>NW_017728906.1:53519142-53529597 GCF_001723895.1 Crocodylus porosus | reverse complement strand
CACACACACACACACACAGGTCTTTTGTTTTAAATGTGGAAGAACATTTGAATTTGAGAGTGAATTTGAAATATTTTTTAATCAGAGAATTTGCACTCTCTCTCTCTCTCTCCCTCCCTCTCTCTCTCCACACACACACACACACACACACACACACACACACACACACACTATACTAAAGCATGTATACTAAACATGTTAATTTACACATACCCCACAAAACCATACATTATTAACATGTAATATGTAGTAAGCATCACATATTCAATAAATATAAATAATACTTTACAAATATTGTGTAGTTATATTATTTCAGTATCAGTAGAGGATAGAATGATAGTGATATCTGTAACTAAAGGAAGACTAAAACCCTACTGCCCACAGTTCAGCTATTTAATTTAATCCCTGGTATAGAAATCATAACATCTCTTCAGAAGAGAAGTAGATTTTTAATGCAATTTTCAGCAAAATATTTATTAACTCTGCAGAGGACATTTAAAAAAATGCTGCCTCGTTTTGAAATGTTACGCTCTTTTTCACATTTCTTTAGTTTACTCTGGCCAAACAACTACAATGTTCACAAACTCTAAATTTGCCACACCCCAGATTTACCAGGTCTACTGCTCATAGATGCTAACGGATCAGCAATAGGGGTTTTAGGAAAGGGCTTGTGGAGTCTTTCAAATGTTGATAGCTCAACAAATAAGCACTGGTCTTCCCTATCCCTGAATCCTCACAGAAATACCTTTTCCAATCACTCCCCACCACACACACAGGCAAAGACATAATCATTTTGCCTGTCTCCCTGAACCACAGCTAACTAACATATTTTAACAAGCTGAGCAAGGAGGTTTAAAGCAGGAGTAGCCAAGCCCCAGCATGGGTGCCAGAGTGTGGTGCACAAAGGCATTTTGCTTGGCTTGTGTGCCTCAGGGTGGATGGTGGGGAAGGGGCCAGGTCTGCACCATCACAACAAGGATTGGGCCTCTTGTGGCTCCCCTGCCATCTGTCCCTGGCGTGCCAACATCTTACAAGTCAAGGTTGCAGCGGGGGTTGGTACTTTGCCCAAACATGTAGCTGATCCATGTTTTAGAGAGCTTTTGACTGTGGTGAGGTTAGAATTTGCTTCAGGAATGGTGCATTAGATATTTTCAGTATAAGTTTCCTTCTCTTATCATTGGGAAGCAGGGAGAGGAAAAGGTGCTCTAAACTAGGAGAACCATTTTTAAGGTCTGTCCAACTTGGTGGCTGGTGGATGCATACCCTGTGGGCTGCACGAGCAGCTGCTGCATCAACACAGTCCCATGACCCTACACGCACTCTCCCACTGCATCAACCTCACTGGTGCTCCCTATCAGCCACTGCAGTGGACATAAAGGCACTTCTTCCCCCACGCCCCGCACTGTGCAGGCACTCTCCTCCCCACTGCATCATTCATGTGGGCACTTCCTCCCTGCTATACTGGGTATGTGGGTACTTCCCCACCCCACTGCACCAAGTATATGGCTCTTCACCCTATTGCACTCCACTGAACACGTAAGTGCAGGTGGCCCAGCCCCACCCCTAACCTCACCTTCAGCTTCCTGGGTGTAGGATTCTGTATTGTGCTGCCCTGGCCCAGCATCCCATGCCCTGAGCTTCCATGACACTACAGGCTGTGCCACACTGATCCCCAACCTCCCATGGGCTGGGGCAAGAAGCAGAAGCCAGAGGGGCAGACGATCCATAGCCTCTGGCTGCTGCTGCTGTAGCAAGGCCAAACTGGTGGGGAGCAGTGTCCACATGGGAGCTTGGGGGTTTCATGTGGCCCTTGAACCACCAGTTGGACAGCCCTACTCTGAGGCAAGACTACTGTGAAGATTCCCTATCAGACAGACTTCAATAAGTCTACCATAAGAAGACCCCAGCTAGGGAGGATAAAGTCCTTCTCTACAGTTTAATCGCACATTACTTGTTTACTACTACATTTACAGAGTTCACTGAATCCAGACAGCATCATTTAAGCCTAAAACACTACTTCTTTCACACTGGTCATGAAAAGTGAATTCAATTTAAATAAATTAAGACAAACAAACAAAAATATTTAAGCCCTATATCACTCACCAGTCTGGATTTCCTAGTGCATTCTCATCATCTATGGGCACCTACCTATACACATGCCTGCACTGATGTGTTCTAGTTGACATGTGTTGGGGCAGACTCAATTAATCTTAGAGCAACAAAACTCTATTAATTGATTCTGCTGGAGGATTCTAATTAGAACACTCCAGCAGTCTTGGTTGTCACATGTATTCAGTATCCTTATGTTTAAAAGTGGTGGTGGGAGAGTTTTAACTAAAGCTTGTTGAATAAGCTTTAGTTAAAGTGCCCTCCCCCCCCATTTTGAAGTTTGGGACGCTGAATACTATGGGTATTTGAGACACTATGGGTGTTTTAATTAGAGTGGCTCCAGAGAGTCGCCCTATCCCACCCTGAAGCACATGCAAAGATGCCCTATATATCCACCTTATAAACTAAGACTGTTTGCTTTTATATACTTTTCAGATCCACAGATCTACATGCAATACTACACAGATAGTAAATACATATGTAACAGACAGCAAGCAACTCATATAGTCACAGCAGCGAAATTTGAAATGCTGAATTCACAGCAACAAAACTTGGGTAATGACATCTTGGATCAATTTATATATGCAACATATTAGGGATCAAAATATAACCTCACAAGCCACTGAAACCCAAGTGGTTAAATGAATGAATGAATGTCATTTGTAGTATTCAGGTGATGGGGAAGTAAGCATGTAAGCCAAAATTTCAATGGGAGAATGCTCAAAACATAAGTTGCTTATAAAAACCTTATAAAGGTTATAGCCAGGGCTTGGCATTGCACGGTCCTGCTGAAATGTGTTGGATCATGAAATGAACAGGCCACAAACCTTGTTGGTACAAAGGATTTACAGTGGCACAAAGAATTTTAAATGGATTTAGATGCCTCACCTTATCCCTGTTCCTTATACAACAGAACACCCAATAAAACCAGTACCTAATTCAGAGAGATACCTCTGTGCATTTGGAACAGGAGAAGAGGTCTTGTCTATTTCTGTCCATTCTCCAGCACATTTTCTTATGGCTACTAACAATCTAGCCTTGTATTCTAAGCAGAACTGGAAAGCCTGGGTATGTCATATTGCCAAATAATTTTTTGTTGAATCTTACTTTCAAATGATTATAGGACATGATTTTTTTCTCATTAGACTGGTTAGACCTTTGGTTAGGATACCACCCTGTGCTACATTTGTTCAGCTTAATCTAGAATTTGGGTTGGCTCTAAAACAAAGCTGCTTCCAGTTAAAAATGAAGTTGCCTTTGGTATCAAACCATACAGCGAATGAATGACTAAAGTTCCTATTCCATTTTCTTCCCCAGTAGAAAGTGAAAATGTTTTTCAGTCTACCCAGACTGGCGTTTTCAGATATATCATCCTGCTAATAAAAATTGTAACTGGAATAAAAGTTTTGGGGGAAAAGTCTTTTTGTTAAAACATTAACGTATGTACACACCTGGCAGAAATTTAGCAAAACCATACAAATCCAAGTTTTTATTATGCTTTGTTATTCAAATCCCTCAGACAGAAAGGGCGATAAATTGTAAGGTCTATCCCAATACATTTTCAATTAAATGACTAAATTAATGTAGAGACATTTAATTAAAGTAGCACTGTTTTTTCCAAATGCTGTTAATTAAGCTGCTATCTAAAATTAAATCTCTCCAAAAACCCTTTTACATTTCTGCTGCTCATCTGATAGAGATATAATTAAAATTCTGGAAGTTCACCTAGATGCTTCCAAATATTGCAAAAGAAAATAAAAAGAAACTGCAGCAGTTTGAGAGACGGCTCTTTTAATAGGAATTATCAAATCTCTAGAGTAGGAGGAGAGCATAGAGAAAAAACCCCCCCTACAAACAAATCTAGACTTTCGTATCTGCACACACTTATTCATTCAGCATTGTGGGCTATGTACCTTTGAAGGGGTTGTTTTTAGTGAAGTAAAAAGGATTGACAAGAATAGGAAACCAGAGAGATAAATCCTGCTCACCATCTTGTTCCTCACACAGATGTAAACAGGACTACTTGCGTATGCTAGACAGCAGAATTGGGTCTCAAATCCAAGAGTCAGATATAGTGAATGGCAAGAGTTTTGGGGGGTGATATCTTTTATTTGTCCAACAATATAGTTAGGATAAAGTCAGATAAGTTTTCAAATGCAAAGCATTCTTCTTCAGGTCACAGTGAGTGTAATTTAGCTATGGAGCAAATTCATTCTTCATAATTAGAATTTATCTCCCCTTGGTACTATGCAAGACCTTTCCTTCCTTATCATTATGTACTTCATTTTAGTGGAATGGGCCCAAGCTAGATGAAATCATAGGTGTATTAAATACATATTTCTCCCCCATGTGAGTGACTCAAAATCATCAGGCTTATTTCACATAGCAGAACAAGTGCACATGCACTGGTGCCAGACACTGGTTGATCCAGAGGGACACATAATAGGATTACAGAGAACTCTAACTATTACTGAATTATTTATGGTCATGGAACATTCTTTGAAGAATGAATCCATAGGGAAAAAAAAATCAAATGGAATATTAATTAGACTATAATGCAAAACTAATTTTTAAATACAAAAAAAGAAAGCACATTTCTATATGAAGATCTAAATCAGGTACATATTTAGGTCCCGACCTGCAACACCACAGCTGGGAATGTTCAGATCTGTGGCTTTGTTTTGGTTGATATCCAATAGTAATGTCACATGCTTCCCAGATTACTAATATACAAAACTAGGAAATGTTTTCATCCTTAGCTTGTGTCTGTATACTAGAGAAATGTTTTGACTCAGTTCATCTTTAAAAAAGGGTCAAATCAAGAGTAAAGTGGCATCTTGTGGTTAACATTAAGGAGCCAAAAAGAAAACATTAACAATAAGTACTACAGTAGAAGATGTTTTACTTTTCTGCAAGAAGAAATTTTAGTAGAAAACAAAAATCATTAGAACCTCCATAATTCTGCTTACAAACACCTACACCCGTGTTCCATTGCAGATGTACCCACTGGCCTGGGCTTAGTTTCAGGGCCCACAAACATTTTCACTTGACCCGCACCACAGCTATGAGCTGGAACAGCATATAGGACACTAGAAACTAAAAAGATACACCAATAGTTCTTCAGAATTCCCATGTCCAAGCCACTGAATGCAAACATGTGCCACAATTTTTTCCCTAATTCTATGGAAATTAGGGACTGAAAGTTTGGAATTTGAACTGAAATCTAGAGCCAATGTCAACCTGAAATCATTCAAGCCAAATCACTGAACCTGAACAATCATGAACTGTAGTGGAGAGGATTAAAAAAACCAAAAAAACCCTAAAACAGAATCTGGCTTAAAAGGCAGGCAAAATATACAAAGCTAAAAACTGACACACCAGCTGTTGGTTTAAATTCTCTTACCATTTTAATTTGAAACAAGAAAATGCAAACAAACAAACAAACAACTCCTCCCCCCAAAACACCCTCCCCCACATAGATAAATCAATAAAAAGAAAATTCAATGCTTTACAGGGAAAAAAAAAAGGATTATTTTTATTGGGGGAAAAAAAGTGCCATTTTCCTCTTCAGTAAAGCAATAGGGAAAAACAGAACGCCTAAAACAGAGCCTTGTGTTTATTGGACTTGATATGGTTAGCACATGATAACTATATCCTTTTGTATCCTTTGCTATAACCTCCTCTGAGAATGTATAGCATAGCTGCTGATTCAAATACTGCATTAGGCTGCCATCATAGTCCCTATTGCTGATCACCATTTTCATGCATGAAGAGCGAGTGGGTGGCCTTGACTTCATGGAAGCAAAGTTAATGAAACAATATGCTTTCTGTTTGCTACTTATAGTGCACACCAAAAAAAAAAAAAAATCTTTCCCTAGAGCTAATCCAAGCCAAGATTACACTTCAAAAGTTCAACTGTTGACAAAAAAAATGTAACCAACAACCAAAAATAACTAGACACTACTTGTTTCAGTTCTTCCACAACTATGCTTAGAATTCAGCTGCACCTTTCACGGATTCTGACATTAAGGGATTAACTATGTGAAAAATGTAGTTTTATCACCACTGAAGCACGTCTTCAAGGTGTATGGTAGTCCTCCTCCCGTTTTGTCCTGGGAAAGGAAAGTTGATCAATGGCTGGGAGGGGGCGGGAGGCACAGGCAGAGGGGTTTGTTTCTTTGGTGATGTTCTTTCTTTCTCTTAAAATATTGGTGTCGTTAAAGAAGGCATAGGAGACAAAAAGGAGCTGAGACAAGGAGAAAGGAAGAAAACATCAAGAGAAGGGAAAGAACATAAGCTTCAAGGAGCCTTGAAGGAGAGAGAAGTAAATGGGAAAAAAAGAGGCAGACAAGTGTGATCATGGGCCGTCATTAAAAACAATGACATACTTTTTAAAAATAATTAGCTAAGGCTACTTCAACATTTGCAGTATGTCCTATAATCACTTGCATTTGCTCCAGGGTACATCTGTTTAGGATGCATAATTTATGTCAAACAATTGACTTTTTTTTTGTTTAAAGAGAAACCTTCTGACGTTCTTCCTTCTTTTATTCAAGAAAGTTAAGTATCTTAAAATGAAAAAGGTATTAACTATTTTATAGAGAGACCTGAAGGAAGCCAATAAAAAGCTAGGAAACATAAGGGAAGAAAAGAGGCTTAATAGGGTAGCTGAGCACCTGGGGCAGCAGGATGTATGCGGGGTAGTGGTGACTTCTGGCCGCTGCTCTGCTGCCAGTCCAATTGTACGTCTGTGGCAGCAGCTGCCATCACCACCCCAGCATTTCACCCCCAAGCTGGTGTCCAGGGCTGCTTCCCTGGTGGCCCTACCCTAGTTAAGCTACTGAAGAAAAATGAGGAGCTTTTAAATACAAATTTTCTTAGCATCACAGAAATTCCCCCAGGTAAAATTAAATCCATAGGGTTCATGAGCAGGTGGTGGAGGGGTCAGCACATATATATTTGCAAAATACTCTAAAATACTATACAGCTATTGTGTCCTTTGAACACATCCTCCATTACGTTTATGTAAACAGAACAGAAATTTTTAAATGGGTCATATGTTTAATTTAGTAAAAATATTATTAAACCCACCTTTATTTTCCATTTGGGGATGTTCCATTTGGGTGGATTTTTAGCATCTCAAATTTTTAATTTTTTATAGTTCTTCAAAAATTGTACTTTAAGATACAGATGTTGTGAGATATGTATGAGATGATAATTTATATATCATATCAACTTCTGCTCTTATAATACACTCTTTTCAATGCTGTTAGTACTTCTGGGATGTTAAAATTGTAACCTAAATCTAGACCATAAATAATTACATTAGATTTTAGTTGTGTGTTAGGAGAGCATGACGGGAAGAGAAAAGGGTACTATCATACTGTCATCTACTTTTCAAATACAAAGCTAATAATTTTTAAAGGTTTCCAATTTAATTCTAATAAAAGAAGAAATGTCCTTAGGCAATTCATCTTTATCCTCTGGGTATGAAAATGACATTTTGTTCTGACGTGATTATTACAAGAAACAAAATCCCTGAGAGATGCAGCCTTAAAATATTTCTTTTTATAATGTTCTGAGCTTGACAAACCTTAGTAGAAAATAGAATACTCCTAATTATGAATAAATTAACTAAATTAGTAACATGAGATGCATATGCAATTAAGAGACTGTTAATTGAAACTGGAAACACAGCTGTATACAGCTTAAGGATGAATCACACCAGTAATGACGCAGATGTTTATAAAATGTGATTATGTTTAGCAGGAGCACAGTATTGTAACTCCCCAGCCCATTCTTATATTGTGTCACTGAAATGGTTTTTAAACCCGTGAACACCAGGAATCAGGATCTCAGGGATGGCAAATTGGGCTCCCTGGGTATGTGAATTAGTGTCGTCTGAATGTCAGCAATTCAATTCTCCAGCTTTCAAAGAATGTGGACATGGAGCCAACAACAAACATCTGCTAGCTGTATGGCCATCAAAAAAAAATCTTTGGCAAGTCAGAGCCAGCTTGAATCCGAGAAAGACAGTACAGTACAGTATCTGTGCACAGCAACACTGTCGTGTGAATGTAAGAAATGTAAATAACAGAGCCTGGGGGCAGCCGGCAGTCAATTCTCTGCATAAATGTAAATACACCCTCTGCTGGCTTTTGCTTTAGAACAGCATTCATTACATCATGGAACAGGAAACAATCAGGACCAAAAAGAAATTTTCTCTCTTAATGTTTTTAAAATGTTTCAGTTTACTGATTCATTTATAATTCTGCCCTTCAGTTTTCACTTTCCCAGCATATACAGCTAGACCCCACTCAATAAGATTTTCCTGGCCTAAAACAAGGGCGGGGGGTGGGGTGGGGGAAACGTAAGTGTTTTCTCTGGGTATATCTGAGGAATTATGAGGAATACACATAAACAACAGTTAGCCAGGGCCAGGGCCCACTACTGAAGAATATTTAAATGAATTCTAACACATCAGATCAAAATCAGCATCAGACCTTTTACTTCTATTTAGCATTCTTACAATTTAATAAAAGAGTTTGTTTAAACATCAGCTAATAGTATGTTAATAGTATGTAAAGTGCTTTAAACAGTAAGATTTTTTTTCAGACCACGGTGTCTGTATTGTTGGTATTTTCCTTTAATCAACATACTTTGTAGAAATAACAAGATGATAGAACTGCTTAAGCTTTTGGTCAGCATCCCAAGTGCAGTCCACTACCATTACAATAATTCCACTACTTTGGACACAGACATTACAATGATAGACATTTTTGTAGGATTTACGTAGAATAATAATGATAATTAAAGATCTTAAGGATCTGAAATGATGAGGAAAGTGCAGATGACCTTAGGGACACCGTAATTGTGACAATCTTTAAGAAAGGAGACAAATCTGACTGTGGAAACTACAGAGGGATTGCCTTGCTCTCCACCACAGGAAAGATCATTGTAAGCACCCTTGTGAACCAACTCCTTCCACTTGCTGAAGAGCTTTTCTTAGAATCTCAGTATAGGTTTAGGGCATCAAGAGGCACAACTGACATGATCTTTACAGTTTGCCAACCATAAGAGAAATGCTGGGAACAATGTAAGGCTCTCTACACAGCCTTCTTTGATTTTACAAAAGCTTTTGACTGCCAGCTGAGAAGTGTTGTGCGGGATCCTTCTGAAGTACAGATGTCCACCAAAATTTGTCACTGTTCTCTGCCTGCTCTGTGACAGTATGTAAGTGGTGCTTCTCAATAATGGATCTATCTCAAATCCCTTTGAGGTTAGAACAGGAGTTAAGCAAGGCTGTGTCATCGCTCTAACACTCTTCTCAATATTCCTTGCTGCAATGCTACTACATTATGCTGTAGTGTGTGTTCACTTCACTTGGAAGCAGACCTCCAGGCAATTATTAACGTCCTTACCAAGGCCTACAAGAAAATGGGACTGACTTTTAACATTGAGAACACTAAAGTCCTCCACAAACAAGCTCCTAATGAATAGTCCCCAGCTCCAGTAATCCAGATCCATGGCGAGACACTGGAGAATGCTGAGTATTTCTCATATCTCAGAAGCCATCTCTCACAGAAGGCTGATATCAACAAAGACATACAACATCACCTCAAATGTGCAAGTGCAGCCTTTGGACGCCTGAAGAAATGGGCGTTCTAAGATCGTGACCTCAAATCCACAACCAAGCTCCTGGTTTATCAAGCAGTGATGATCCCCACCTTGCTGTACAGACCTGAGACATGGACAACATATAGAAGACATCTAAAGTCGTTGGAGAAGTACCATCAATGCTGTCCGTGGAAGACACTTTGAATCCAGTGAGAAGACAGATGCACCAATGTTAGTGTCCTTCTGCAAGTAAACATCACGAGTATTGAGGTGGTAATCATCAGACATCAACTTTGTTGGGCCAACCATATCATCTGAATGTCGGACACCAGATTCTTGAAGCAAGTTTTATTCTCCCCGCTCAGTCAAGGCATATGCTCAGAAGGAGGCCAGAGAAAGTGCTTTAGGGCATCCTCAAATCCAACTTAAAAAATGCAACACTGATGTCAACTCATGTAAAACTATTGCCCAGGACCACCCCAAATGGAGGAAAAGTCTGCTGCAGGGATCTCAGTACTCTGAAACCTCATGACAAGAGGGGATAGAAAAGCAGGAGCCACAGAAACAGCGTTTTGCAAACCAAATCAAGAATTCAGTGCCACCAACCCCACACAGAAACAGTATCCCATCTGCAGTAGAGTCTGTCATAGTTTCATAGTTTCATAGTAGCTAGAGTCGGAAGGGACCTAGGTAGATCATCTAGTCCGACCCCCTGCCTTGGCAGGAAAG
>NW_017728906.1:53476882-53518567 GCF_001723895.1 Crocodylus porosus | reverse complement strand
TCCCCATGTGCAACACCTTGCACTTATCAGTGTTAAACCCCATCCTATTCTCATCCGCCCACCGTTGCAACCTATCAAGGTCAATCCCAGATTTATCTCATCATTTATCTTCAGACCCACAGAGAAGACAACAATGGAAAATAACTATTTTTGACTGTGAGGGACTGCCGAAAAATGATTAGAAACAAAACTCCATTTTAGATACAAAAGGTGATTTACAAATTTGTAAGGTTCATAATATCTAAGAAAGATGTTGTCAGAAACTTGTCTGTGGAGCACCTCCAGAACTCTGAGTTTCTCCCCGCTGTCCTGCTGCTTGTCCCTAGGAACAGACCATAGTTTGTTCTGGACCAACTCCTTATTTTCTTATGATCCTTATCGCCACTGCCCTTGTACTGGACTCACAGCTGCACAAGGGAGTATCTGCCAATTCTATGTAGATTCCCTATGGGTTGTGAAAGAAATTGTAGGTTCCCCTTTCCATAAGATGGGTTGCCTTAGAATATCACTCACTCAAAAATCACTCTTTACCACAGGAAATCAGTAAGGAGCCAAACAACACAAATATTTATTATATAGAAGGAAAGAATTATGCAAGAAAAACTGACCATAACTTTGGGAACAGAACAAAAAGCCAGGTTAAGTTTCTTACCCTCTCAGAGCAGATCACTGGCAAAACTAGGAGAAGACCTGGTTTCAGGCTCTTGCTAGATACAATAGATCATATATATTCATCAGTGTCAGTTTTAGCAATTCCTGAGAGCAGTATAGATATACAGGAGCTGGAGGGAAGGTAAAACTGAATGTCTTTGTGTCCTTCGGCAAGAATACTCATGCAAATATTACCCTCCTGTTGACTGGCTGGTTGATGAAAGAGCTGGATTAGATTCATGATTTCTGAGACAGATCAGTGCTGGTCTGGCAATAATTCATGTGTCATTCACAGGTGAATAAAATTATATGGGATTTATAAGAAAAATATGAATCCCATCTTTTGGAAAAATAACCAAGGATATATCTCCAGCTAACTTTGACAACTGACATGCCAACCAGGATTTAGTAATTTTGACACTTTTGGCTGGTTAAAGTGCAGGCAAGGTCAAAATGGCAGTCAAAATGCTATGCTTTGAGAGAAGAAATATATTAGGATATACAATACAGGAGGACAGACTTTGCCATTTCTCCCTCAAAAGGAACACCTGATCAAATGGTGTCATATGAAACACTGTTATAATGCCTATTTGCATTTCAGGTACGATAATGCGTTCTGTGTGACCTCAAATAATAAAAATAGTCATGAACATTAAGGTCATTACACATAAACCAGTATAAGTGATTGGAAACTGGTCTATACCTGCAACAAAACAGAAGTTTGGAGCACACAGACTTGTTTAAAAATGGCAGAACCCAGTCTAAGGGTGCAAACAGAAGTGCAGCCCCCCCAGTTGTAACTCAGAATGAGATTTGCAAAGTGTTCTGAGTTACAACATTACCCCAGACCAAACAGAAGTTTACTGTTGGTTCCAGGGGGAATGGGTATCTAGCTTCAGGCTCAGAGCCTGCAGCCAGGTTCTCAGAGCAACCCCCGGGTCTCTTTTCCAGTGCTCACTGTTTTCAGAATGGGGGGGAGGGGAAGGAAGTGGAGGGAGGTGGTTCTCTGGGGAGCACCTGTAGCTCAGAATTTTTCTATCTTTATACAATGTCCCTAGGCAGGATGGGGGGGGCACTTTGTAGAAGGAAGGATTAGACCCCTCAGAGCTCTGGTGAACCGCAGACAGTGGTAGCAGGTGCCCAGCATGATTCCTGCAATTGTGCCATGCACCTGTTGCTCACTGGAGCTCCAAGGAGCCCCATACTTCCATCTGCAGAGCATCTCGGCCACCTGTTATTGGGTGCCAGGCCCCCAACTCCCTTCCAGGAGAGAGACAGAGCAGGTTACCATGGCACCCCTGGCCCCTGCCGCCAGACTGTCCAGTGTGCCATGGTGATCCGCTCTGGGGCTCCCCTGGAAGACGGGGGGGGGTGGGGTGGTGTGCCCAGCAGCAAATCCGGGTGCCTTGGCCACTCTACAGAAGGAAGATTGGGCCCCTCAGAGCTCAGCTGAGCATAAAGTGTCTAGCAGCAGGTGCCCAGTGCGATTCCGGCAATTTTATAACGTCAGTTATAATGGTGCAGCTGCTCCTGACAAGTGGATTCAAGAATAATGTTTTACCAACAAATTCTACAAAGATTATGTCGATGCTGGGCATGTCTCCATATGCATTAATGCACTGTAATTATTGCACATTACATTTAGTACATGTAATAAAAGCTAGTAACTTAATACACCATAACTGGTGCATCCTCTGCCAGCAAAATGGGGTCAGAGGGGCAAGATGAAGTGCTCTGGATCAAGATACAAGGGGGCCGTGGGGAGAGGGATCTAACGGTGGGGTCTACTACAGACCCCCCAACCAAGGGGAGGAGCTGGACCGGAAATTTTCGGGCCAGCTTGCAGAGGCACTTAAGGCAAGGGATGTAGTTGTCATGGGTGATTTAAATTACCCGGACATCTGCTGGGGGGAACAGTTAGTCAGGTTGGACCATTCCAGGGGGTTCCAGGCTGACATACAGGATCTCCATTTAATTCAGGAGGTGCAGAGTTTCACCAGAGGAAGTGCCCTATTGGACCTGGTCCTGGCCACAGGCGACAACCTGGTAAGGGGCCTCCAGGTTCTTGCCCACCTGGGTGATCGCGATCATCGCTTGCTGGAATTCACCATCCAGCGCAGGATGTCAAGGGCCAGTAGCAAGGCAGTAGCCCTAGACTTCAAGAGGGCCAACTTTAACGAGATGAGGAGATTAGTGGGAGAGGTGCTGGGGCTCTCAAGGGCAGGGGAACTCAGTGCCCAAGATGAGTAGTCTTTCCTTAAGGAGACGATACTCAGGGCACAAGGGATGACCAGCCCAACAAAAAGCAAGGGGGGCAGGAGTGCCTGAAAGCTCCCCTGGCTCACCAAGGGTGTACGGAAAAGCCTGATTGCCAAAAAGGTGGCATACACCCAGTGGAAGGGGGGTGCTATCTCCAAACAGGAGTATACCTCCTCTGCTCGGGCCTGTAGGGGGGCTTTCAGGAAAGCTAAGGCGGACTTACAGCTAGGATTGCATCCAAAATCAACGATAATAAAAAGTCCTTTTTCATATATATAGGGAGGATGAAGAAAGCACCGGGTAATGTGGGGCCCCTGCAAGATCCTCTGGGCAATCTTGTGGTTGTGCCAGAGGATAAAGCAGACCTCTTTAACCAATTCTTCACCTCTGTTTTCTTGGGCAGGGACCAGGACTTCCCCACCATGATGCAAGATGGACTCGAGGGGAATACCTCCAGACCTCAGGTTGAGAAGTACTGGGTTAGAGAGCTTCTGGAGGGGCTGGACATGTTCAAATCAGTGGGTCCAGATGCTCTCCACCCCAGGGTGCTGAGGGAGGTAGCAGGGGTTATTGCAGGGCCCTTGGCATGGCTTTACGAGCACTTGTGGTGCTTGGGACAGGGGCCCCATGACTGGAAGATAGCCAACATGGTTTCCATCTTTAAAAAAGGGAGGAGGGAGGACCCCGGCAACTATAGGCCCGTCAGTCTTACCTCAATCCTAGGGAAACTCTTTGAGAAGATCATCATGGAGCACATCTGTGATGGGCCGGCCTCAGAGATGATGCTAAAGGGCAACCAGCACGGTTTCATTAGGGGCAGGTCTTGCCAGACCAACCTGATTGCTTTTTATGATCAGGTCACAAAAGCCTTGGATGCAGGTGTTGCCGTGGATGTAGTCTTTCTGGACTTCAGCAGGGTCTTTGACACTGTCTCCCACCCCATCCTCATTAAAAAATTAGGTGACTGTGGCATTGATGCCTACACAGTCAGATGGATTGCAGATTGGCTGACAGGTCACACTCAGAGGGTGGTGGTGGATGGGTCATATTTGACCTGGGGAGAAGTGGGCAGTGGAGTCCCCCAGGGCTTGGTTCTTGGGCCCACGCTGTTCAATCTCTTTATCAGCGATTTGGACGACGGGGTGAAAGGCACCCTGTTTAAATTCGATAATGATACCAAAATTTGGGGTGAGGTGAGCATGCTAGTAGGGACGGAGAGCCTGCAGCAAGACTTGGATAGGTTCCGGGGGTGGGCTAGCAAAAACAGGATGCGCTTCAACACTGACAAGTGCAGGGTGCTGCACTTGGGCAGTAGTAACCAGCAGCACACTTATAAGATGGGAAACTCCCTTCTTGATAGCATGGAGGCAGAAAGGGATCTTGGAGTCATTATTGATGAACATGGGCCCACAATGTGAGGTCATGATTGGAAGAGCTAACCGGACCTTGTCATGCATCCACAGGTGCATCTCTAGCAGGGACAAGGAGGTGATCCTCCCACTCTATGCAACACTGGTCAGGCCACAGCTGGAGTACTGCATCCAGTTCTGTGCACCCCACTTCAGGAGGGATGTGGACAATATTGAGAGGGTCCAGAGGAGGGCCACCTGAATGATCCAGGGACTACAGGGCAGACCCTACAATGAGAGACTGAGGGACGTGAATCTGTTCAACCTTCACAATAGAAGGCTGAGGGGGGACCTGGTGACAGTCTATAAACTCACTAGGGGGGACCAGAAGGGTTTGGGGGAGACACTGTTTCCCCTAGCGCCCCCTGGCATAACAAGGAATAACGGCCATAAATTGTTGGAGAGTAGGTTTAGATTAGACACCCGTAAGAACTACTTCTCAGTTAGGGCGGCTAGTATCTGGAACCAACTTCCAAGAGAAGTGGTGCTGGCTCCTACCCTGGGGGTCTTTAAGAGGAGGCTTGATGCCTACCAAGCTGGGATCATTTGAGCCCAGTTTTACCTCCTGCCCAGGCAGGGAGTTGGACTTGAAGATCTACAAAGTCCCTTCCGACCTTACTTCTATTATTCTATGATTCTATGAACTGGCAGTAACGCACAGTAGTACCTACACATATCTTTTACGTGATGATAATGTGCAGTAGACTAATTCTACTGTGAAGATGCATTAATACACAGTAGAATTAATCTACTGCACTTCTAGCGTCTCATGTAGCCGTGCCCACTGACCATGTTCCAGGCTCTGGAGAAGGCATAGGATGAACAAGTGCAGCATAATAATATCCCATCCTTCTCTAAACATCTATCCATAGAAAAGATGAACACACAGTATTACTATTCAAGGGTCATAAGTCTGTAACACGGATGAGAGAGGAAGAACAAGGAATGACAGAAGACGGTGTACAGAATAAGAAAATGGCAGTTATCTGATCACATAATTTAGGAGAGGGTAGGCAGAGTTCACTTCCTATTAGCATTTGGGGGGGAATTCCCTCTGAAGTTTAAAAAACATTCTGGTGATAGAACAAAAACCCCACAATTTTTAAAAATTTACTGATTGTTAAGGTTTTGGGAGTGGGGTTTTGACCGCTGTATTATGTACTCAAATAGCTGACGGTATTTGGAGAACAAAGTGCAAAGAGCTGGGAATCAGGATGAGACAAGGATTTTTAATCTCAATTTCCATACTGATTGGTGTTAACTCTGTGCACTTCATAGACCTAAGCACTGAGCAAGGTCACGTAGGCCACAGGTAGATTAAATGGAGGGAGTACTTGTCGCTTCTGGATACTAATCAACTAATCTTCTATAGCTGTTTCATGTGTCTGCTCCTACTCTACCATAAGTGAAGCTAAATGAGTAGCTTACCCCAGAACAAATCAACTGCAAAATGGTCATGATTTAGCCTCCATTCCTTCCAAGATAAAGAAGATACATGAAACAGTTACAATGGAACTACCTGAAATGCATAAGTCCCCTGCTCACTTATAAGTATAATGTTTTCCTCTGTACATAACCGTATTCTTGCAGTGATTTCCAGAATGAATAGGCTAAATCTAGAGGGTGGCGATGCTGTTTGTAACCAATTAGCCACAGTCCACTCTGAGTCAGGAATGGAACCAGTATTGTTAATTCACAATATTCCTCAGCTGTCAGCAAAACTGAGATATAAATAACTGGATTGTCATGCCCCTTTCTACTGGCTTTATGGGTATAGTACAGGGATAGGCAACCCCTGGCATACGTGCCAAAGTGTGGCTTGTGAAGGCATTTTGTTTGGCACATGCGCCTTGGGGAAGGGGCTGGAGCTGCACTGCTACAACAAGGATTGGGCCTCTCATAGCTCCCCCGCCATCCACCCCTGGTACGCCAACATCTTACAAATCAAGATTGTGGGTGTTTTTGGTGCTCTGCCCATAAATCTTGCTGACCCCTGGTCTAGTATCTACAGTGCTCCATCATTCCTTTAGCTCAAGGAGTGCTGTAAAACTCAAGATTTATGCTGTAAAACTTAAGGTCCCAAGTTTCACCCCAGCTGATGATCCATAAGGGAGATGAATGTTTCTAAATAATAGGATTTGGGGGGTTTTGTAGGTTTTTTTAATTAGCCCCTCACAGGCCACACTAGAAGCCGCCAGTGGAACATACCTGACACGTGCTATTTTCTTCCACATGAGCCTTACCTCAGTCACTGCATGTGATGGACAGTTCTCAGGATTATGCAGTAATCCTGTAGCTGTTTGTAGGTTTCCTGGTTTACCCACTGTATAGAAGATAGATGGTAAGACCAGCAAGAAAATGGAGGAGGGTTTGAAAACAAAGATCTTGGCTCTTTCCATAGCGTTACCACAAGAAGAATTACCATGGACGGAGTAATTCCATGTTTTCTATACAGTTTTGCTGGTATGTAGTACATAAAGTATGAGGTGGTGATGTAGGAGAAAATATGGAACAATCGCATGGTTCTCTGACCTCCATTTATCCTCCGGATAGTCTTGTGGAAAAGTACTATTAGTAGATTACCAGGATGCATTATGGTTGCATGGGCAGCCTTAGTTTTATGGTATTAACTATTAAATGCTTTCTTTTTAAATTTTAACATCCCTTTAAGGTAGTTTTTTATATAATTATCTCTGCATGTGTATGATATGAAATGTATACAGAAAATGTAGGCACACACTTTGGAAGAAGAATGTAAGAAAAGATAAATTCACATTCTATATAGTTCCTTAAAATAGGTGTTCATCAGGGCAACATGCCAACAAAAAGGAAATAAATTAGGATAACAGATTGCTAACATGAACGTTTCTTGCATCTTAAAGAGTCTCTATGCACACTTTTGAGAAAGTGAAGTTCATAATATGGAGCACAATGTCACAAATATGGCTTTGAAGCATTTCTTCCTCTACTAGCATGGTTTGTTGATGATAATCATTACTGCATTATTCTACTCATCTAACATCTGCATTCTTTCAATTATTCTTCCAACATTCCACAAAGAACAATAAGAATTTCCTTCTGATTAATTTGGGAATCTTTTTAATTTTTGATATGCAATTTATTACCAACGTTATTTAATTCTACAGCCAAGATAGTTAAATTCTCCCCTTTTTAAGTAATAAAAAATTTGTACGCAGAAGACAGTATGAAGATTTCCACAGATGTCAAACTGCATAATCAATTAAATCATTGACACTCCATTTAAGAAGCATGGAAATTGTGGTTCTGGCAGAAATTCCACTTCTCATGAGAAACTTCTTTGCTACCAAAACTAAATGGGAAATTCAAAACTCAAAGGGAATCAAAATCTTCTACTGGGCAGATGAAACCTGCGTTTGCTAAAATAACCCACGCTGAAAAGTACTTTGCTTTGATCGATATCTTGATTAGAAGAAAAATATCTGGGTCAGAATTCTGGTGGAAACATAGGCCAAAAATCCTCTAATTTTTGTTAGATTCAGGTAGCTGACAAGTCCAGATTTTAGCAAGCAACTGAAATAAAAGACACTTTACTTACATGATAAATAAGGTTATAATACACTAGACAAAAACATTGAAAGATTTATTTCTTATTGAAAAATGAAAATGCAACTTTTTTTTATAGCTACATGTATGATATGTAGTCTTCTTACATGAGAATAAAATCTGCTTTATGCAGTGTTTCCTATACCCCCACCTACTATATTTACCTGAATACAAGACAACTTTGACTTTAAGATGACCCCCTAGAAATTATCTTCTAGACATGGAAAATGTATAAATTTGTTATAAATATAGCAAATATATAGCAAACATGGGGAGGCAGCAGTAAGCAGCTTGACCCTTATCTCTGCCCTCCCCACAACTTGTTCCTCCCGCTGCCTCCCTTATCCCTCATCCTTGTGTGCCCCAATACCTTGTCCCACTAGCATCTTCCCCTGATGCCTGCGCTCACCCTATGACTGCCCCCCTGCAGTGCCTGCATCCCCTGCCACTTCCCCTTGCCTGTACCACCCTACAGTACCTGAGACCCTGATGCCTGCCCCGCTCTGTAATGCCTGTAACTCCTGCTGCCTCCCTACCCTTGTGCCTGTACTCCCTGGCAGATGTTCCTCCTGCTACATGCCCTTCTTACCCTCTGCCCCCACCAGCCTCACCAATTTACTATCAGTCACGGCTCAGGCCACGGAACGCGTGGTAGCTCTGGACCTGGTCTTGCCATGCAGCAGCGGTTGCAGTGGTGGACTCCAGCCTCCAGAGCTGCTGGCACTCTTGTCACTGCTATGTGGCTGGGACAGGGGCAGAGCTAGCATGTGCTCCATGCCCTAGGCCAGACTGGGACTGGAGCTGCAACTGACAGTACGTAGCAGGAGAGGCGGGACACTGGGGGGTGAGGAGGGAAGGGCAAAAGCTGCAGGACGCAGGTCGGGGGGAGAGGGGAGTGGTTGTAGTTCTTATATATCAACCCTGAGCCTGGATGAGGGTCAGAGTTGGGACTGCAACAGTCCCCTGACCCCACCACTATCTTGCATTCAAGTCCAAGATGAGGGGTTCCCCCCACCCATGTTGAATGTGGGGAAAAACCCTCATCTTGGACTGGAGTAAATTTGATACGGTATTTACTTTCCACTTTAATAACCCTTCAGTACATTTACAGCTTAAATTGAAACACAGATCATTTCCAGCAATGCAGTATACCAAGATGCTTAAAATAGACTCTGTGTTCATGCACGTGAATTTTGGCCAGCATTATAGGATGAAATCCTTATTCAATAATATATCTTGGGTGCAGTGCTGTAGAATCAAAAAAAATGACTTAGAATCACTTTTGACACAAGGGGATATAACTGATCACATACAAATCTCGATGATGTGATTTACATTTTAAATAATGCTAAGACTGATAAACTCCTATTGAAATCAATGAAAGCAGGTCTGAGCAGAAAACAAACAAGACAGACCAGGGGATTTGGCTCAATTTTAGAGAAAGGATTTGTTTTTGTCCAATTTTGAGGACTGATTTCTCATTCCAGATTTTTATCCTCAATTCCATTTCAGGATTAGCATCACACTTTTTTTTCTTATACTGTGTTTGGGTACCGCTGCTCCATCAATTAGAACAGAAGTGGCTGAAATTTTCAGTTGTACCTATATGAAAGTGAGGACCTCAGGCCACCTTCTTGGTGTGAAAACCTGGCTCCATTGAAGACAGCAAGTTTTTGTCATGATTTACATCATGTTGGCCTTTAAACTCTCCATTGCTCTGCAAAATAGAAATAATCACATTCACCTATTTACCTCACAGGTTGTTGACAGGGTCAGTAAGAATTTGTGAAAGACCTTAAAGGTGCCCTTTTAAATATAATTAAAGTGCTCTTCATTACATTATATCTATCCTATGGCTCATCACAGGACACGTGAGCAGAATATCAATGGTACTCAAAACCTAAGGGCAAAAATGTGAGTTTAAAGGCACTGCCAACAGAGGTTAGCCTACAGCTTTTACCACTTCTCCAGGGGCTCCTGCAGGTATGGCACCTAAGAAACATACTGAGGGGAGAAAATACCAAGATACAATATATGCTCCCAGTACTTCATTCAAGCTTTCACTCTACCTCTTACTCTAGTTTTCTATAAAAACCCAAGGAATCTAGCATTGTTGTCTGTGCAGGAGTGCCCTGGGCCTTTGTACACAAGGGACAGAAGGGGCGAAAAGTGTTTTGGAATTGGGTATAATTCTCCTTACACACAATCTTCTGGCATATCAGTGAAGGACTAGGCCCATCTTAGCTCTAAGTTGTTATTACTCAGTTTATTCAGTCTAACATCTTGGCTTGCATGGGGCGATACAATACTGCCCTTCTTCTGGACAGATACAAGTCTACAGAGCTTTTGTTACTGAATTACAACCCCCATATATAATTCAATCCAAATGTTACACTTAAAATTAAACTTTCTGTCTATGCAATTTGAGAGTCTCTACTTAAATTTCCCCTTTGTGCATGAAGTATAGCTTGTATCATGCTTTTGTTTTATTTGTGATTTATTACAAATAATTCATTATGACTTCATCCTGAATAAAGAACAGGCAAAAGGTGTTGATTTAGCTCACTATAAACCCTCCAGAACCCTGAGGTGTAGACGTTTTCCTGAATGTGTCAATTATTTTATAATCCCAGAGTATTCACCTTTTACCCTGAATCAGGCCTGTATCTAATGTTCCAATTCAAAAAGGGCTCACACACAGACTAAGGACAGACATTTAAAAAGATGGAGCCTGAATTGATTCAATCTTTGCAGGTCAGTCTTGCAAGTGAATAGACATTCACTTTCAATTCAGGAAATGCAGGCACATGCCTCTAGTAGCTCAGGCTAGAAGCGTGGGGGGGGGGGGGCACTAGCTAGAGCAGTCCTCTTTTCTCTTCAGCAGCAGCTACAAAGTTGTAGGGAAGCTGACACCCCTGCCCCTGCTGCACCATGTTGTGCTGCCCTGCTCACTGTGCTGGGGGACATGGAGTGGGTAGAAGGCGGCCGCAGCTGGAGCCAGAGCTCCATGTGCTGGGCTGAAGCCACAGGGCCAAGGCTCTCTCTGCCCCAAGTGGCACTGCAGGGGCTGGTCTGGCCATGTACCCACCCTTTCTTCCACTAGAGAGCAGAGGGGCAGGGCCAGCCCTGTTCTCTGGAGCAGACAGCACAGCTCTGCCCAGGGCTGGAAAGCATACTAAATGCTGAGGGACTCTGGTTTAACTTAAAGCAGGAATGGGTCTGGGATAGAAGTTGCTTAAACTGGTTTGACCCAGTTAAGTCTGATACCGCATTCAACCAGGTTTATCTTAAACCAGTGTTGGCCATTTTGAAACTGGATTATGTGCACTGAACTTATGTTCTGTTACAGGTTTAAATTGGTTTCTGATCACTTACACTGGTCTGTGTATAACTTTTGTCCTTAGCCACGAAGGGCAAATAAATAGATGCATAGATGCTAGGTTTGGAAGGGACCTCAGTAGATCATCAAGTCCAACCCCTTGCCCTGGGCAGGAAAGAGTTCTGGGGTCAGATGACCCCAGCCAGATGCCTATTCAGCCTTCTTTTAAAGCCCCCCAAGGTAGGGGAGAGCACCACCTCCCTTGGAAGCCCATTCCAAGTTTTGGCCACCCTTACTGTGAAAAAGTTTTTCCTGATATCTAGCCTAAATTTGCTCTCTGACACTTTGTGACCATTGTTCCTTGTTACCCAAGAGATGCCCTGGTGAACAGAGTGTCTCCAGTTCCTTGCTGCGCCCCACTAATGAATTTGTAGGCGGCCACAAGATTACCTCTCAGCCTTCTCTTGTGGAGGCTGAAGAGGTCCAGGTCCCTTAGTTTCTCCTCATAGGGCTTGGCCTGTAAACCCTTAACCATAAGAGTGGCCCTCCTCTGGACCCTCTCAAGGTTATCCACATCCTTCTTAAAGTATGGCGCCCAGAACTGGATGCAATACTTCAACTGCGGCCTGACCAATGCTGCATAGAGGGGAAGTATTACGGTATAAATCTGCATCTGTAAGACAGAAATGCAAGGCACTTCTTTCTGCAGAGCTCTAATCAACACACCATCTGCATTCTAATAGCCCAGGTCTATTGGAAGCACGGAGGATGTGAGTACAAGAGCTTGATTGAAGGGTTCAAAACAAATGACTTGTGGGATGAATTTCACTTCTCTCTATCCACAAATGTGCACAAGCAAATAGCATTTTTATCTTATGTTTTCTCATTTGAGATTTAAAAGCTCGAGTAATTTAAAATTAGAAAATTAATCATTTGCACAATGTTTTCGCTTAAGGGATTGATGGCAGTCTATATTCTTGGAGCCATGAATATCTCAGATAGCTCTGACTGATTAAACAACTTGGTTTAATATTTTGCTCCAAGACTGCTTGAGTGTACACTCAATGCAAAAGCTTGTCCTCATAAGTTTGAATTTCCATAATTACTCAGGCACATGCCTTTAAAGTTCATTTTCTGCAAATATTTTTGTCAAAAATACTCCATTGTATGCATGTTTGCAGACACTGTACATAACAGGCACATAGAAAGGAAAGAATGAAAAGGTATAAAATATTCACAGGGAATATTTTCAGCATTCAACTTTTACTCAGTGCTATTCTCTGGTATGCATCAACAGACATTCTCTGTTGGGTCAGGGGAGCAGCGAGTGTGGGGCTGGTGGGGGAATCAAGCTCCATTTTGGAACCAATGCAGCCAAGGAGCTGCCTGTCTGCAGTCTGTCTCCCTGAGCCCAGCCCCAGTGCTCTGCCGGATGGCAGGGGGAAAAGGGTGGTGGGGGGAAGCAGCAGGTTGGGGTTTGCTTGGCTGAGCCGAAGTAAAAGCAGATGGATTGGAACCTCCCCCTGAGTCAGAGTGCTCAAATCCACCCATCCTCACTCCGGCTCAGGCTCAGCCTCCCCTCACTTCTCTCCCTGCTGTCCTGCAGACAGCACCCTGGGTGAGGCTGGGCTGCGTCAGCCCACCCCCACTCATGTGCAGGGACTTACAGAAGTTCATGAAGGTGCTCTGCTTTGGAGTGCCTTCATCTGAACCCTCATGTAATGAGGGTTCATTTGTCACACCATCAAGCACATTTAAAGAGTTCTGCAGCCATGCCCTTCTATCAGGGCATGGTTGTAAACTGCTTGCAAGGGGCCAATTGCACAACAAATACCACTTCTGTCAGTGCCTCTATAGTTTCACTGGGCCTGATTCTTCATTGTTTTATACCTCACATAATGATGTATACCCTGCTCTACCACTGCTTTGTATCCATAGGCAGGGAAAGGCTTTGCTATTTTACTAATAAATAAATAGGACACAGAATCCATGTAAGATTTTAGATTAAATGGGTATTGGAGTATTTGATATTTTTAACCTGTCTTCATCGAGGTACCTGTGATAATCCAGCAAAGCAGGTATCACTTTCACTCTTGTATTAATAACAAAATTGAGGAAGAAATACTCCTAGACCTCCCCATGAGATTAGCACTCAGTATTAATTCTGATTTGGTAAGGCTTATGAATCTCACTTGCATGTATTAAGGAATGGATGTCCCCGCTCCTGATGAAAAAACCATAGAAGCAACTGTTCTTATAGTATCTATAACATATTGTGGGAAATGGAAACAGTTTTTCAGTGACATTCTTTTGATAGCAATCATATTATAAGTTACCCTTTTTTGGAAAGGTCAGCACATAAATCAACACAAACACACACAAAATGTCCTGCACACAAATAAAATAATAGGGCAAACATCACCAGATCCAGACTTTACTCATCATAGGAACAAAAGACTAAACCCAACGCAAATAATACAAGAAACAAAAAGTACCATTTAGGTATAAATTCAGTGAAGATAGGTCCTGGAAGCAGACTGGTCTCTGTTACCGAAACTCAGCCTTTCATTTTATTCCAGTGTCGCTTGGATTCTTCCCTTGAGACATATTTAAAGATATGTGGAAATATGTTTATTCTGTTCTTTACTATGAGAATACCATTGCACTTATTTAGGTAAATATGAAAAAACAGAAAAATATGGCTATGGCTCCCAATGGCTTATAGATCTTTTGGCTCCTACATTCCACCCTGACACACTTAGCTTCAATTAAATAGTCAGATTAGGTGAAAGAGCTGATTTTCCAAATACTGTAATTACACAAGTGAAGGCTGTAATGCACAGCTGTGAATAAAAATACTGGCACAAAGAAGCATATACAGAAATCCTTAATCTTCTGCAACCTACTTGTCCAAGATACAGCATATGCTCCCAAATACCTCAGTCAAGCTCCCATTCTAACTTTCTATACACCATCCCAGAGAATTGAGCCAAGGACACACTTATACAGCATCAAAACATATGCCTTTTTCCTCTCTTGATTCTAAACCATCTCTTACGATCACCTCTCTCATGCCACCTTCTAGAATGCCCTGGGTGAGGTCATATTTCACTGGAAGGTATAGCAGATCCAGGGATGGTGCATGTGTGTTGCGGTCACACTTCCCTTGTGTAGTACACATGCAGTGAAGTTTCTGGCATAGATAGCTCTAGTCTTGGCCTCTGGTCTTTGTCACCAGTCTCACCCCTTATGCCGGTGAGTTCTCTGCCACACACCCACTTTCAAAATCTTAAATTTGCAGGTACTTTACTCTTGGGCCCTTTCCTTTTGCTTTCCAAAATTCTGGTGACCCGTTTAACAAATTTCACTTGTTTCACAAATTCCGCATGGGAGCTTGGAACCATGTAGAACTGCTGAATTTGGTTTAAATGTCACTGCTAATCATATTTTATTTAAACTTCCTTGGCCTGTGCATCTTCATACAAGCCTTAACAGAAGAAATTTAGACAGCCAGTGTAGCCTTTGTGTTATCTTTATACAACTGTTTAGAGACATTACAGTTTGTCAAATAGAACAGTATTTGCCTCTGGACATAGAGTGTATAAATGTTAATTAGGCAAGTATTTCAAATCATTCCTAACCAGTTTCACTGAGTGAGTAATATTAATGGTTTGGCCAAAAGAGGCACCTCACCATAACCCAGGCCTGGCTATCATGCATACCAAGTATTCATTTCTCTATGATGGGTAGATTGAAAAGGAGGTGGGATCAGAGGATCAAATGGACTGGAACCTGCAAGATAGTTAGCCAGAGAGGCAGATGAAGGTGCAGTGTTAGCATGAGTAGCCAGAAAACAGTGAGGAAAGATTCCTGAACCCAGGAAGTCACCATCCGGGTAAGATACTAAAGAGGAGACTAAGTGGAGTATCTTGTGGGAGCTAAAGCAACAATAAGATAATTTGTCAGATATCCTGGCTAAATGCTATAGCGACATACTGCATTGCTATTTGTTGTAGACCATCTGTCAGTCTCAATCAAAGTAGCACTGGGACAGTTAAAAGCAGGACAGGGTTTCTATGCTCCATGAAAGTTTGGATTCTTCAGATAATACGAGCAATTTACATGATTATGCAGCTTATTAACCTTACCGTCTACTTCCACATTTTGGCAATACTTCTTTGAAAGAAATGCACTGACTTTATTTCTCACAGACTATCAGGACTATATTGCTATGTGTGCGCACATACAGATATACAAGTATCCCACAAATTTCGGATGGAATCCTGGGTACAGAGTTAGAACACTTCTATTATACATGCACATTAGACAGCTTTATTGCAAAATACTGCAGAGTAATTAAAGACTTAAATGGATATACACATCTGTAAAATAACAGCCACACTAAAATATTTTCAATATTTAAATCTTTCATTTATATTTCATGTTCATTTTGACTTGATAAAATATTTTAATTCTTTTTCTGCTTTAAAAGCCAGTTCATAAAATCCACCTTTATGATGAATTTAACAGCCCTACAAAATACCTTACTACAAAAAAACTTCAATGAATATAATGCTTTGTAATTTTATATTTGATTCTACAAGTGTGATCTTCATACACGCACTACACAGGATAACTAAATTCCCTCAAGAAAGTACTTAAAATTAAATGTCCTTGAGTCACTTAAACATAAAGGAAAAGAACTAGAGTTGTAAAAGTAAACTCCCTAAATTCGCTCTTCCATATGCAGCACAAAAGATCTGTGAAGAAAGAATACATATGCAAGGGCAAAGGAAATTGCCATACAATATGACAGAATATTGTTTGCAACAAAAATTATTTTTAAGGTGAGGAAATTATTTAGTTACTTTTATGTGCATGTGAGTCTTGTACTACATATCTACAATTAACAGGATTAACTTCACTCATTAAGTTTCTGAGAAAGTATGGTGATTCAGGGACACAAATCTAAAAAAGGAAAAAAATACCAAACGAGTTTAACTTCTTCCTCAAAAAATGACATTATGCAAACTTTTTTTGTACCATGTTCATTTTCCATTGCATTCCCCTAACCTTTCTTCATTGCTCCTCCATGGGGAAAAAATACACAAGAAAAAATAATTCACCCAAGCAAAGATGTCAAAATTGATCAAGACAATTTTACCTTCAGGAGCTTCCACCTAGCATTCAGATCTTCCAGGCAGTTGAGATTATACTGAGAAAGCTGGATATCAGAGGAAGGGAAACGGTGAGCCAGATCATTTACATGATTCACGTTGTCTTTAAGAGGTGCAAGTTCTGCTCGGTAAGCCTGTGTGAATCAAACATAAACAAAGTTTGGTATAGCCAACATCCTTCAAAAATTATGCACTCTACTTTCCCATAATTGAACATGACAAGTTCCAAGTCTTAAACTGAAAGAAAAAGATACACTGATCACAGGATCATATACCCTGGGTTTTATTGTGCTTTACTGGCAAAGCTCTGCATTTATATGGTTGGATCTACATTAAAACCACCAGTGGGATTTTGCTTACTCTACCAAATTTTCAGGCAAGGCTTCCAGTGAGCAGGAAACACAGCAGTTGTTGCATCCCCATCCTCTGAATGTGTACTGTGTTGCCCACCACAGCAGGCCAGTATGTTAAAAGCATAATTATTTGAGGTTGATAATGCTGTGATACTAATACAGAGAATAGCAGCTCTGTTTTTTCAGTACTTTGGGAGAAATTCTGGCTATAGTAAAATCACTGTAAAATCATTGATGTCAATGAGACCACAGTTTCACCCGATTTGCCTGTGCATAAGAAGAGAGTATAGGTAGAAAAGTACTTTGTCACATCTCCTCCTCTTTCCATGCAGAGGCAGGAACATTCTGTATTTTATTATAAATTCTTCATTTTTTATAAAGAAAAAATTATAATACATGTCATAAGATTACCTCAAAAGCTACTCATAACAATGATATGACCATTATTCTGACAATTTCAGGTAATATTTTTAAAAGTCATGTCTATGAAAGCCTAGAGAAATTACTTCCAAGTAGCTTTATTTCAAACCATGGAAAATAAATTTGAGGATGCTCCGAAAGTACATTTAATATACTCTCAAAGGACTGCTGCATGGACATGATACAATGCATCATGGTGCTCCAGGGAAGAGAGGAATTTCTATGCAGATATTCGAAACAGTTGCAATGTTTCATATCTGTCTTGCCTAAGGAGACATTTATGGATTTTTAACATGATACATTGCATCAAAATGTACCAACCAGCCATTTCTAAGGGACAAATTCTGTCATTTTCAGGAGTACTTTAGGTAATGTAATGTCTGCACACAAGGATAAGATCATTTACTTGGCTTATTAGCCTTGCTTTACAGCAATAAGGAGAATTTGTTTCTTTTTGCATTTTGCTATGTAGATCAGATATGGCCTCTACCTCATTTTGGATCATCAAAGAAAAACCATCTGAAGACCTTTAACTAATCTCTTTACTTTATATGTGAAAATTATCCAATGAATACTCAATATCTGACTGAAATTCAAGTATCCTAACATGCTAACATTACTTAAGACACTATGATGATGAGGTCAAACGGTCATAAACTACTGCGAGACCGTTTCAGGCTGGACATAAGGAAGAATTTCTTTACTGTCCGAGCCCCCAAGGTCTGGAACAGCCTACCATCGGAGGTGGTTCAAGCACCTACATTGAACACCTTCAAGAGCAAATTGGATGCTTATCTTGCTAGGATCCTACGACCCCGGCTGACTTCCTGCCCTTTGGGCGGGGGGCTGGACTCTATGATCTTCTGAGGTCCCTTCCAGCCCTGATGTCTATGAAATCTATTGGATACTACACAGATTAATGGTTATAAACCACAAATATGGCAATCGATCCAAAAACTGTATATTATACGTCATTAATGCAAGATTCTGCATCAATTAATTACACTAAGTAATACCTCACAATGCAAGTTATCTGACTGAGTTAAATGGAACTCCTATAGTTATGTGCTAGCAGAATTGCATTCAGGAGAAAATGTACATGTTGTGGTAATTATCCTCCCCTCCTCAATATATAGTAAAATTCTCTTTAATGGCAAGCTGACACAAACATACAAACTTTAAATGGGGTTACATAAGTGAAGAGACTGATGTGAGTGACTTGACTTCAAGAGTTACTATATAGAAATCAGGCATACAGAACATGTTTCACTTAATTTTACTAGTTGCACATCTGAAAATCTCCACTGACTTCACTGGAATGAAGCCTGATTTACAACTCTTATTAGGTTTTTCCTTTATGTTGATCAAAGAGAAAAGAGAAACAGAGTGAATGAAAGCATGGGCAGATAATTTGAATGAATACTTCTATTCCAGGCAGAAGCTTCAAACATGCCCTAAATGAGTCAAGTGTCATGGTCACAATCTAGCAACCGTATAAACCTTCTTATTCTAAAATCCTCATAGCAAACAGGGCACTCAAAGTACAGTGCTTGCAATGAAATGAAACGAAATCAAATCAAATCAAAAGCTCTACTTATCAAATTCAAATTGTTTATTCAGGCTGTTTTATTCAAGCTGTGCACACATTTAAATAATCTGGGAGATTTCTCCCAGGTTTGTTCTCCTGGTCGAAAATCTGGCACAGAGCTGTGTGGGTACACACACATGCTGAGGCTTGGAAGACTAGAGAGCTTGCAGTGCTGACACTGTGCTGCTGGGGGAGGAGCTATGTGCACACATGTCAGCATGCTCTACAGGCTCCATAGATGGTAGCAGGGTACAGGGCAACCTTGATTGGCTGACCTCAACTGCCTACTGCCAGCTTGCGTTCCCCTGCAGCACAGCATGGAGAAAGTGAAGAGGGTGTGTTCTACTCCCTGCAAGTTATCCTTAATAATACGTCTTCATTAACTAAGATTTTAAATAGCCAAACTTTTAAAAATATGGAGTCATATTTCTGAGAGAAGCCACAGCATATACAGACATTATTTTTCCCAGGGGAAACTCTCTTGGGAGTGATTTAACTGTGGTTGTTCCCAGGTTACTTTTCTCTTGAAGTGGCTATTTTTATTCTGGGAGAAAAAAACTAAACCTCTGTATACTCATGGTTTCTCCTAGGGGAATAGCAACTTTCCTAGTAGAAGGTTAACATCTGCACAAGGATTCTGTTAAAAGTAGTTCTAATATTGGCCTCAACTGAGGGGTGACATAAATAATCACATAAATTATACACTGAGTTGGTCTAGATTAACATGAGGATTCACCAGGGTTAGCTAAGACATTTTAGTGAGTGTGTCAAAGCTAATGTTGAATGGCAAGAGGTATTGACGTGTATAGCAATAAAAGGAACCAGAGCATAAGGAGGGTGTGGGAAGGTGTAAAATATAGCATATTTCCTCCCCTACTCTTCAAACAATTTGTTTTACAGCTTACTCCTTGGTATTAGTTGCTTTTCCTAATGCAATTTCATACTTTTACACCATCAATACATGCTTTGGACTGATTAATGTTTATTTTGCTCATTATCCAAAACAATCATTGCACTAGCTTTTTTTGCCCATCTTCACACCCTCTAAATTCAAAGTAGGGATGTAAATGTTGATTTTTAAAATGTCTGTTTAACCTGTTGTAATTACAATGATAAAACAATTAATTAGTAGGGGGGAAGAAGGACTAGTACCTAATAGCTAAGCTACATGGACCCCAGTGCATTTGCTTGCAGTCTCCCTCTGCTTGCTGTAAGCAAGAGCCCAGGCTGCTCGTAGGAAGTGGTGGGGAGGCTGCAAGTGGCTGCACTGGGGTCTGTGAAGCCTAGCCATAGGTACTAATTCCCCCACCCTCTGCCTCATTCCTTTCTCTCTCCTCCCTCCCTCCTGCCCTGCTGCCCTTTGATTCCTGCCAGGGCACCTGGCAGCTTCCCATCCCCCACTTCTTTGCCAGACTGTGCTCTGCCACATGCTAAACAATAACTGGTAAGCCATAACTGGTTATCACTGGGCTTATCAGTTAAATAATTAATCATATTAAGGTTGTATGTTTAGTAGAATTTGTATTAATGCTACATGCCAATATTAAGTTAAACAAAACAGAATATTAAAGAACCTTATCCAATGCTTTAATGACATCCAATTAATCTGAATTATTTTACAGGTAATAAACTAGGATGAAAGCCACATAAAGATGACACCAATATGACTTCATATTTTAAAAGTTTGGCTATTTAAAAGCTGAGTTAATGAAGATATAAGGATAAGTTGCTTTATTTATCCCAGAGTACATACACTGATAGCAAAGGTTAAGTTGTAGGTGAAAAGACAGTCATCTATAATTCTGTTTTGATTAAAATACTTGTATATATATATATTTTAATCATAGCACTTAACTCATATGTAATGCTTCAACAATAGATTACAATGGCGAGTTTTTTTACACTGGGGCTGCTGTTATAATTAGTATATTTAAATATGTACATACACATGCACAGATGAACACTCCCCTCCTTAAATATATCTTTTACTTTTTACATGTTTTGCATCAGATACACTATAGTTCAAACAATATATTAACATACCTCCAAAAACAGTGGACATACAGAATGGAACCTTCACGCTGTGGTAGTGTAGTATAGTTGCAGTTTTTAAAACCATTAATTCCTTTCTACTTTTACATTTTAGGTTGATCTAAATGTTTAATCATACAGAGAGGTTAATTTAGGCAAAAACTGGTGGGACCAGTATAAATTCACCTGAGGAAATGAACTAACTTAGATCAGGAACTGGTTAAGCCAACCTATTGAACACCTGTACAACTGGGCTTTTTTTTTCCACCCTCTTCCACTCTCATCCCTGGCAACCTCTCCCTCCCATACCGACCCACCAACCCTATTCTCACCACAGATCTGCCATTCCCCACAATTCTGCCAACCACCCCTACAGACCTGCTGCCCCAGACTTCTCCCCAGCCCCCAGTTACATGCTCTGGTGTCCCTGACAGCTCCCAGGATTGGTGAACACCTACATTCATTGCAGCTTAAGGTGAGCTCTATGAACATTGACTGGGTGCAGCAGATGATTGTAAGCATCCTAAGCCCCTTCTCAGAGGTACATACACATGCCGTATAACAGCTCATTACAAATGCTGTCCCAATGAAACCAAAGAAATTGCTTGAGATGTTATAGCCTTGTGCAAATAAGAATTTGAACTGCATCTGATATTCTGTGCTACAAATTTGGTAATGTGATCTGTAGAGTCCTGCTAATGTTTGGGTTTTTTTTTAATTCATAATTGAAAGTTTAATTTCACCCAAAACACATACTCATACCAAAGATAAATGATGCATTTGTAATGCAGCCTAACCAAATACTGGACTAAGCACTTAAAGTCTACAGCACCTTGCAGAATCTAATAAAATGCTCATCACAAAGAGCTGTATGTTCTCCTTCAAGTTGTATCTGCTGTCCTTCATAAAACTTAGTTAAAATATCGTTTAAATGGTTAACCACTTTGCAGGTGTGCATGTCATCCAAAGGACAAGTCAAGAATCCTCAGATGAAACTGAGGATGGCTATACAATCACTATACCATGGAAGTATCATTACCAATACATTGTTCTGCCCCTTTTGCTGGACAATGCATTCCAAGCTTTCTCACCATAATACCACCAGCCTTTCAACTGTAGTTGCTCTTGTGTAACCTTTCTGCAGAGTGGCTACCATGCATTAGTATTAATATAACTAATGAAGGATGTGCATCAGGTTGCACACAAAAACAGCCAACTATACAATTTTTTTCAAAGGCAACATACCCTGTTTCCTGAATCGCAGCTCTGAGTGAATGACCACATACGGTTTTTAGTGAAGTATTCCTCCTGTGCATACTGAGTGCAGACCAATTTGGTGACATCTCCTTGATAATACAGGATACTGCCATGTTGATATGTCTTTCCTTCATATGTCTTTTCCATTACTAATCCCTACCTACTACCCCATGTGCAGCTTAGACCTGAAAATGTAGTCAATGATCCTGGTTGCCTCTATAATCAAAATACTAAGTGCAGCTAAATGAGACAGGAAAAAGGAGGTGGGATCAGCTAAGCTGCCTTTCTGTCTGTAGATTGTCAGGACAACATCACTATTCTTTATGCAGCGCAGAGAAGCCTCAATACTGATTTCTCATGCGTGGGAGTAAATCTCACAAAGTTAACAACAACACTTTCTCATGCAGCTTGTACAAGACGGTAATTTTGCACTTATGTAGTTCCTTTAACCCAAACCATCCCAAAATCCTGTACTAATTAAATAACAGAATCATAGAAAAGTCAAGTTGAGAGAGACTTCAGGAGGTCATCTAGCCCAACCCCTTTCTCAAGACAGGATCATATCTATCCAAACCATCCCATACAAGTGCATGTTCGTAAAAATACATGACAACCCTCAAATACAAGGCACATTGCCCCTAAATACTAAGAACAACCTAGCCAGACACACGTAAAACAGTAGGAGAAAGGCACCATCAGCGTCCTGTTGCTGCAAGTGTTGTTAAAATACCCTTGAGAGATTCAAGGAAGAAGAACATGCTCCAACATTACAGAGGAAACCAGTCTCCCACACAGCGTACACTGATTTGACCACTGATTTCTTCCTGATCCCAAATGTTGCAATCAGCCTGATCCTAAGAAGAGAGGCAAGGGACTCTAACCAAGAACTTCTGACTTTTAATTCCAGCAAGGGAACTGGCACACTCCAGCCTTGGTTGAGTAAGTTTTTTTAAAAAAGCCCCAAAACTTGTAGCAACAAGAGGGGGAAAATTCCTTCTGGTCTCACATGGCAACAGAGCAAAGCCCAGAAGCATGGGAAAAAACAAACATGTTTCACTCTGCTCTGGACTCTGCATACAGCAAATAACTCCACACGTCACTTCCTCCAAATGGAAAGCCAGCACACCCTTTTCTGTCATGCTCCCCCTGGATAAAGTTATCCTAGAACTTTTCATCACGTATACACAAATAGCATAAAAACATCATCCACTATAGTAAGGCAGCTTGGAATTCAGCAGTTGTTTAATCAATATAACATCACAATGCAATACCTTAAGGTAGGAGGGTAAGACACTCAAATGTAAACACAGGGCCTAGGGACAGACATTACACATAAACCAGTTTAAGTGATCAGAAACTTGTTTAAACCTGTGCCAGATAGATATACAGTGCACATAAACTAGTTTCAAAATGGCTGAAACCAGTTTACGCTAAACCTGGTTGAATGTAGTGTCAAATTTAACTGATTTGGTTCAAACCAGTTTATACAATTCTGTCCCAGACCCCTTCCTGGTTTAAGTTAAACCAGAGTCCCCCAGCATCCCAGAATGCTCTCTGGGCTTGGCTGGGCTTTATGCTCTATGCTCCAGTGGAACAGGGTTGGCTCTTCCCCTCTGCTCTCATCACTAGAGACATGGGGCAGGGGTATGGCCAGATGCCAGCCACCAGGACACCTGGGGGGGCAGGGACAGGTGTTATTACCTCCCCCTCTGGTGTCTGGCAGAGGGGACAGGAGGGGGCTTATTCTGTCACTTGCCCCAAGCAGGGAGGGAGTGGCAGTGGCTGTGGTTGGGGCAGGCAGACCTGGCTGTGCTCCCCTGGGGACAGTGGGCAGAGAGGGGAGAATAACCCTCCTTCCTTGCCCCCCGTGCTTCAGGTGTCATGGCAGCCCACTACTGCAAGCACCAAGGGGGAGCACCCAGCAGACCCAGCTTGAGTCCCTTCTGGTGAGACACGGAGGGGAGAATTAAACCCCTCTCTGGCCAGTTCATCCTAGGCCTGCCATGCCTCCTCCCGCCCCTCCCCGCACAGCTTTCCTGCAGTCAAGAGTGCATTATGGCACCACCTCCTCATCCCCCTGGCTCCTGGCCTGAGCAACTGCAGCATGTGCCTACAGTTCTTCTGTCCAGAGGGAATGTCTGTGCTGTTACAAACCGGTTCAACCTAGGGAAGTTAGATTAACCTGTAAAGATTTCATCAATTCAGGCTCCAGCCTTTGAATGCCTATCCCTAGCCAGGAGGTGCCTCTACACATGAAATTAACGCACAGAGCAGTTTAAGCCAGAGTCAGCTGCTCCCAGGCACAGCATCTACACATGTGCCCAGGACAGCAGCAGTTTGAACTGTAGCAGAGCAGGCCTAGGCTGGCAGCAAGCTTGGGGTGGGGGTCACCATATGAGTGCTAAAGTGCAGAGCCATGCAACAGGCAGCTCTGGCCTTTAGTGCACCCTCATGCCCCAGCCAGCCCGTTACTGTCTATGCATGTATTTAATTGCACTTAATTACTCTGCTGTAAAATAGTACCGCCTCTGACAGTACTATCCTCTGGTGGAGTTAATTAATTTACTGCACCCTAATACTAGTGCACATGTAGACAGTAGCGCTTTACTGTAGAGCTAATTAATCAACTCTGCAGCAAAGCACATGTGCACCCAGGGAGAATTAAAGGAGTCTAAATACATAAGCATAATTTGGAATACAGGTGGGGCACCAAGATTTGTACCACTAGACTGAAATACAATACTTACACTCTGGACATCAGACTGGTGGCAAATGGTCAGGATTTGGCTCTATACATTAACTGAAGGTCGACTGCTCATAGCTTTATACTGTACATCTATACTGTATAATACTGTGCAGCATAAAGGCATACAAGCTAGTTCTAGGTGAGAGTCTTAGTAAATTATCTGGAGCCAAGCTCTGTACTGACACACTATACTGCTTCCAGTACCCATGCTACCTTATTGTAAGGTAATCATACCCACTATGGTCATCACTCTCCATTATGGTGTTGGAACACTTTTTCTGTAGTGCTCATCTCGAAATTACTAAACCATCACTATTTATTCCTACAACTCATCACAAGCGGTCTGATTATTATTCTCTGCACATATCCCACTTGTAGTTATCTAGTCCAACCTATTTCACTGTCACTTTCTTTGTTATAATTTGGTTTCTGGTAGTGACTATAGTGCGTTAAGAACTTTTCAAACAAGAAAGAAGCTCACAGGCTAAAACCTGGCAAATATACAAACAGTTGCAAGACTAGAAGAAAGGGTAAGGGGAACTTAACACATACAGTTATAATTAAACATATACAATTTAAGAAAGGAGAAATATTTTACAGCTAAAATACCCATCAAGATTCCCAGCTACTTGCAGAAAATAGAAAAAAACAGCAAAAGCCAAAAAAACAAATTCAATAAAAATTCAACAACTTCTTGAAAAAAGAACAAGCACTAAGTAAGGACTGTCCTACCCCTCCCCTTATCACTACCTTGTTCCATACATTGCATTCCACTTGACTTCAATTAGTGGCTCTTGCAATTTGGAAGAACTACTAAACTTTTCTCTGGACCACCACCTGAAGTCCAGGAGGCAGTTAAATAGAAACTACTAGTTCCACCAAAAGGAGCCAGCATTTATCAATTCCATGAAAAATATATTTTTTGTCTAGGATTCATAAGCCAGTTGTTTGGAATTTGAAAAGAAATTCATAATTCACTTTGGTGGGATTAAAAATAAATAGTAAATGAGCTTATTTCCATAAGAATATACTTATTATATACTTTGCCAGCTTCAAGGAGTTTCCATCATGAACCCCTAGACTGAAAATGTAGGAAGTAATAGTGACTATACAATTTACATTCAGTTTCTTAACCCCTTTTCCCCCCAGCCACATGTGCATCTACTTGATAACAAGTCAAATACAGCATTCACAAATCCAGCCCAAATTATACAATCAAAATTCCATTGTAACTTTTGGCCTAGTGAAGTTAATGGAATTATGTGACTTTGAAAATACCCCCTCAAGAAGAAGCCATAGATAGCATTTTCTCAGAGAGAGTGCTTGTTCTTCACATACAGAGAGTACTATTTAAAGTAAAATGTTGCCTTCAGTATATTCTGAAATCATTTTCTCTGCTACTATAGATTGTCAATGCTATATTAAAAATCGCATGTCTTTTACTAATTTTAGATACTGAGTCAAGAAAGCAAGGAATTACCAACATAGGTAGAATCCTGTTACAACCGGCTTCAAGAGCATGTAGTTTATTTCACTACACTGAAGTTTTCCTGCAATGAGATTCCTCTGCGATAAGTTACTGAGATGCAGGCTAGGTGTGTTACATCCTTCTCCCCTGCTATTTCCACATGGCAACTTCTTGGGCCTAAGCTGATTTGCAGTAACTGGGTTTATGCTTAGCTCTTGCCCCAGGTGCAAGCTAAGCCTGGGTGCAATGAACCAGGGCTAAATTGGCTTGGTTTATCTTTCACTTACTATCAGGTAATTGCAGACACAATTTATTGCAGAACAGCTGAGGCACAATACAAATACATTCTGTTCTCTGTTAATTGTGAGCAAAGAATAGATATAATTATTTGTGTACCCACAATTAATGAAGTGGGGGAAAGAGGGAGTTCAGCCACTCTGAAGTAACTGTCTACCTTAACTTCTTTTTTTTAATTGATTTTTTAACGTAATACACACAACACTATATCAACCATATATGAAAAAAATGAAAGTCTGTTATAATGATTAATAAAGGGGGGAAGACAAAGAAAAGGAAAAACAAATGCCCTTCATTTGTAAGCAGTGTTTAACAATCTAAAAAATTCTCTCTTCTCCTCCTCCTCTCATTATTTCATCCTCTCTAGATAGGATCAATGTAATAAAGGATTTTGCATCCTTGGGGTCAGAGAAAGTGGAGGTTTTCCCTCAGTGAATCAGAGGACATCTAATGAAGTATCACAAATTGCTGGTTTAAACAGAGGCTGCTTTTCTGGCACCTCCCAGAGAAGATCAGGAAAGTGCACTGTATGAATACCGGGCTCACCCCATGTCAGCTTTCCTACGTCTCTGGCAGCTCTGAGCACTCTCTTTGGTGGTAAATCGCAGGAACTTGGCTATGAAGGCCCCAGGGTTTTCTCCCAAACCCAGCTTTCCTCCTCTGAGACCTGTGGGCCTGCTCTGTCTCCAAACCAATGTCTGAGGGGAGTTTTAACATACTGACAAGTAGTGTGTTCCCAACCTTGGTGGGGTTACTGAGGCACTCCAAGAATTAGCATGCCAGATCTCCTTCATGGCCGCTCCAAACCCAGCGCCTTGGCTCTCAGCACCTGAGGTCTCTCCTCACTGTGAGAATCTGCCTCCCTGGCCACTTCCACAGCATAGTCCTCACAGGCAGGAGCTCTGTCCTCCACTCCCTTAACCTGCTTCACCAGGGCATCTGACAAAGTCTGAACACTCATCACCAGGGATCCTGGTTTTTCATTTCCCATGAAAAAACGGAGAAAACCACGGATTTCCCCTTTTTATCAGAGAAAACATGGATTTCTCCTTTTAGCAGAGAAACCCAAGGATTCCCTGCTTTTGCAAAGAGCTCTGCAGGCTGGTTGAGCTCCCGCTTGCAAAAGCTGTTTGTAAACAGGGCAGAAAACCCCCAGCCCTGCCTAGAGGGGTGAGGGAGGAGGAAGGCTGGGGCCTGAGACTGTGTCAACCATGGCTCCACTCAGTTCACCTTCACTCTTTACTCCAGGAGCCTGAGGTTAAGTGGGGCTTGCAGGGGACAGGAGCTGGCCCCAGCCCTACCTGAGCAGGTGGCAGCAGTGGGGAAGCTGGCTCCGTGCTGTTTCTGCTGCGGCTGCCTGCTGTTGGGGGCAGGGAGCCGCAGACTTGGATCCCTGGCCCCATAGCCCTGGCAGCTGGGGGCCCCCTCCAGCAGGGGTTGTGGGTGGGGCAAGAGGCACGAGTAGGGCGGGGGGGTTGTTGTGGGGGCAGTGAGGGGCACCAGCATGGCTAAGAAAAGCAGTGGGGGTGATTGAGGAGCACCAGCAGGGCTAGGGAGGGCTGCAGGGGGCTTTTAATATTATTAACGGATTTGGGGGGGTTTATCAGAGAATTTGTGATTCTTTTTATCAGAGGAAACCAGGATCCCTGCTCATGACACATTCTTGGGTCTTATTCACTGTCATTTTAATGCTTGATAGTGTGTGGACATTGATGGCCCCTGCCAACAGAGGGGAGTGAGAGCTTTTCTTAGCCACCAAGAGTGATCTGTAGTAGTCCCAAGCATAATTTTCATAAGGCTTTGATGAATTTTCACAACTAAAAGTGGCAGAAAATGTTACACAGTATGAGGAGCTAGTTAGACTTTATGTCTACTTCGATCCACAGCATCCCTCAGCTCCGGCCACCTGCCAAGAGCTCTTTATACTTCATTTGGAGACTGACTGTTCATAGCATTATATTGCACATCTATTGTACAGAGATCCCCCCCACCTCTGTTAAGGTGTGAGCAAAGTGTCTTAAACTTGGGAACACAAGAGAATCACCATATTTACTTGATTCTAAGGTGAGGTTTCCCCCCAATCTTCTCACCCACCCCCAGTTTTCTACCCCCTGCCCCATCTTTGTTCCAGCATCAGCAGGCTGCATCCCCGCAGCAGCCTGGTGCCAGCTCCACATTGCTCCTATGGGGCTGTGCTCCATGTTCCAGGCCACAGCAGGGGCAGAGCTTTCTAGTGCAGGAGCAAAGACAAGGGGGAGGTGGAGGGCTGGGAGGGTGTACAGACTTTGGAGGAGGAAATGGGCACTGCTCCTTCTACTGCCTGCCCCCTTATGGCCTCCTCCACTGCTTGCTCCATGACTGTCCCACTCACTGTCTGTCCCTCCATCACCTGCAGTAGTGAAGGGAATTAATTTAAGATGATCCTTCAATAATTAGATGCTGTACACGGAAAATTATAATACATTTATAAATTACTGGGGGGGATAATCTTAAATTTAGAGCCATCTTGGAATTGGGTAAAAACAGTAATCACAAAATGATTCCTACATAGAAAAGCTATTTAAACATCAGGAGACAGCTTCTCTTCCTTGGGAGTTCGTTTATATAGCACTAGTTCCGAATGATATCCCTTCCACAATGGGGGCAGGAAGAGAAAAACCCCTAAACCTAAACACTTGTAAACCCTTACAAGCTTTTTCCAGCTTCCTAGCAATGTATTAACTAGAGTGTTCATACCTGAGCTTTATAGAAGGCCTTTAAATATCTGCATAAAGCTGTGCTCAATAAAGTGATTTATGCCTCAACATAAAATCACTTACATTTACTTATAAGTCTTTTCAAACATAGCATCAGAAAGCCTCTACAAAAACTAAATGCTAGAATGAATGTGCAACTCATACTGGTGAGTATTTACATAAATAATAGGTTTTATATAATTATTTGTATAGCCACTGGCTAATGCGATGGAAGATCACACTCTCTAGCATTTTGAATCTTCAGAAAACAAAGATAAAAAATAGCAATTAAAAAAGAAAATATAAATGGCTAAATATAAGTTAGCAAACATTTACTACTTTGACTCCTCAAAATTTGTTTTATTTTGTGAGGGGAAAGTAGGTTTACGTTATTGATGGATTTGTAATATGTTATAATTTTAATAGACCTTATTTCATGATTTTTTCCATGATGTGTAAAGTTATACATATTTACAACTTAAGCTTACATGTGTGGAAACACAGAGAGTATTCAGGTATATAACAGTTACATCTGGTATGCATAAGCTAGTACAATGTAACTGTTAGGGGTGTGTGAAGCAGGCAGTATTCAATTCAGATTCAGTCCGATTTGGGGGACAGTGATTTGATCATTGTCCTGATTCGATTCAGTCAAATCTGAATCTGAAGCTTCGATTCTGATTTGGAGAATCAGCAATTTCGGCCTTAGACACAGCTTTATATGTTTTTTCTATATACCTCAAGGTACCAGGCATGGCTCATGAACACTGAGATGGTGGGGTAGATGGACCATCCCCTGGAAGCGTTTGGGGTGGGGAGTTCCACATGGGCTTGGCAGTGGACCCAGAAGTGGACTGGAAGTACTTCTGGTCTACTTCTGGGTCTGCCACTGAGTGCATGGGGGACTCCCCATGCTCCTATGGGATGTTCCATCTGCCCCACCATCCCAACGTTCACAAGTCATGCCTGGTACTTCGAGGTACATAGAAAAAACATATAAAGTGGTGTCTATGGCCAAATCGTCAAATCTCTCCAAATTGATTTGGAGGCTTCTGATTCAATTCGGAGAGATTAATGGCTCTCCTGATTCAATTCAGATACAGAGATTCAACTGCTGAATCGGGCCAAATCTCCTCTGAATCAAATCAGTGACCGAAGCTTTGCACAGCTCCTTATAACTGTTATATTTGCATGTTCCCATGTCTAAACATAGCAAAACAAGGTAACTTTAATTCTGTTTCCTTAAGGCAGCCACCATTTAGCTCACTTACATTGCCTCCATTAACAGTTACATCACAACAATGGATGCCTACTCCCCAGCAGTAACTCTCCCTCTCCTTTTAAACTGTGAAGTCTATCTATCCACACAAATAGTTTTATTTTAAAATAATTCATAGACAGATTATGCAACCCATTTACACCAGATCTAAATACTGTTATTGCTCTTGCAAATATACCACATTCATTCATGTTCCACTGGAATTGCTACTATGGATTATTCAAATGAAGAGAATCATTAAGAAATAGGTCCATATTTTCCTGTTAGCTAAAATTATTTATATAGTGCAAAGTGGCTCTAATATAGAGCAACCTGAGATCCATGGTACAGAATGTGCCTTTGGGCAGTGGAATGTCCACTGACAGAATGGCCTACTATCAATATCCACCTTCCCCATCCTTGAAAGGAGGAGAAGAGGGCAGCTAGAGCCAGGTTGGGAAGCAAGACCTGACCAAGTATAGTTTACTTAAACATCAGAGCTTCATTTAAAACTCTTCCATAAGTGGAAAAATAAAGCTGGGCATGCTTGAATTTGGGCCAGACTCAGTCCACTGAATCTACCACTACATTCACTAAATATATATATGTAGTGAACGTAGTTTGTGTGTATATATCTATATTATACACATAAGTTTATAAATTCAATTCATACATCTGAACTGCACTTATATAGTAAAGGATCAGGATAATAGTGCCCAAGCAGGGAAGTATTTACAGATCTGAAATCAGACTCTACCTTTTTATTTTTTTTCAAGTGGGTGCTGTGGAGTGAAGTAGATTGTTATATTCTATGTGTGACAGTTTTAATACTCTCCATTTTCTCATTAAAACACTCCGTTACTTCTCTGATAGGTTTAATATCTACTGATTCAGGTCTCAGAATATCTTGACTCATGTGAAACCTGGGATTGTCAATGGCCAGAGCAATATGCTACACTTAGCTTCTTTTTAAATTGGCACTGCATTTTTATGTGATTCCAGTGTTACTGGGGACAGGCACTGTTGAAACAAAATGGATTTTAGCTGATTTGATTTTCCATCCTATATATTGTTATAAACTCAGAAATGATCAAGCAGAAAGGAACCAGAACTGAATATAAATCCTCTTCTGGGTTAAAAATAGTTCAAATGTGTCCAAATGTAAAGAAAGATGGCAAAATGTCCTTTAGTATTTCCTTCCCTTTCAGATTTCTATAGTTTCTGAATCTGATAAAATACTAAATCTTTTGAAAGCTATTTTCTCTTTAAAGATTTGAAAAATTATCCTCACTATTTACGTAAAGGTGTATTTCTGGAAAAGAAAGCGTTAAATAGCATGAATGAAATGAATTCATAGTCTAACATGCTTACTTTCACTCTCCTTTTTCAGCCATCAGAGGAGAAGAAAAGGTAAAATTGGACTGGTGTTAGATTTCAAAGAAAAAAATACATTTATTGGTTACAGTGGCAGGTGTTCTAAATGCAACTCACTAATAAGGGGCTATACCCTGAAATACATCACACTTCAAGAGACTCACAACCATTATGAATCTCTTGGCATTTCCAATCAAGGCTGAATATATAGTTTTGCATTTCTGTACTTCCTTGTATGCATATAGTGTATGCTACTGCCATGTAATTATTCTGATGCATCTCATCATGTCCACGAAGCAAAAATAAACCCCAACCAGATTCAGCTTATATCTTATCCTGTTATGACAACTTCAACCATGAAATAGTCGAGCTTAGAGCTGTTAATGTGCAGGTGAATAGTTATGCACGTATTTATCTAGATAAATCAAAGTGCCATATCTGTTTCTTTGATCAGGGAGCCAAGAATGTGAGGAAAAAGTGAAGGAACTAGGAATTTCAAATAACTTAAGAGTTATTGTAAATTTGTAGCTTGAAAATATTTATAGCAGCTGCACGTAATATATGTAGGAGCCTTTATAAAGAAAATTTATCTTAAATAAGTGCAACATTAAAATTAAGGAAAGAAAGGAAGGAGGATCAAAACTGAAGCCTACATCAAACCTATCTTTATTATATAAAGATTTATATTTATTGTATATATAAATTAGCAACAAATGGGTTCTTTTTAACAACCGAGTAGCTCATCCAGACATTAAATATATAAAAAAACCAAATTAAATATATAAAATGTAAGAAGAATAAGTAATTCTTATTTCATTCCATAAGCACTTTCAGGAAATAGAGGATCACAGGAGTTATTACCCTGAGAAAATAGCTACTACAAAATAAATCCCTGATGTGCTATAATGCACTACTGCATTCTAAAGGCACCCAACCTATATGTAGTATCTCACTAATTCAAAAAAAAGATTTTAAACAGTAAGGTTGCAACAGCTGGATCATAATAGTATAAATATAGAGCACTTCAAACCTCCAAGAATTAACACAAAGACATTATATTCTGTCACTCAGAAAGAAAATTCAGAATTTTTCCATGGCCATAATAATGCCAGGTCAGATTCCATTAACATATATTCTGACAATGACCAACATTAAGGAAATTTAGATACTCCTGAAAGCCTCCTCTTAAAACTTTATAATAAAACCACAGAGATTAGGAACCTTAAAATAAATATATTATTCTCTCTCCTACTCAAAAGATCAGGTTTATACATCATATATACCAGTTCAACCTTTAACTTTAATGCACAGAAGCTTTATAATAGTTACCATCAGACTTGGCAATCTTAGAAAAGGGGAAATGATAAGGATTTTCACAGATCTTGCATCCTAAAGAAATGATTGTGATCATCTAGGCTGCATAACCCAGGTCAGAATTTTATCTAGTGATTCTCATTTATGGCTACAATTAAGGATATCTTTGAGAGAGCACCAGGCATGACTTAAATAGTTTAAGTAATACAGAATCTACCATATTCTGTAGATTCCTTTGGGAATCAAAGGCTATTTATCCTCAATATTAAAAGTGTTCTAACTATTTTGATTTTTTCTAAAATTCAGTTAGAAATCTAATTTTTTTCTATCTCCAATCTCTAGCCATTTGATCTTGCTATGCCAATCAATTAACAACTGGTTAAAAATGAATTTCCAAAATCAGAAATATTTTCCCTGTGTAGAAATTTACAGACTGTGGTCAAGTCACTTGAAACTTTCTCTCTGATAAACTAAAGATGTTGAGCTCTATAAGTGTTTCATTGTAAGCTGTATTTTGTGTTGCCCCAGGACTGGACACAGCTGATGGTGCTCTGAGCTTCAGGGGAGATCCTACTACACATGCAAATTAAAGCTTGACAGCAACCAGCTATACTGTTAGTATACATTTCAAGGTCTAACTTTATAGCTGGCTGCAGCTTTTTATAATGTGATAACTACTTTGCATGTGTAGCTGGTCTTAAGGTAATTGCGTAGGTAACCAGTTTTTAGTTTATGTATCCACTACCCAGTGAGTGATTGTGTTAGCCCTTTTAGCCACTGCATTTAGAAGGGCAGTTTAATAGATATGATGCCTGAACCATTATCTAATTTGTTAGTATTAAAACCTAGTCCATGGACAGTGTAAAGAAGCTTGCCCTGCTGCTTCTATGGCATTTACTGATAATAGGCTGTCATTCCACAAAGAGGTGAATGACTGTGACTCCCACTGACATCAATGAGAACAGTGGCCTCGTAGACAACCAAAAGAAATCAGTTTCTGGATAAATATGAGTACTATGAAAGACAGTAACAGAAATTCACTTTACCAATTCACTTTTACTTTTTGTAAATTGTGTTCACCACAACCTCAAATAGGAGCTAAGGATTAACTAGTTTCTTGCCTATATACTGTTCTGAATGTGTGACGAACTCTAAGTGCTAATAGTGATAGGACCTTGTAATAACTTACGCTGAGATGATGTCAAAAACAAGCTTTAATAAAAACTTACGCTAAGCTATATATAAATTATACACACACACCTTAAAATGAAAGAAAATATGACCCAAAATATCATTAGATAAATTATCCCAGAAAATCTGATGCTTATTCTGCCCCTTACCTCAAGCGGTCTCTAGCTAATTACTGTGTGAGCTTGATACATTGATCTTATTTCACTCATTGACTTGCCTGTGCAGTAGTAAAATTATCATTATGGAATCTGCATACTTGATAGAAACAACATCCAAACTGGCCCTCTGAGTCCATAATAATGACACAAACAGGGAAGCTAGAGTTGTTAAAAAAAGATTTAATTTTAAAAATGGACTGACAGACTGTTCTCTTCATGGAATGAAAATTGCCTCAGCACAATAAAACAGAACACATTACTCTACGCCCCTCCTTTTTGTGGTACGTCTTTTTGATGAATTTAAAATGCCTCAGCAGCAGGTCACAGTTAGGTGACTATATTTAATCAATTCATCCCAGTTCTTTACGTTTTTCTAACTAATCCAGCTTCCAAAGTGTTTTTACTTGCATTTGCTCTATATGCATTACCCCATGGCTAGATCAATATAACACAGAAACTGTTATAATTCCTCCCTAAAGATGTATGTTTCTTTCTCCCCTGTTGCTTAGAAAAGGAACAAAATGGAAGAAAATTGCCCTGTATTAAAATAAGAATATTACTAATATAATCCACCATATTTTCTCAATATATTATTTCAGAGTAAGTATTTGCATTTCTAGAAAGCTTGATTACAAATAACCATTTAAAGGACTGGCAAGAATTTAAAGGAATATTTTATACAATGTCACTTAAAAACTGGTGTCCACGTTTAAGATAAGTTCATCAGAGTAGCACTTACAGTATACAAGTATATTGCATACATATAAGCAGTACTTCCATGCAAACATTGTATTTCTACAGAAAGTCTACATGGTGCAGTGAAAGCCACATTAAAGAAAGAGCCTTTGAGTTTGCACTTGGATGCTATGAGCAAGGAAAGGATAGCTGTGTAAGCAAGGCAGGGTAGGATTTGCATCTTATGGCTATAGGCTTTTGCAGAGACACTACAACATCAGCTTTTACTGTTTTTACTTCTATCAGCTCAAGTCCTATTACTAATTCAGGTAAAACAATAAAATGAAATCTTTTACAACTGTTCTGGTCCTGACCTCAGTGCTGATTTTTAGAGCAGCTAGAGGACATACAAACCTTTGTATAGGTGTGACTCAGTTTTCTCTGAAGAAACTTAAATCAAAGATTACTGGGATTTTAAGAGCCATGGTCTGTCTGCTGATGCGCATGTGGAGATCTCACTGAAATCTGCAGAAGGTAGCTCTGTATTTAGCTCTAAATTAGATACTATCATCTACTCTTCAGAGTAGGTGTGACGCTAGCAAAGCTAATGAGCTTTAGAGTTCTGTTGCTAACCTTTTTTTTCTTCCTCTGAGTTCTGTACCCTTTCTAGCTTTTTTTACTGCTTGGGAAATGCTTAATATCATTAGCTAGCTTACAGGCTCTCAAATTGTATTAAATTAACTTAAAAGAACTGTTTTGGCTAGAACTACAACTGAAAGGCAAACAGTTTATCTCCTTAGTCAATTACAGCGTCAACACCTTTATGCAAATAATCCATAAGTAAAATGTTTCTTCCTCAATTGGTTTGTTTATTTATTTAGTCTTGCCAGGCCTCTCTTTAACACATTAACAGCACACCCCCCAAAAGTCTCACAACAGGTACAAAACATAATGAAAAAATCATTAGGAATAATGTAAGGTGTGACTAATTTCTTTCTTAATCACTCTATGTTGAATTATTGTCAGGGTGCTGAAAGCTTTTTCGTGCATGGAAAATTTCTTCTAAGATTCAATTAAAATTAATATATAAACATAATAAGGTTAGCTCCTGTGTATGGCCTATAAATGTGTGTCAAATGATGTATAGGTAACACCTCTACATGAGAGCACATCAACAGGAATATATAAGCATCACTAATTAAGACTATTGGGGCAACGGACTCTGAGAAAAAAATGATAAAAATGAATGGTAGTCTTTTTTAAGAATACATTAAACAACTACTTATCAACTCCTTGTAAGAAGGACTACTTTAGTATAAAGCTAGGTATACTCATTGTCTTAGCTAAAATTCAGGCTAACTTCTACCTCTCAGAAACACCAGAAGGCTTGTTTCCCAAGTACTTTTATTGACAAAAAGGGTGTAGATTTTATTGACAACAGCCATTTAATGCAACTCAAGTCAGAATGAGGTCTGGAGTTGTGTCAACAGTGCATGTGTAAATGTGCAAAATACAACTATTTAACATGCATGACGTCTATGCATTTGGTGTCCATTTCATATATATTTCTATGTATATTCCTTAATAATATATATCTAGTATTAAGGTTACATACATACGTGTGCACATGTATACATATACACATATCCATACACACACAAACACAGTACATATACATACACAGTACATATATACACACATATGCAGTACATATACATATATGTATGTACACATACATACATACACACCATTCTCTCTCTCTCTCTCTCTCTCTCTCTATATATATGTATATATATATATATGTATATAGTATTAAGGATACACACACACACACACATATATACACATTCCTGTACTGCAGGTGATTGCAATGAGAGACCTATAGTACAACTCCCTCTGGCCATTCTCAAGACAGAATTAATTTTAAAAAGTTAATTTTTCGTTTTTATTTGCTAAAGGAGAAACAGTAACATTCATGTATAACTGTGTCCTAGCAACTGTTATAATTAAACATGACTTTAATCTTACAGTGTACTCTGAGATTTGCTTAATTTCCCCTCCTGCTCAATCATTTTCTATTTATTCTTAGGGAAATCAGGAAAACAAAAGGTTGCAGTAAGCCACTGATTTTTTTTTTTAAATTGAAATCAATGGAGATTTCTGCTTAAAACATATAAAATGATATAGCCCCAAACTATTATTTAAAGAAGCTTCCATAAACCAGACATATTAACTAAAATAATGGCATATTTACTACATACTAGATCATATTTTTATAGCTTTGATGCTCCCAAAAATTCAAATATTAGATTACCTTTTATATTTTAAATTGGTTTACTTATATTCAAGTTATTACCACAGTATACTCTCCAATCATTTTGATTATTTATATAAAAGCAGCTTAAGACAGCTCATATTCTTAAACTACAGTCCCCAAGTGAATAGTTATTATACATTAAATAACTGTTCCTGATGATGATCCTTTTCATTTGAGAAAAAAATTTCATTCATGAGCTGTTTGGATGAAACTGAAAGAGCACAAGAAAAAACAGAGAAGCTTTTATCTCACACAAACTAAGGACCATTAGAGTGCTAAAGAAATGTCATTAGAAGTAGATATGAATATATTATGAAGCACTTCCATGATTTTAAATTCAGTTTTATTTTTAAAAAATCCAAACTTTAAAAAGAATTGCACTTGCCTCTAAGAGTGACAACAGAGAAGTCTATTGAACGTTTGTTATGTAAAATTACATCTCTTTATAAAAAAGGGATGTCAGGGTGCTCATCTAATTAGGTGTTCTGATGAGCTGAATATTTTTGAATGTTTTAAGATGCAAAGTAACTGTACAGTTCACTTAATTCAATAACAAATGCAACATATTTCAACTACTGTTTTCATCAGCATCAATCACAGCAAACACTACAAAGCTCTAAATAAACAAAGAGACAGATAAAATTACAACTTCAATAATAAACTAGAACATCTTCAGGGTGTCAAATTGTTCAGTGGACTCAGACATGAAATAGAGCCTTGTTCTATCTTTAAATAAAGTTTGTGCTTGTTCTGTTTTACTATGCTGATGGTTCAGTTGATTATTGTACTGCTTATAAAGCAGTAGCTGAAGAATATTTGTCATTTAACAAGTTCTAGTATTACTGAATAAGGATGAGCCCTTAGTATATTTATATTAACATAAAACCCTATAAAATGCCATTATCTCACTTCCTCCTGTAAATATTTGTTACTTAGTGAGATTGCCTTTTTTCCAAATGTATTCTACTCCTACAGAAGTTGTTTATGAAGAGCATCACTAATTGTCTCACCGATTGTTTTCAGTTGGATTTTGGAAAGCTGACAAACGAATTAGCAGAAAATGGCAATCCTACATGAATTAGCTTTTAAGACTCACTAAGAGGCCAAGGCAGAACTTAATAAGAGACTTATTAAGGGAAGTAGGACAACTTAATTCAGATTGATTATAGACTTTGGTGCAGACAGCTGGAGTTCAAATGAAACTGAAAAAGGACTTACATGCACTTCAAAGTACACTAAGCAGATGTCTGAAACAATTACTATGTACTTCTACAGAATTCAAAAACAAGCTGGGTATGAAATGGTAAACTAATGTAATACTTGGAATAGTAAAGGCAATTACTTTTCTAATATTCAAAAAAGGAACATTAACACCTTTGAAATGAGATTTCCATGCAACTTAAGTTTGTGGTTTAACTGTATGAAATCTTTTAATTAAGGATTACAATATTCCATATAGTCAATTTTTCTTCTTAATCAAATCATGATTTCTGCTGATTTCATTTTCTACATTAAATTATGTGTTAAGCTTTTGTCTTTAGAAAACTAGGAGGAGTTTACAACTATATCTGGATTGAGATGCCTGAGTCAGGAGTAATGCTGGCAAATTACTTGAGTGCACATCATTATGTAAGCCCTGAGTAAAGATACTCATATAAGGTTATTTTAGGGTCATTTGTTCCCAGGGCTTGTATGCTGAAAAGTATGGCCATTTACAAAAAAACAAAACAAAACAAAAACAAAAACAAAAACAAACCTTCCCTTCAGTTCTCACATACAGATGAAAAGCACCAATCTTTGAGGCAACCACAGCAAAAGAATCCAAAAATCTCATGTAGACACATATACCAGGCCTACAAACTTTCAACAAAGAAAGTATATTTATTGTGGAATAATGTTACAGGAAATCTGGGAAATGCCAAAAAAAAATATATAGGCAGACATGGACCTTTGAGTAGATGTGATATTTTTATTAGATCAACTAAATAGTTGGAAAAAATGTTCTTTGCAAGCTTTTGAGCACAAACACCATTCTTCCTATTTAGTTGCTCTAATAAAAGATATCACATCTACCCAAAGAGCCTTGTCTGCCTCTGTCCTTAGACCAACATGCCTACAACCAGCACTCCTAAGAAAACATATATGGTATTGTGGAAAGTCAAATAATTTACCTCAGAACCAAAGTTGATGTTGCTCTGAGCTGCATTAAGTTGCTCACCAGAGCACCCCAAGGGATGACAAGGTCGAACGGTCACAAACTCCTGCAAGACCGTTTCAGGCTGGACATAAGGAAGAATTTCTTTACTGTCTGAGCCCCCAAGGTCTGGAACAGTCTGCCAGCGGAGGTGGTTCAAGCACCTACATTGAACACCTTCAAGAGTAAATTGGATGCTTATCTTGCTGGGATCCTATGACCCCAGCTGACTTCCTGCCCTTTGGGCAGGGGGCTGGACTCAATGATCTCCCGAGGTCCCTTCCAGCCCTAATGTCTATGAAATCTATGAGAAATTCACCATGGCAAAGGAAAAAATGTCTCTTTCCATGTTTAAGCATATAGGGCTTAAATATAGGACATGATCTGTGAAGCCCAAAATAAGTCCATTCCCATGCAGAGGAAAGGTAGCAGAAGGGCTGGCAACCCCTCTTGGCTTAAAAGGGATATCATGGTCCTCTTGAAAAAGAAGAAAGAGGCATACAAACAGTGGAAGCTTGCAACAGTCCCCAAGGAGAACTATACAACAACTGCCTGCACTTGTAGGGAGCAGATTAGAAAGGCTAAGGCAGCAACTGAATTTAAACTAGCAACAGAAATCAAGGACAATAAGAAGTCTTCCTTTAGGTATGTAGGGAAGAGGAGGAAAACAAATGGAAGTGTGTGGCCATTGCTTAACAACTCAGGACAACTCGTTACCAACGCTCAGGAGAAAACTGAACTCCTGAATGACTACTTTGCTTTGGTGTTTCACCAGACTAAGGGGAAAATCATGCTGGCCAGGGTACAGAATGGGCATCGAAGGAATGACTGCTTACCTTCTGTTGACATTGAGCTGGTGTGAGATCAATTAGAAAAGTTAGTCATTTATAAGTCAGCAAAACCAAATAAACTTCATCCAAGAGTGCTGAAGGAACTGGTTGAAGTAATCGCAGGAAGGAAGTCCTTCCTCTGGTGGAAGTCTTCCAAAGCTTGTGGTGCTCAGGGGAGGCCCCTGAAGACTATAAGAGGGCCAACATTGTGCCCATCTTCAAGAAGGGGAGGAGAGAGGACCCAGGAAACTACAGGCCAATTAGCCTAATTTCTATCCCAGGGAAAATCCTGGAAAAATTCATTAAGGAGCCTATGTGCAATATGGTTACAGAAGGTAGGTTTCTGAATGACAGCCAGCATGGCTTTGTCACAGGCAGGTCTTGTCGTATCATTCTCATCTCTTTGTATGACCAGGTAACTCAACACCTGGATAACGAAGAGGAGGTTGACACTGTATACCTAGACTTCCAAAAGGCCTTTCATTTGGTATTCCATGATGTTCTCATGGGAAAATTTGGAGGATTGCAGGCTTAACAGCTCAACAGCTAGGTGGGTAGGAAGCTGGCTGAGGGCAGGACCCAGAGAGTTGGGGTGTGCGAAAGAGGCCATATTTGATTCAGATTCAGATTTGGCCCAAATTGGGAACAGTGATTCGATTAATTGATTTGGATCACTGTCCCTGATTCAATTCAGCCAAATCCGAATCTGAAGATTCGATGCCGATTCAGAGAATCAGCAATTCGGCCATAGACGCAGCTTTAAACGTTTTTTCTGCATACTTCGACATACCAGGTGTGACTTGTAAATGCCACGATGGTGGGGCAGATGGAGCGTCTCACAGAAGTTGGACCCCCCCACACCCTGTGTGCTTGGCAGTGAACCCGGAAGTGGATCAGAAGTACTTCTGGGTCCACCGGGGAGCACAGTGGGGGCCCCCCCTGCACCTGCCCAGCTCAGCAATTGGCTGTAGGGAGACCCCGGGTGCCCCCCCCCCCAGAGCCAGGAGGCACCAGTTGCCGAGCCAGCGAGGCAGGGAGGGAGGCCCGTGCGCTCCCCAGCAGACTTGGAAGTGGACTGG
>NW_017728906.1:53451416-53476621 GCF_001723895.1 Crocodylus porosus | reverse complement strand
GTTGAGCCGAGCCGAGCTGACTGATAGAATGAGCAGCTGCATCATGGCACGGGTGGAGAGAACCCTGACTAGGAGACTTTACTGGAAAGCCAGGTGGGACCTGGACCTTAGGTTATAGCCAGAAGGTTTGTTGTGTTGCAGCTGGTTGGCTCATGGCTTTTGTGTTCATTTGATATCATTAGACCGGAGGACCAGGTGAGGCTGTAGGGGTGCGAGGAGGCCTCACGGGAACTCCCCAGTTGCTTGGGGGTTCCTGGTGCCCTGCATGGGCAAACGAATGGTGCCAGGGACGGCACGGTTGTTTGGCGCCGGGTGGCACAGAGCCAGTGACTATAGAAAGACCGGCAAAGGCAGAGAAAAGCCGTAGGAGCGGGCGGATACTCGAGAGGAGCCCCGGAGAGGGCACGTTTAGAGAAGCAGCCCCAAGAGGGGCATGGGTTATTGACAGACACCCCAAGAGGGGTGCGGCCTAGAAGGTGTCCCGGAGGGTCTCCACTGTAAAGGGAACCCCGGGGAACCAAAGGGGCCAGGTAAGGCTCCGGCTGCCTGAGCCTAATTAGATACTTATTATTGACAGGATCCCAGAGAGGCCAGGCAAGGCTTAGGCCACTGAGCCCAGTGGGCAAAGTACCATCAGTAAGCCCGATAGGGCTAAGGAGTAGAGGGGTGCTAGGTTTGCATGACAAGCCCAGGGGGTGCCAGAGAAGGGGCACCGGTTGCGTGATAAGCCAGGGGGCACCAGAGAGGGGCGCCGGTTGCGTGACAAGCCCAGGGGGCACCAGAGAGGGGCGCCCGTTGCGTGACAAGCCCAAGGGGCGCCAGAGAAGGGCGCCCGTTGCGTGACAAGCCCAGGGGTGCCGGGCAGGGCGCAGATAAGAGAAGGACCTGACAACATCCGGAAGAGCTGCAAGGCTTGGGGTGTGCTAAAGGGGAGGTAGGAGGCACACATAGCCCTTAAGGCTGGGGTGTATCGAGTCACCCCATATGGAACAGGGGATAGTCCAGCAAATACCGTGTGTTAGGAGATAAAAGGCAGCCTCCCTAATTGAACGATATAACAGCAAAGACATGGCGAGTGAGGATAGAGGGTGCTGGATTGCCTAACTGACACGGTAGGGGGCGCTAGCGAGATCACGGCTGCTCCTAGGCCCCATGCCGTGACAATAGGGTTCCAGTTCAATTCAGAGAGATTAAAGGGTCTCCTGATTCTATTTGGATTTGGAGAATCGGGCTGAATCTCCGCCAAACTGAATCAGCAACTGAAGCTTCACACAGCCCTACCAGAGAGTTCTAATGAACAGATCTGTGTTGTGCTGGTGAGAACTGGCCAGTGGTATCCCTCAGGGGTCTGTGCTTGGTCCAGTGTTTTTCAACATCTTTATCAATGATTTGGATGTGGGGGTGGAGAGCTCACTGGCCTAGTTTGCAGATGACACCAAGTTATGGGGGAGCATGGTCATGCTTGAAAATAGACTGCAGATACAGGCAGACCTAGACAGGCTACCAAGTTGGGAAGACTGGAACCAGATGAAGTTCAACACTGAGAAGTGTAAAATGCTCCATCTGGGGATGAATAATCCCCAACATACTTACAGGTTCAGTGGTGCCAAACTGACTAGCACCATGACTGAAAGGAACCTAGGAGTAATAATAGACCATAGTATTGTGTCCATAGGTACATTTCTTCCCAAAGGGACATAATTGCTTCTTCTGTTCTGGAATAATTAGTTCCTTCTCCCAAGGAAGACTGTCCACATTTGGTCCAAGAGGATCATCAGGAGGAATGACTTTTGTGTCGTCTTGTAGGGCAAGTAAACATGTAACTAGATTCAGTTTCTCACAAGCTGCAAGACCCAAACTGGTGTCACCTTCTGAGGTACCACAATGAATGGGAGTTTGTATATTCAATTTTTATATTAGGTGCTATAGATGCATCTCCATTTCACTGGTATATTTGTTCCTGAATAGAGAGATATTTTGATGTTTATTGGACCCAGTTTTGGTCTCATTTTTAATTTTCTATATTCATGCTCTCGTAAAATATTAACCTGGGCTCCAATGGCAAAATCACATTCCTCTCATTGATTTTGCTTGATGCCACTACACCTATATACAACTATTCTAGTATGATCTCACCTGTGTGTATTTGAGGTTTGTGCATCTGGGATCTGTAGTAAAATTGTTTTACTGGATAAAAAAAATTGGTTTTTTTTCTATCAGTAACAACAGAACTTTCCAAATGCAGCACAGCTTTTGGGGCCATGTTGCCTTCCATACTTGGCACATCTGCTTCTTTTTTCTCTCTTAAAATGCTGTTTGCCAATGGAAAACTCTACCTTGGGAAGTGACTTGTTATTAATGGAAAAGTCCACACTCTGAGATGGCCTTTTTTGGCCACATTCTTTCATGTCTACTTATTTGTGCATTCAGCTCTACAGCCACAGCCTTCACCGCCCTGGACATTTTAATCGTCCTTTCTAGGGACAAGTCTCTCTCACACAATAGCCTTTCTTGTAATGCAGTGTCTGCAATACTACAGATAATTCTACCTCTAATTAGAGATGTTGTCAAGTTCCCAAAAGCACAGTTATTAGTCCATCTCTTTGGTTCAGTCACACATAGATCAATACGTTGTCCCGTTGATGTTTGCACATTAACCCCCCCACACACAAACTGTCTTTAAAGAGTATGATTTTTTTTTTTTTTTGGCATGCAATACTCCTCAAATTTGGACAGTATTAGATTTAATTTCATCTTTGACCTCTGCAAAGATAAGTGTTAAACAGCCAAAACTTCCTCCCTCACTTTTCTTCTGCCTTTGTGACTGCTAGGTACCATTCAAACCAGTTCTCTGCTACATTACCTGATATAAGATGGGCAAGTGGAGGTTGCAAAACTTTGGTGACTAACTGTCCTTTTATTTAGATTATAAGTATAAAGGAAGATTACTTACAGTGGCACTTGTGCTTACACATGGCTGTATTACTCTACTTGCTCTCAGTTTTCAACTTCTTTTTCAGTTCGGAACTAAAGTTCTTTCCCATTTGCCTCAAGTTCTTTCCCATTTGTCACTTCTAACACTATATAGTGACATCAGGTTCATTAAAAATAAGCATACATGAAAGAGAACTAAATAATGATCTTTATTGTGGAGCAATAGACAACCTCTGCAGACCTTTGGTCTCTCTCTAACAGCTACCACTCTCTCTAACAGCTACCATCTTCCGGTTCCCAATCCTTCTAAATTAATTAATATCTTTAAATTATAATGTTAATTGCTAGATGTGGCCTACTATCTGCAGTTCTCAGACCTGCACTAATGAATATGTCTTTTTCTGCAGCCAATACCTCCTGAACAAAACAAATATCATGACAAGAGGCAGGTTATTTATTAACATAGGCAGCTCATTTCTGTGGTAAACTTCCAAGGATTCTTAATACTTTATAAACCGTTTTATACTACAAAACAAAGAACTTGACCCTGAGTTTCTTTGAATGACTTTACTCTTAGAATATACTTTGTATACACACAGGCACTGTATAACAATATCATACACAGTCCACTTTTCTGAAACTATCTCATTTGTGCCCTTTTACCCTAAGGACTCTATCTCTCTGCAGCACAACTGCCTCCCAGCAGCAGCTGAATGGCACTAGAATGAGATATATTAGAGAATACTGGAGGCTTTTATTATCTTCCAGTTTACTTAAGGTCAGAATGGAATCAAGTCATCAATGTTAGTTTCTATTCCTTGTGAAAACTGTTTCTTTTTTTTTTTAAAGAAACTACTAAACTGTGTGCAATAATGTGATACTTTGGTGCAGTACACATTTACTTATTTTTAGCAAAATCCATCTGATATAGTTGGGGATGGTCATGCTTTGAGCAGGGGGCTTGACTAGATGACCTCCTGAGGTCCCTTCCAACAGTCATTTTCTACTATTCTATTTTGTTTCCTTTTCTTTCCATAAGCTTGTGCAGCTGAGATTTAAATAATTATTTTAAGATTGGTCTTGATTTTACTTCATGGGCAAGAAGACTGAGTGAGTACAGACAGCCATTTTGGAGTAGGTATAATAAGAAGGTTAACATACTTCACTTCTGTAGAGATGCAAATGTAAACTCTGCTTAGCTCACAATTTAAAATGATGTCAATGTCTGGTGAGTATTTCTCAACATTACAAAATCAGTCACAATTGCCATTTGCCACTTAACAATTGTTGCTGAAATAAACAATAGATGATGCAAGGTCAGTGGCAGAGCTTAGAAGAATCATTTGACAAGGCTCATCTGTAGTCTTTGCCTCACAATTTTATTTTTTTCATAAATCATGCAATAGGAACAAAAAGGACTTGAGACGTAAACCTACTATCTCTAAGGACTCTTTTTTTTCTAACATGCAAATTTTAAACACGTATTTTTATAGATTTCATAGACATCAGGGCTGGAAGGGACCTTGGGAGATATACTATTTAGCTATCCTGCTGGGCAACTCCTTTATTCAAATGTTTAACAGTGAATTTGCAGCAGCTAAGTCCAGTTGTGAAGAAGTCTGATTGTGAGCTTGCCTTGAAAACTGTTCACAGGAAAGTGCAGGATTTATCTGACTAAATGAGAAAATCTGACCTTTATTTCACAGTTAGCAATCACCACACTGAGTCAAGGTGCCCTTTTTCTGTGCTGATAATGGAGAACAAATCACTTTTCAACACAATGAAGTTACTTGAAAACAGGGCTGCACCATTCAGCCTTCAGCTGGTGGGCGTTTCTGAGATGGTGAAATTGGGGACAGATACTTTCATTCTGAGCTGAAGGAGCTTTTTTGGCAACATTCTCCTGTTCTTGACTTCATTCATTTTATAGTAGGCTGCAAAACTTTCAGATAAGGGATCTATCTCCGTAGGGTTTCAAAAGGCTGTTCTATTAACCTGCTACCTGATAGCATGTTACTGGCATAAGTATCAGCCATGCAATGTGTTTCTATTAGTAAGCCAATTTGCATTCTTACATATGCTTTACAGTGCCATCACAAATTACACTGCCCACTGGATCACCTTCCACAATGATCTTGGTACAGGCCCTTGGAATAGGGGCTTCTTAACTTTCACAAGTCTGAGAGCATAGAAGAATAACGGGAAAAGCTGTCAATCTCACAATTCCTTCAGGGAAAACCCATTAAGTCCCATGGTTCTGACAGATTTCTTAACATTATTTCTCAAAATGGAGGCCAAAGTGAACACTTTCTGTCCCCTGAAACAAAGGCATCTTGCAGTTCCCAGTCCTAAAGAGCTTAAAATCTAAGCATAAGGCTATCTCTTTACTATGGTAGCTGCTGTCACACTGACTATGACAGCTGCGGTACCATGGCCAGGCACCTTCATATGGATACAGCCCTGCAATAAAAGGAGTTTCTGGCAGTCGGTTACCCTAGCTCCCTCACATGACAAAAGCTCTTTTGTCAGAGATAAGTTAGCTACAGAGCATGATCTTTTCATATCCCTAAGTGACACAGCTATGCCAGCAGAACTTGACCTGAAACACCAAGTAAAAGATGAATATAGGCAAAAAGATGGGGGACTATGAAGAAAAGATAAGAATGACAGGCAGTGGTCTTTGCATATCAGCAACCTACCAGGTCTTATGCTTTTTGTAGGCATCACAGCAGAGGAAATTTTTAAGGAGAATGCTCTGTGGCAGTATACGGAACGAATATGAGCACAGCAAAATTGCATTTGTCAGAGCTAGAACAAAGGATGGTGCAGTAACTCGGACACGATCTGAAGAGAGGCTGGCTGAGAATTGTGTGACTATATAGGGAAGTCCATATCTTGTTAGAAAAGAGTCATCAAGATTTACACGTGGCTTGGACATTATGGCCCACAGAGGTCTAAATCAAAGATGATACAATTAAGCAAAAAGGCAAAGGGGCAAGTAAAAGCTCTTAGCTGTGGTGACTTTTGACCTGATGGCCAGATCTCAAAGAGGAGATGTCAAAGAGAGACTGAACTGAGATTTTGTTTGGACAGAAGGCAGGTCTGAAGCAAAGAAAGAGAGCTGCTAATCATCAGTGTTAAGAGGGTAAGAATGTCCTGAGCGTGTGTCTGTAGATGAGATTACTCAGAGATTGTCATCAATGGCTTGACGCTGAACAGGAAAGATATATCATGTAGGGTTGTTGCACTTAACTTTGATTAAGGCGGGCGTGTGAACAGAGTGAAACAACTGGTGATAGATGCCATTCCAGTCTCAAATCCAAATTACTGAACATTTAAGCAATACCACTGCTCAAGCAAAACCCATAACAGTCTGTAAAGGTATTCTTACACAGGCGTTCTGAATGATACACAATGATTCAGCTGGCCAGGTGTCAGCATGGCACGGAGCCTTGCAGTTTTGACTGGTATGGTCTCCGCTTCTGTGACAGCTCACCAAACTTAATTTTTTCCGTAGGTTTCTACAGCTTTTTATAGCCCTCTTGTGTATATGCCATATATGATCAATGCTATAGAGCCTCACTAATTACATTTTACTGTGGTTACTTCCTCATCAATCTGTCACCCTCAGCTTATTTCTTTTGAAATGACTTCTCACCTACTGAGCCATCCTTGGCCTTGGTTTTGCTTGTCTCTTCTATCTTGTTTTTCTATGTTCTATAGCTATCTATATTTTGGTTTTGCCTACAACAGTTGTTTGCTTGCCTCTGTGCTAGTTCCACTTGCAGCTCATGATATCCACTGGAAAGAAAAAAAATGGCATCAGTTATGTCAAGGCAGCTTACAAGCCTATAAGGTTCCCCAGGTTTCTACATTCATTCTGGTTCTATTTTATAGCTTCATTAGTTATTTGGAGGATGGGATTGAGTGCACAATTAGCTGAGTGCACCCAGAAGAGTAAAATTTCAAGATACCTTGGAGGATAGAAGTAGGATTCAGCATGACCTGGATAAGCTGGAAAAAGGTCCAAAATTAATTGAATAAAATGAATAAGGATAAACAAAAACACAAAGTCCTGCACTTAGGATGGCATAATCAAATGCATAAATAAAAACTGGGGAACGACTGGCTAAGCTGCAGTACTGTTGAAATTGATATGTATAATGTATTACAAGCTGAATAAAAGTCAACAACATACTTTTGCTGCAAAAGAAAAAAGGCTAACAACATACTGGGCACAGACGGAAGTGACATTTTTTGCCCGATCTGGCCACAGAAAGTGGTTTATCACAACAGACTTCAAATTCATGAAGAGTGGCTGTAGAGAAGATGGTGATAGAATAATTTCTTAAGTAGAGAGACAGGACAAGAAGGATCATGGGATCAAAGAAAAGTAGGATTGGAACAGACTTTGGTTACAGACAGAAGTGACACTTTTCACTTGATCTGGCCACTGAAAGTGCTCTACAGCCATGACCCAACAAAAGTGCATGGCTGCAAAGCACTTTAAAAGAGCCCAATCCTGCAACAATTTGAACCCTTATTACATTGGGATTCAGATGAAGAGGTTTCAAAACAGCATCTTCAATAACTTCTGTCCACACTGCCTCCCAGCCTATCACTGTTTTCAGAATGGGAGGAGGGAAAGGGAGCAAAAGGAGGTCAGTCTGGGGTTTTTTCAGCCCACGCTACAGCGTGGGACAGGTGAATTGGAGCCCCCGCCCCTCCCCTCTCCTCCCCTCCCCTCTGAGAATGAGCTCCTTCTTTTCCCTTTCTCACCTCTCATTCTGAAAACAGCACAGGCTGGGAGAGAGGAGGGGCCATTGCTAAGGGAAGCCAGTTGCAGGCTCACAGCCAGCAGCTAGATTTCTCTTTTCCCTGGAACCAACAGTGAAGTTCTGTTTGGTCTGTGGGATCATGGTAAATCAGAACACTTCCTGCAAAGCATTCTGAGTTACAGCGGGGAGCTGCATTTCTGTCTGCACCCCCATGAGGTCATCTAGTCCAGCTTCCTGCTCAAGGCAGGATCATCCATGACTAAACCATCCCTATCAAGTGTCTATCTAACCTGCTCTTAAAAATTTCCAAGGACAAAGATTTCACAACTTCTCTGGTAGCTGTTTAAGTGCTTAACCACCCTCATAGTCAGAAAATGCATAGGCTAGACAATACACCTCACCTGTTATCCTTTCTCATGATGGCTAGTACCAGTTCTGAACCTGTCAGAAGAGGCTCTCTTAACTGTTATTTTTGCTAGCTGGACACATAATCACCAGGTAAGCATGCTTCACTTACTTTTAGTTGTTGCTCATACATAAATTGATCTTGGAGTTTGAAACTAAAAGTATATCTCCACTATCCCATTGCAGCTTTAGCTGTGGTGAATATCTAAGGTTCTGGAGTAAACACACACACACAAATTGATAGAAGCAATTTTTTTCCTCTCTACTAGCAAAAATCCTGAAGCATAAAGCTTCCAGGCACTCACTACCAGGGCCATCCCTGGAGCGGGTGGGGCGGGGGGGCCGCGAATCAGGGCAACTGCCCTGGGCCCTGCACTCTGGGGGGCCCCACAGAGCCAGGCAGAAATGCCACGGCTGCAGCTTAGCTCGTCTGCCCACCCAGTGGGTTGGATGGATCTTTGCCTATTCCAGCTGGAAGTTCTGGCCACCACCTGTCCCACCATGTCTGGTATGCTGGAGCTTTTACTCCCTGGCATAAATGTGTTATGGGATGAGGAGGGGGGCCCTGCACAGGCTGCTTTGCCCCAGGCCACACACCCTGCTGGGATCATCTCTGCCCACTACACTGTAAATTTAATTTTCTCATATAATCCTGCTAGTGTTTGACATGTATTTAATGACTGTTTTCCCATTAAAGTTGCAATGTTTTTTTTCTTCTGGATATTTAACACTGGATCCACTATAGTATCTGAAATGTATTCTGGTAAATATGTAATATATCATGGGAGGAAGGATATTCTCCATAGTACAAAGGGCCTTTCATTCTTGATTAATTTTTAACTCCCAATACATACAGATGGGCCAAAATTAAAACACTGGATCTTTGAGTGCTGCATATACAAGCATACACTTGAACTCAAAAGGGCTACTCAGTTTAAAGTGAAAGATTTGCATGTTTTCAGTATGAGGAGTGAAGGCTTCTCAGCTCAGGCTTTGATTTGTGTACTTTGTGTCCATTTTACATTGGAACGCAAATTTAAATTAAGCCCAACTTGTATTTGAAAGCTAAGGAAGACTACTTTTCTTTTATTTCTTCTTAGAACACATTACATTTTTTAAAAAAGATATGAATATCTAAAAATACATATTGAAGTGAATAAGTTAAAAATTAGCCATTCATTCATGAATTTATAAGTATGGCTTCTAAATGCCTTTCCAATGGCAGGCACAAATGCAGATCTCTTAGGAGTTATTTACGTCACAGCCAAGCCTATATCGCCCAGTAAACACATGCATCTATCTATTTTCACTATTTATGCCTAAATTATATTTCAATAGCAATACAATGACTCCAGGCAAATGCATTTTAGAGCAAATACTGCGCTTCCCAGATAGTTAATATTACTCAGCCTTAATATTACACTGCCTTGTTGTACTAATCATCATCACTTAGAAACATGCAACCCAGAGTGCTGCATTGCTCAAGTATACTAGAACTCTCTTTAGGTCTTGGACTGGCATATCCTCTAAAAGAAATTCATGTGCACACATACATGCATGCATATGTGTGTACGTGTACACACACACGGTTTTTTTTCATTTATAATTTATCTGATTATCCTTTGAAACAAACAAAAAAGGAAGTTAGTTCAGACTGATATATCAGGCTTTATGCCTATCAGAGTTTGTCATACATTTCTGGACCAAAAAAAAAAATTTTTTTTTAAAAAGCAATTATTGTTTTACAAAAATGAGCCACTTTTGACCAAAACTTCGTCTGGGAGTCTTTTCAAGTCCAGAATGAAGAGGAGTGAAACCAAAATAAGGGAGAGAGATCCAGGGGCAGATGCAAAATTTCCCAAAGAGGATGCAGCAACCTACGCTGCTCCCAGCCTCCTCTGATTCCACCAGTGCAGGTAGTCTGCCCTTGGGAGCCTCCAGATACTTTTCTAAATTCCTTCCTCTTCTCCTCTTCCTTGTGTCTCCAACTTGCCACTGTTGCTTTCTCTGCTGCCCCAGAGGCAGGGGAAGCACCAGATCTGTTGCTGCCCACCCCAGTTAGGCTGTGTGGGGCAGGGCTTAGCTGGGAACAGGGACAGCATCAGTGGGGATTGGTGGAGAGGTTCCCCTTCCCTTTGTCTGCTCCCAGGGAGACGAGGCAGGGAGGGGGGACTACTCCCTTGCCCACTGTGGCTGCAGCACTGCACCCTCTCTAGAATCATCATCCTAATGCACGTAGGGAGATGTGTGAGATGGGCTGCCTTTTGTGAATGATACAGAACAGTGGCTTGAGTGGTTTAAGTCTAAACCTAGGTCTCTGACATCCTTTGAAAGCTACTACCTATTTTGGGGAAGGTCAGTTTCTCTGACAGCAAAGACCAGGTGGGGCAAGGTTATATAGCACTGTATGGCTATAGTATAATTTTTATAAAGGGTAAGATTTTCATGGTATTGTGGATGTTATCAGAATGTTATTTAGTAATTATGACAATCAGATTATTTGACATGTAATGGTGTTCATGGATCAATATGCTATACTTATGGAGGCACCAATAATGACTACTGTTAAGACTAGATTGTGTTTTGCAGATGACTGGATTGTGTTTATGTATAAAGTATACAGAATATGTCCTCCCAAGTAACAGCACATTTTCTGAGTGTGCAGAATAAATATGCAAGTAATGTTCAAAGCTATTTCATAATTTATGAATTATGATGAATTAAAATAGGTTCTTTAAGAAAGCTGAACACTAGATATCAAGGTTTTTGTTTGCACTGAATGATTTTAGTGTTTGAATACTGTAGCCTCTTCACACTTCCTATGCCGCTGAAACTCATGCAAATCTTTTGCATGGAATATATTCAGGTTTTTGGGGGTTATTTTTACAAGTAATAAATGTTATTCCTCATAATAAATTTTCTTCTCTAGCAGGGCATAACAATAAATATTATACTAAGTAGAATTCCACAAAGAACAACTCCCTTTTAAAATGAGTGTCTATTTTTCTCAGTGGAACTGAAGCCAGATGCTGGCCTTACTTATCCTGACCTTCTCAAAATGGCAGCCATCTACTTTTGGTTGAAATTGGGCTGAAGCCACAAGACAACAAAGCTGGCTAATGCCATTCAACAATCAATCTGTTTCTAAGGGTTTTCTACTCCTCTTGGTGATGACACATAGTATCTTCATCGTTTCTGAGCAGGCCTTGATGGATATGGCAGTCATAAGTGGCTTTTTAAAATTGAGGGTATCTTGTGGTCTCAGTCCTATTCAAAACAGCTAGCAGTGGCAGTCATTCTGAAACAGGACAATTCTTCACAAACATCTTTATGAGTATGTGCTTAACATACTAGCCCCTGGGAATGGATAAACAGTCAGCTTTAGAAAGTGATTACAAAATTATTTTAAAACTACCTAATGCATACCACTTGTTTATTAAGGACAGCAAGAAGAAAACCTGTCTGCTTTGACAAAAAGGGGAAGGCAAGTTTCATAGGACACCCCAAATCTATAGTTGTTCATTATGGGAGAATGCTGTCTCCATACACGCAAATATTTACCAAGGTTGGCCTGACTGTTATCATATTTAGTCTCTATCAAGAGCTCATGATAAACTACAAAAGGATATAAAGGAACATATATAGGAAAGTAACATGATATCCAGTATACGATGCATTGTTTTACTAATCTGACCAGATCAAGAAATTTTCTTTGCTTATAGTCAGCTCCAGTGATAAAGCACTTCTTAATAGAAAATGGCTGATTACATATCAAAGAGAATAGTATTAGTGTACCTATAAGATGGGGAGGAAATAAAACCCTAGGAATGTTTACTTGGAACTACATTCATATCAAAAAATGGCCTGGTGCATATCAAATAGAATACCATTAATCTACTTGTCAGAGAGATGCCAAGTGCTGGAAGAAAATAATCTACATAAACACATATGTATCCAGGAAAGATAATGGAGAATAGAAATGAGGAGATAATGATTAGGGACCTACCTAAATCGCAGCAAGATAAAGGGTTTTTCACAGCTTACACTCTGTGCAGAACCAATTTTGTGGTGGCCCCACCCCTCAGCACTGATTGGCAGAGGCCAAGGGGAAGGAGCAATGAGGGGAAAATTGCCAGTTGCCCTTTATATAGCCTTGCCCCTTGGCACTGATTGACAGAGACCCTGGCAAAGGGTAGGAGGGTGCAGCCACTATCTTGGCTGCTGTTCTTCATGCCACCCCACCAGACAGTGCCTTCTCCTTCCTGCAGTGAGGAGTGTTGGCTGTCACTGTGGAGTCAGCATTTTATTAAGGTTTTTTTTGTTGTTGACTTTGTGGATTCTGTCAGTTTTGCAGTTTCCATGAAATCCGTGAAACCACTAATTAAGCAGGTCCCTAATAATGATAAATCAATGAAAGGGAAGCCCAAGTCTAGTGGAAAGGGAGAACTTAGTCAAGGAAGCTGGAAACAGAGGGAGCACCAGGAAGTTGCTCTTCCAGTTAGAAAGTAGCAGTAGATGTTCCCATCTCCAACCCAAAGAACTTTTTTTCCTTTCATTTTTCTGTCCTTATGCAATAAACCTGTTTTGGCTGTCTGGTGGTAAGAGTGATTTTAGTGTTGCTGGTAGCACCAGGGTTTCTGTTTTTAAGGGGATGGCAGACCTTTTTTGTTTTGTAAACTAAAGGAACCCTAAGGCTAAGTACAGACAGTAAAAAAGCCTGAGGCTGAATTGATTCTGTCTTTGCAGGTTAATCTAAGCTGCAAAGATTGAACCAATAAGCAAATGAACAGATATTAAATTTTGATTCAGAAATGCAGCCAGATGCCTGCATAGCTGCAGTAGCTCAGGCCAGAAGCTGTGGGGGGACAAGAGCATGGCTCTTTGGCACATAGCCAGCCTGGGCTGTGTGTTCACTTTCTCTTTCTGCTGCCCCAAAGGTCTTCTGGATTTTCAGTCCAGAATCACAGCAGCAGGGCTCTGCAGGGTTGGTCATCACTTCCTCTTACTGCTCCCAGGTGCCTCTGGGATTTGTAGTACACAGTCACAGCCAGCAGTAAATAAGAAGAGAAGGGCAGCTCCATACTTGGCAAAAGGGATGTTTTAACCCCGCTCCCTGGTCCTAGACCCCAGCAAAGTTTTGCTGGGGGAGGAGCAAGGGGGGTAAGGACCATGAGCCAGCCAGTGAGACCAGGGAGCCAGCCCTCACTGCTCCAGCTAGGGAGCAGAAGGGTGGGGTCAGACCTGCTCTCTGGAACAAACAGCACAGCCCAGCCCAGGGCTGCAAAATGCTGGGATGCTGGGGGACTTAGATTTAACTTGAACCAGGAAAGGGTTTGGGACAGAAGTTTCATAAACCGGTTTGACCTTAAACAGTTAAGTCTGATACTATAGTCATCCAGGCTTATCTTAAACCAGTTTCAGCCATTTTGAAACTGGTTTATGTGCACTGAACATCTGTTCTGTTACAAGTTTAAACCAGTTTCTGATCACTTAAATTGGTTTATGTGTAGCTTCTGTCCCTAGCTTAAGAGTTTGTGGGGCTGTTCTGTAAAGTCCAGTTACGGCACTACAGACTGAGATTTGATAGCAGGAGAGGAGTCTCCCAGGAGCAAGATCTGGGTTAAGACTCAAAGATACACAGCAGAGAAGTGAGGGTAATTCTGGGCTCACCCCACAGGGTTAGTCACAAGAGGGATGAAAAATCTAATGTGTTTTTAAAAATCAATTTAATCTAATCTGTAGCTAGGAACACAGTTAATCATATTTGAATGGTTACATAACTACAATGAAGGGCAGAATTAAGTTTGTCTTAATTATATATTTCCATATTTTACCATGGTTGGATTTCCTTTAGAAGTAATTTTAACTGAATTTTCTGGGTTAATAATACTTATGCTGGGCATAATTAAACTTCCTTGTAAAGATTTCTCATTTAAATTACTGTTGTGTTCACTCAACCTTAATTCCATTTTAAAGTTTTTTCTATCTGAGAATTACATGATTTTTAAAATTTCATAATTCTTTAAAAGCCACCTAAAATAGTCTCCTTTTAAAACTTGTCTCACGACTTCTGGGTACAATCATGCAGTGAAACAAGGTTAATTATGTTTTATGGTCACAAAAATGTTGATGTATAGAGGCATACTGATACCTTGACTTTTTCTAGGTGATCTTGAAGAGAGTCAATTAGCAAATCTCCTACTGGCTGCCAAGATCCCTTGAATACTTCAGCCTGGCGTAGCTTTAAGTCCAGTTCATCTATCGCCTCTTGAAGCTCCTGCAGTCTTTCAAGGGCCTCATCTATCTTCTTTTGCCAGTCTGCAGAACGCAGGTTCAACTTATCCCATTCAGTTTTGACCTCATCTGCCTGCTTTCGGAGAAGTCTGGTGACATTTTGAGCCCTTTCTTCAGGAGACAGTTCTAAATGTGAAGTTCAAAGACTGTTAGGGCTTATTCTATCTTATTAGAAAAATAACAGCTACCTGGGCAAGTCAAAACAACTTCTAAGCACAGCAAGAAAACAAGTAATTACCAAGGTACTTCTGCATATGCTTAACTTGAAGCATGTGCATATATGTCCTTGAAAGTTAAGCGCCCATTTAAAGCTTTGTGGAAATCAGGGACACATAAAAAAGCCATATTCGCTCAAATCTAAGACAAATATTTTTGCTCTAAATAAGCAAGGAGAAAAGAGCCCCTAATCTTAAATTCACATACAAGGTGGACTGGGTAGGGGGTGCCTGTTGTGGCTCTAGCTCTGGCCCTAAGCTTGGGTTGGGGCCAGAATCAGACCCATAACAGTCTCTTGCTTCCCACTCCATTTCCCCATTGCACCCCCTGCATCTTCCTCCCTCTGTCAGATGTAGCTGAGCTCCAGCTCAGGCTGGATTCCTTCTCAGGCAAGGAGCACATGGAAACTTTGTTCCCTGCCTGGCCAAAGAGCAGCACCACAACTGTTACATGACCTGCCTGGCCAATTAGCAGCACCGACACTGGGTGGGAGGGAGGGACAGATGTTGTGCAAAGCTGGGGGAGGGTGGTACCGGTGGCAAGGGGCAGGAAAGCTGCAGTGGAAGTGAGGGGGAGGGCAGAAGGCAAGGGGGCCATCTGACCCCTGCAGTTACTATTTTCTCTTTTGTAGCAGTGAGAGGGGGAAGAAGGCAAGACAAGTCTCTGATAATTAGATTCTATACGTGGGAAATAATAACAAATTTAGAAATTTTCCATATACAGAATCTAATTATTGGAGGGATCATCTTAAATTCAGAGTTGGCTTAGCGTTGAATGTTAACTGCAGTTCTTTATGCTGATGCACAATATAGTTTTCTGTTAGAACAATTCCAGACCATTTAAGATAATTTTTTAGCCAAATCTATTTGGGGAAATGACCAGGTCAACCTGTAGTTTTCTTTGGTTAGTTTTTCAAACTGTGGAGGATAGAATTTCATATCTCCCAGAGGTTAAGTGCTTGCATATTTTGAATCACATGTTAGTCTACAAGTTATGCATAGAGACACAAGGTCTCAAGCCCTTTTCAGCCTCTATTTACAAATATGCACTTTTACTTATATAGTCATCAGAAGGCTCACTAAATATTTGTTTCACATATACTTTGTTTTGTTAAAATCCAGCTTGGAGTATATACAGATAGTGGCAATAAGGATTTATGTATCTCTCTGCTATCACTGATCCTTCCATCAGTATGTTATTCTAGCTCTACATTCAGTTACCTCTAGGCTCCTGATAGAGCTTCTCCAACCCCTCCAAAGGCTGTTCTGTTAGGAATATTCGCACAGTCTCAAGCGCACTCATGATAACAGGTTCTTTAGCTTTCAACTCCCTTCTGAAGGTCTGTGAAATGAAACAAAAATGTTGTAAATAGGGTATGTAGCAGTATTAAACTCTAGTTCTTGCTTTTGTCAACTTCAGTACATCATGTCCAACATCAATTTCAACCTGGATTACTACAAATAGATGTGAACGAAATGAAAAGGAAGATCATTTCTAGCATTTGATTAACTAGAAACCACATCTGAGTGCAGAGAGCCAATGAACAGACAGCATGTTGCAAAACGGAAGGGTGAACTGATTAAATTGTTCATGGCAAGAAGGAATCCCTTCTGTGACTAATGTCAAAGTAAAACTTTGAAACCTCGCTGGAAGGGACAAGCCTTCAGCTGGCTCTGCAATGAGCAGTAGTTGCACAGCTAATGCCTCCTGAGAGGCAAAAGATTACTCAAAAAGTATTGGGAAGTCCAACGTGTCTCATAGCTATTACTATATTAGTGCTGCTGCTAACTGCTATGTTAGAAAAAAACCCAGTCCTGATACTGCTATGCTTAACAGTTAGTAGCAAACAGCTATTCATTCTGAGGTACACTTGGTGCAATAACATTAACTACAACATATTCCTTTGGTGGGGATGTAAATGGAGCATCTATGCAGTGCACTGGGCAATCTCTTACTTTTAGTTTCTCTTCCAAATGCGTTTAAAGAACAGGTTCAACTTTTTAATTAAGGTTTAGGATATAGACTAGCCTCCACCTACTGCAGAACTTCTCATAGAGCTTTGGAAAACTTACATGAAGATCAAAGGCAGAAAGTGGTCCTGATGTGGAACCAAATCCTAGTAATTTTTATCATTTTTATTCTTTGTTAAGAGCTTGACCTTTGTGTTCATCTTTGCTCCCTAAGAAAATCTCTTTCTGAACTGCTTCTATTACTGCCCTTTGCTTTCTTCCTTTTTCCATACTTTTTCTGTTTTCTCCTCTCTTTCTTTTAGGGTAGAAATTAGGGCAGAACAATCCCATACAATCCCGTACAGGCTGGGGGCTGACTGGCTGGGCAGCAGCTCTGCAGAAAAGGACCTGGGGGCTTACAGTGGTAAATAAGCTGAATATTAGCCAACAGTGTGCCCTTGTTGCCACAAGGCTAATGGCATACTGGGCTGCATTGGTAGGTGTGTTGCCAGCAGGGCAAGGGAAGTGATTATTCCCCTCTATTCAGCACTGGTGAGGCCACATCTGGAGTACTGTGTCCAGTTTTGGGCCCCCCTGCTACAGAAAGGATGTGCACAAATTGAAGAGAGTCCAGAGGAGGGCAACAAAAATGGCGAGGGGGCTGGGTCACATGACTTATGAGGACAGGCTGAGGGAACTGGGCTTATTTAGACTGGAGAAGAGAAGACTGAGGGGGGATTTGATAGTAGCCTTCAACTACCTGCAGGGAGGTTCCAAAGAGGATGGAGCTAAACTGTACCCAGTGGTGACAGAACAAGGAGCAACAGACTCAAGTTGCATCAAGAGAAGTTTAGCTTAGATATTAGGAAGAATTTTCTCACCAGGAGGGTAGTAAAATGCAAACGGGTTACCCAGAGAGGCTGTGAAATCTCCATCTTTGGAGGCTTTTAAGGCCTGGCTAGATAAAACCCTGGCTGGGATGATTTAGTTGGGGATGAACCTGCTTTGAGCAGGGGGTTGGACTAGATGACCTCCTCAGGTCCCTTCCAATCCTCATTTTCTATGATTCTTTCCTGCCTTTGCTTCTCTCTGTATTTTCCTCCCTCCTATTCCTACTTCAATCTTGTTTCCCTTCATTTTGTTAAAAGAGCAGCAGTGAGATAGCCAATGCTGACATTTATAGAGGCAGCATTAGGCTACAGTGTTAACACACAAATGAGATTAGTAAGTACAAATATCTCAGAGCTGTTGTTTAGCATTGGAGTCAACACTGCCTCAGCCTCAGTTTTCTTTGCAACTATGAAAAATCATTTTTTATAGGCAGAAGGCAGGGCAGAGGCTCACTAAACATCTCTCTCTTTTCTTAAAGGAGCTTTTAATTTGTTGGAATCTGAATCTAACAGAAAGACCACGTAAATACTATGACTAGCGTATGGACTGCCTATCTGATAGTAAATTCTAGTCTGTTAATGGAGTGTGGGTTGTACTGTATACTTGAACATACTTTACTCCTGGTTTATTTCAGAGTCTTAACTCCTCTGATTACAAGCCAGAATTTAATTTATACACTTTTGAGGCAGCACAGTAGTATTGTAAAACAAGTGGAAAGTGCTAGTACAAGGTAATGCCCAAGATAACTGTTGCAAGGAGAACCATATATTAGGACTGGCAAAAGTATACATTTCATATGAATGTTTTTCACTTAGGTTATCAGGAAATACTTTTTCCAACACAAGGAATTACATGGGCCACTTACAAAATATATTCATTCAGAACCAGTCTTGGTAGTCTTGGTAATGTATTTAATCATTTTACTTACAGTAACTATTAATCATCTATTAATCAAAATGTGAGTTATCGTACAAACTCATAAAAGCTCATGCATTCAGGTTAAATTCACATACTGAAAACATATCTGATGTTAATATCATACATGGAGACCCCTATGAATACCTCACATTACTGTTAATGACAGTCAGAGCTGGAGTTTACAATGATGAAGTATGGATACTAAACATTCTTTACATATTTTTGTCAAAGAAGTTAAGTCCATATAAGCATGCATGAAACAAATGCTTAAGTATATAATGTACAAATGCTTATTTATGCACTCAGGAGAACTGGATGAGCACATAAGGTTTTTATTTTGAGTTCAATAAACTCATTTTAAGAAATGTCCCTTCTTGAAGCAAGTGGCATAGTCATTGAAGTTAAATTGTATCCAGGACACATATGGGAGTGGGGTCCTTTAGCGATAGGTTATTTTACTGATACAATTACCACAAGTTGTATCATTTAGCAGCTCTTGCTAGCTCTATCCCTGTGATTTATGCTTAAATCTCTAATGTTGACTCATATTTTGTTCCTACAGGTGAGAAAGAGATCGATATACTATTTTGTTTCATAATTTTTTTTATCTGTGAACTGTACCAGCACATTATTTATTTGTTTGTCTTTTATTTGGGCTACTAATACCATATGTGAGTTTTAACTCTGACTCAGCTGGCGATCAGAACTATTGCTTTGCTATAGTGCAGTTAATTAAATACTCCCCTGCCAGTTACTGGATGAATAGCTCTGAGTCAAATGGGAAATTGCAGTGAGTTTGTGCTAACATTCAATATATACAGTTTATGGTTACTGTTGATTATTAGCACTGGGCTCAAAGTGAAGATGTCACTCAATGCATATTTGGGTAAAACTGCTGGAGTCAGAGGACATTTACTTAAGTGGGACCCAAGTAAGAAGTGAGACAAAAAGACTGATTTTGGCATTGTTTACATTTGTGCTTGGCTTTGGCTCAGTGGGCAAGGGAAGAGGAAGATATAAACTTGTCTCATGTTCCAGAAACTGAGATAACTGCTACTGTATTAAACTCTTGTGTGAACATCTCTCCTGCTCATATCAGTAGACCATTCTAACCCGCTAAAATGCAGTGGATGTGCAATCCAGGTATGCTGGGATACAGCCTGCCTTTAGAGCGAAGTACAGACAGTCAAAAAGCCTGAGGCTGAATCAATTCAATCTTCGCAGGTTAGTCTAAACTGTGTAGATTAAACCAATAAGCAAGTGAACGGACATTCACTTTTGATTCTGGAAATACAGACACATGCCTAGAAGCCAGGGAGTGCTAGAGCATACCACCCTGCGTGGCTGGAACAGATGGCTTGGACCAAGGCTAGCCTTTCCACCTTGTAAGAGGAGTAGCAGGAGAGATGCAAAGCATCCTGGGATGCTGGGGGACTGTGAGTTAACTTGGGGCAGAATATGGGGCAGAAGTTCAATAAACTGGTTTAACCTAAATCAGATAAGCCTGATACTACATTCATCCATGGTCATCTCAAACTGGTTTCAGCCATTTTGAAGGTGGTATATATGCACTGAATTTCTGATGTGTTACATATCTAAACTGGTTTCTGATCACTTATATCAGTTTATGTATAACTTCTGTCCCTAGCCTAGAAGTTCTTTTGCAGTAGAGTATCATGGGTGTTAAATGCCATAGATAACTCTTAAGACTTCTAAACTGTGTCTACACATGCACTTCACTGTGAAGTAGACTCATTTGTTGTATAGTAAAGCATCAGCATCTATACATGTGACACTATTAGGCCTCAATAAATTAAATGGCATCTCCATAAGATAGTATTGTCAGTGACAATACTATCTTATGGTGGTGTAATTAACTGTGATTAAATGCATATGTAGATGCTAGCCTTGTGCCCAGTCAGCCCAGCCAGCAAGGGTCCAGAATCCTGTCTGCAGCCTAGTCACTTGGCTCTGCATTTTCAGCACCCTTCAACACTAGCCAGCCCCTCTACCACCTGATGCTACCACCTGGAACCTGGGGCAGAGCAGGGCAGGAGTGGCCCCAGTGTAAACTGCTCTACCCTGGCTCAAATTGCTGCTGTTCTGGGCACATGTGCAGACATTGCCCCTGGGAGTAGTTTACTCTGGCTCTAACTGCTCCAGAGTTTATTGCTTAGAATTAACTGCACATGTAGATGCACGTTTATTTAGCCTGTTATTATTACTACAGATTATCCAATGGGTGCCACATACTTCTACATACATGCCAGGATTTTCCCTGCAATGTTTACTTTCTCAGCATAACCAAAATGGGCAACAGGGAAATGACTACTATGTGTCTGCACCCCAAATGGAGAGGGCAGAAGACAGAATTGATTTAATGAAGAAACGGGAAACATGAACTACAACTTCTTATGAAGTGTGGGCAAAGGCATTTTTACCTGAACTCATGGGATACCAAGTACCTTTCATCAGGTAGTTTTGCTTCCATAAGAACCTTGTAGTTGAAACTGTGCCTTGCTTGGTGGAGGTAGAAAGCAGAGGTGCGGGGGGAGGCAGAATACGGATTCTTGTTTCCTCTCCTGGCTCAATTCTTGTGGTTTTTTGGTAAAAGAACCACAGAGACACTACCACTGGCATTAAAGTCACCCAGGGGATAGAGTCCTGTTAGCTTCTAATCTCCAGGCCAAAAATGCTGAGACAGCATGGGAACAGCTGTATGCTGCATTTGGTGAAAGGTATAACATGGATGCCTGGGTTTGTGCTCCTGGAGTCACTGTATATGCCTCATGTGCAATGGCTCTGGAGCTGGTGGTAGCATGCAGCCTCACAACATAAGCCAATGGTTCCTAACATTGGTAGATTCAAGGCACCTCTTTGAAAATGCCAGCTCTAGGTTTCACTCATTTTTTGACTATGGAAAAAAAATGTGAACAATTCTGGTGCAAAGAACTCAAAAGACCATAACAGGTCAGAAGGTTTCTGATGCTAAGGATCCCTATTTGAAACCTTGAGGTTTATCTTTGTGAATCATGTGCACATATTTACACACTTGACAGTGTATAACACACTTATAAGTATCTTACAGCACCCCAGAATGCTGCAGCACCCTATTTGAGAATCACTGTCATAAACTGTGGCTTAAAGCTGTTGGGTATATTTTAAATTTAGTTATGAACAGAGATTTGTATGGATATCAGAAACAAAAAGGGAGCCTATTGTATAAATATCTTCTGCACTGTGTTTCACACAGGATGTTGAATTGTTGATGCTGTAGTAAAAATTTGTAAGGGCTGGGGTTTGGTTCAATCCCAATATGAGATAGAAACAGCCCAACCCACAGTTATCTCTCACTAAATTAATTCTGCTCTGCCAACATCTGACAGGTTACTTAAATGATACATTTAGGCAATTAGAGAAAAAAAAAGCACTCAATGGGTATGTCCAGACAAGCTCAGCTGTGCAGTATGTGGCAGCACAAACACATACCTGTAGTGCCACATACCACAGTCAGTTGTTCTTCACACCGCAAAGGCACGCTGCCCATGCGTGTGCTGCTCCATTTTTTTTCCATGATTTTTTTTGACCCCGGGGTATTCAGGGGTCCAAAAAAACAAAAAAAACAAATGTGTAAGAAAAAACGGCAGCAGCGCACCCATGGGCAGCATGTCTGGCTGAAACGTGGAGCCAGGCCACCCAGAGCTGTGTGCCAGCTGCCAGCCAGGCTCCTCATGGCAGGATCGCCCCAGGAGGCCTCCAGGCTGGCCCTAGGTCTCTTCTAATGCCTCTGGGATAACTTGCTGTGCATCAAAGCATGCGTGGCACAGGTGTTCCCTGGGGACAAGCAGATAGGACACAAAGTGTGCTGGAACTAACTGTACCCAGGGAACCAAAATGTTCATGCTCATCTGGATGCAGCCAACTAAGCAGAAGTGTGTGTATTATAGCTCCAAATAAACCTTGATGTACTCACTTCAGAATACTGCACTTGACTGTAAATTCTTACTCCTGCTGGATATTTTGTGATTTTTTTTTTTGGAACACATTCATCTGAATGTATTTGCTAACATTAAAAGCTCATAAATGGCAAGAAATGACATATTCTCTTCTTTTGGTAAAAACGAATTTATCAACATCAAGCCCTAGCAAATGCATGCTAAGGGTAAGCAGACCATCACTGATATCAGAATTAGCTTAAATGAATGCCTAATTTACAACCAATGATTTCAGGCTAATTTTATTGAATTCTTGAACTTCTTCCACACTTTGTGGTGACTGCAGTGGAAATCGAACATGCATTATATATGACCTGACAAAAGAACAAGTAAACTACTTTATTTAAGCCATTCTATTTGTCATCAACACCAGAGCAGTAATGGCATTCTGTCCACCATTTTAATAATGCATATATTGATTAGTTCATCTCAAACTTCAAAGCTTCTCCTACTGGGAAGCTTCAGTGGTATCTTTAAATCTCTTCAGGTAGGGAAGCATAGATTTTTTTTTTTTAATTAAGAGATGAAAATGCAATGAAAAGACAGCGCTGTATTTTTTTCTTCTCTTTTCTTTCTTTTTTTTTTTTGAAGACAGACAAGTATTCTGTTTTAATGGAATTTGAGAAGAAAGGCTGCAGTTAAATGTATTCAGGATCATTATAATTTTTCAGTATAAATGCAATTTTTTAAAATATGCCCTTCAAACTATACTTAGATTAATTTAGAAAAATAAAAAGATAAGGGATCACAGTCAAATACAAACCCTAGACATTCTATGCAGACAGCAAGTGTCCTTTACCATAATCACGACTGCCATACATTTTATGGGATTATTTCCCTCCTGCAAAATGTTAATTAATTTGTTATTCATCAATTGTTATTAACCATGACAATACAATCTCTGTCTAAAGTAAATAATATACAGCATGATTTGCCAATTGGGCTCATGAAAAATGGAAAAGAAAGTAGCCTGCTTACACCAGAATTAATTCCATAACAGGATCCGAAAAGCAAGAACACATAAGCATGTTTTCACCCTAATGAAGCCATCGCCTACAAGCACATGCAGTTATGCAAAAAGCAAAATGTCCAGGCAAAATATTTTTTTGAATTGCCAAGCACTTATGACCATTGTCTTAAAAGAAAAGGAAAATAAAAAAGAACCACACAAAGGAATCATATTTGTAGGATTACACAACTTTTCTGGAGGCCAAAATCCCACCAACAAAATGAAATATTTTTAAGAGGTTACAATAAATTGTGCTTCTACGGTCCTGTTGGATTTAAACTCCTAAGTATCTTGTGCAGCCATAACATCCTGATTGTAATACAACAGGGTAGATTGGTTGCTGGGACCAGGAAACCTGTAGAGTGACACAAGGTCCATGCTGTTCAAGGGGAAAAAATACAGCAGAAGAATAATAGAAAACTGCAAACATAGGCCATCAGAGATCACTTGAAACTGATAGAGTTTTGTACTGATTCTGTTTCCCTCCCTCTCTGACCTTTGAAGGGCAGACAGGGTGACCTAATTTCAAGGATTATAATTTGTTCTTTCTTCCACAGGGAGCCAGAGTGCCTGTAACTAGATGCATCTCCCTTTAAACTACAAAACTGCTATTGCTTGAAAAAAGAAGCTTTTTCCAAGTGACTAAACTGGTCTGGCTTTGATATTAGGAAATATTTAGGTACTGTGATCAAGAGATACGTGTATATATCTATGTGGAGGAGGAGGGGATTCGAAAAGGAGGGAAGAGGGCCTATTTTATAAAGTCTCTTGGTAACTACTTATGATAAGTTATGTTTATCTGGTACCTTTCACCCTAAAGCAGATTTACAAACTTAAACTGATGTGGAAACCACACAAGGATCACTTAATCCATCACTGGAGTGTCACCACCTCTGGGTGGAATCTGATGCCTTCATAAACAGTGTCAGGGCACAATGATAATGCATAACATTTTAGGTTTTGCAAAGAATATCTTATCTCCCTGAAAAATGTACAGCTTTGCTCTAAGGGGGATGAGGATGTTCTCAAGTATGCGGGTACGGGTCAGGTGGCAGGTATATAGTGTTTAAATCTTTGCTTAAGAAATAATCTATTTCAACTAAGTGCCTTGCCAAATTCTATTCTATCTCAAACATTTTATTTTGGGAGAAAGATCTGAGTTAGAAGTAGAGTGATCATTGGGAATTATGTCAACGTCTATGTTGTTTAATTTTCCTGGATCCTTATAGTCAACTTCATGTTTCCCCCATTCACAGAAAACTTTTAAAGCTGCTTTCTGCTAGCTACTTCAGTCAAATGGCTCAAGCAGTTCCTCATCACCCTATATGCTGTCACCACTGGCAAGGGAAAAGAAAGGTCCCAGGCTGTTCCATGTAGCTGTGAATTTTTTGGCCTCATCATTTTCTGTGCTAACCCTCAAACAAGAAATATGTGAAAGGATTGTGCATCTTTTGTGTGAACCATCATCTCTTCTTCATCCTGGGGAAGGTCTTTGAAAAAATTATCAAGGGCCACATCTGTGAGAGCCCTGCAGGGGAAGTGATGTTGAGAGGTAACCAACACAGGTTTGTGCCAGGCCAATCCTGCCTGACTAACCTGATCTCTTTCTATGACCAGGTAACAAAAAGCTTAGATGTGAAGGAGGAAGTCGATGTCATCTTCTTGGACTTCCAGAAGGCCTTCGACACAGTGTCCCAACCAATTCTGGTGGGCAAGCTGAGGGACTGTGATATTGATGAATGCACAGTCACATGGGTGGCAAACTGGCTCTGGGGGCACACCCAGAGGGTGGTGGTGGACGGGTCAATGTCAACCT
>NW_017728906.1:53350710-53451316 GCF_001723895.1 Crocodylus porosus | reverse complement strand
AGATGTGGTTCAACAAGGACAAGTGCAGAGTGCTGCATCTGGGGAGAGGGAACCAGCATTATGGTTATAGGTTAGGGGCTGACCCTCTCGGCAGCACAGAGGCAGAGAGGGATCTTGGAGTCAGGATTGACTCCAGGATGAATCTGAGTCGCCAATGCAACGAAGCAATAGGCAGAGCCAACCGCACCCTGTCATGCATCAACAGGGGCATCACTAACAGATCCATACAGGTCTTGCTCCCGCTCTATGCAGTGCTGGTCAGGCCCAGCTGTGTCCAGTTCTGGGCGCCGCACTTCAAGAAGGACGTGGAGAACCTGGAGAGGGTCCAGAGGAGGGCCACTCGTATGGTTGGGGGCCTCCGTGGCCAGCCCTATGAAGAGAGGCTGAGGGACCTGAATCTCTTCAGTCTCTGCAAGAGGAGACTGAGAGGGGATCTTGTGGCTGCCTACAACCTTATCAGGGGCCAGCAGCAGGTACTCGGGGAAAGTCTGTTCACCAGGGCCCCCCTTGGAGTCACCAGGAACAATGGCCCCAAGCTGAGGGAAGATAAGTTTAGGTTAGATATTAGGAAGAGCTGCTTCACTGTAAGGGTGTCCAGAGCCTGGAATAGGCTTCCCAGAGAGGTGGTGTTCTCACCTTCCAAGGAGATCTTCAAGAGGAGACTGGATGGGCACCAGGCTGCGTCTTATGACCCCTGCTACCCCCAGTGCTCCTTCCTGCTCCTGGAAGGGGGTTGGACTCAATGATCTGTCTAGGTCCCTTCCAACTTATTGATTCTATGACCTGTCCTCTCCATGTGTGGCAGAAATTAACTCATTCTACTTTCCAGAAACTAACTGCAATAACTGGATTTGCCACCTTAAAACACATCAAATGGGTATATATGGTACAAGGGAAATTGCTCTGGAGAACTGGAGAGGATCTGAGAGGTTATATATCCACCTTTCATTTTAGTGGTTCATAACCTATTAGGAATCATCACTGCTTCTCATTCCCAGAAGACTACCTTGAAATAGCTGTCATTATTGTTCGTTTGCATGAGAACATGACCTTTATTTTTCTGGTCTTATGACTTTTTTACCAACCAAATAGAGTAATATAATTTGTCCTTTAAAATATGAATGTCAGATGTAGGTACAGCCTATGTACTCAAGTGCTCTACAAGATTTTGTTTCACTTCAGGATAAAATTCAAGGTTTTCAGGATAACCTTTAAAACCCTAATATTGTCTGAGACTTTGTGATCTCCAAGATATTCTCCTTTAATGTTCATCATAACAACTGCTTTCACTGGCTGCAGCTTACCTATAATTTTCCACAGGGGCTGAACTCCTGGGCATAGGCAATAATACATTTTCATTGTATAGCTTGGAACTGGAATATATTGCAGTATCTCAATACAAAATGCATTTTTTCAAACTTTTTTTCCCCAATGCTTGCACTAAAGCTTTCAGGGATATTATATTAATAACAGGAACCTCAGTAGATGTATTGTTCACATACAGTTCATAGGCATTGTTCTGCATGCTTTTTTGTACCTTGGTTTGTTTAAAATAAGCCTCACCTTGCTGTTGGAAGTTGCTCCAGGAAGTCCTAAAACTATGGCTTCTGTTTGCAAGCAATTATTACCTCCTTCTGGTGTTTGTTTGACTCAGTGAAGGGTAGAAAGAGAAAAGGAGAAGAAATGGCATCCAGAGGGTCAGATATGTTTACAGGTGTTGGAAGGAGACACATTGGGATTTGCTGTAGTTGAGAATCTAAATCAGCTCCTTCCGAGAGCAGAAAGACCTGCTCCCTTCTTTTGATTAGTGCTGCCTTCACCACCCATGACTGCAACTGCTCAGTCACAAAGGGGGAGGTGAAGAGATGAATAGTCTAGGTTACATTTACCTAAACACTGACCTCACTGCTACCTTTTTACGTCAGCCATCACCCCAGAAGTGATGATGGGCCACAAAGAAGTCTTATTATTCAATTTCTATGTATAGTTCTTGTAAAGTGTTCAAAGCCAAGTCATTGGCTTGCATCTATAGCATGTGAGATTTCAAGGTGATTTCTCATACAGTACCACACAAACCTAGCTCTGTTTAGCTCAGATGAAATCAGGTACATTCTGTTCAGCATGGAAACACATACTGCTATGGGCACTATTAAAAAATGCTATGGTACTATTAGCTATCATACATGGTCAGAACTTGGATTTTACATTTTGATCAGAATAGACTGCAAAGATGGCAAATAAAAGTTGTGCATTTCAAACCATCTGCAGTTTCTTGTTCTGGAAAATGTCCACAATGACATATCTAATAAACCTAGGAGAAATGCAAAACTCTAGAACTCTTGGTTCAGAGATGATACCTTTTATTAAACCAACTAAGAAATAGCAAAAAAATATATCTGTTTCTGTAAGCTTTCGGGCACACATGGCTTTTCTCAGGCTCAAGGAAAATTAAAGATGGTAGAAAGTCCACATAGGTAGAAAATAAATTTCATTTTTTGCACAGAGGGAGCTGAAGATGTAGGTCTGTCCCTCTGGGTCCATGAGAGTGTCTTTATGAGTTGCATCTATATCTACCACAAATGCGTTTGCTTGCTATTTGTATAAAAGCTAGGTAGTGAGGCTAACACTAAACAATGTGGGAACTTTACTTAACTCAGAAAAGTATTTTTAATGCATAACTTTTTTATACAACAAAATATGTCATATCTTTTGAATGAATATTTTGTGGACCTCTTTTTTCAGGTGGTATGGCAGGAATGATTAAGAGGTCATGACAGGTATTGGATTCAGTCTTGTTTATTTTAATGCAGGGTTAATGTGGGTAACTACAGAGCAAGTGTTCATACTACATCATGACAAAGAATGACCTTTATGAACAACAGGGTAACTCAATGACCATACCCATTCAGTCCTCAGTCTCTCTGCTGAGAGTGCTATGCATTTTGTAATTACAATTCTCATGACATTTTACGGTGTGTACGCTTACCCACCTCAGCTGAGAACAGCAAATGTTTTCACATATGTTACTGAGATACCATCATATAACAAAAAGTTTAATCCCTAGAGGTCTGTACTCATTTTGAATATATGACCTATATCTTAAGAGTAAAAAAATACTGTTCTTCCACTATCAGGCTTCTAAAACCATCTATCATCTTCTCCATCAAAATGTTACATTGATGAATTTTGTACCCACCATTAATAGCTGTTCAGCTCCACAAAACCCTATGATAGTTTTCGAAATGGGTATAAACAATCCTTTCTTCCAATATCACTGATTTTGTAAAGATCTATGTTGAAAATTGGATATTCCTTTCTATTATGGATGACAAAACAGATGATCTTTTTGCCCACACAGAAATTTGACTGCCTATATTTATAGCAATTAAAAGAGTATGAGATGCCTACCAGCTATGAAGGCTTGTATACTAAACAAATCTGAATTTTTTCCCCCTTGTGCTATGAATGGGCATTAAGCTGAACAAGACAAGTTGGAGTTTAGAAACTACAGGTTCTCTGTTAGTACTGGTTTCTCACTGCCACCTTAGGAGAGGAGCAGGAACAAGGGAAAAGAGAGGCAATAGGCCTGGAGCTACTAGTGTGAATATTGTGAATTCAGAAAAAATATCCCAATTAGAACTAGTAATAATAGAGATTTAAACAGAACCTTAAGCAGGTAATTTCAAACTACACAGAGGGAGCTAGAGGCCTCTGAAAATTCTCTACTTTATTTCCAAATGTTTTCAGTGGCATTATACTCTTTTCAACAAAGCAGGTGTGAACTCTAAACCAAAATTAGATCTATAAAACAATACACAATACAGCCATGAAAAGAGCATTAAAAAATCCTACCCTGTGTGTATCATTCTGCTTCTGCACAGTGGGAAGATCCCCACCAATGGGTGCCTGCTGCTTTAACTCATCCTCCTTCAGCTGCAGCCATGCCAGAAGTTCTTGGAGAGAGAGATGTAGACGTTTCCACTGGTCAGAACTGGCTTCTAAATGGGACCTGAAAGCATGCATTGTTATATCAGGAGCAGTAAAAATATTCTTCTTTGTGTTAATAATAGAAATAAAAAGGCATAATCCAAACTCACTACAGCCTGCATTCCCACATGAAAGCTCTCTCTTTTGGGTTGGGTTTTTTTTTGGTGGATACTTTAATGATCATTAAAATTAGAGGGAAGGTCTAACCCCAAACCCATTAAAGTCAATAGCAATCTTTCCACTGACTTCATCTTGTGCTGAATCTGGTTCTGTTAGATTTAACTTGAGTCAAGCTCCTCAAGTCTGGCATTAAAAATACTTGGATGCTTATCTTGCTGGGATCCTAGCTGACTTTCTGCCCTTTGGGCGGGGGGCTGGACTCAATAATCTTCCGAAGTCCCTTCCAGCCCTGATGTCTATGAAAAATCTATGAAATCTATGATATTTCAATGCTAGTCAGTTTTTTCCTGAGCAATGCTGTGCTGTCTTGTAAGTGTTGCTAACTGTGCATAAATAGGGACGATTATAAGACGAGGCAACCTGAAACAGGTATTGCATTTTCATTCCAATAGTTGAATGAATATTGCAGAATCCACTGTGCCAGGTATTTTACCACATGACAGATCCATGCAGCAGCTATTCCTTAAATTAATAGAACTAGCAGACAGCTACTACATAAACACGATAGTGCTTTATCTTATAATAGATAAAGGGATAATTTAGGCTATAGAATATTTGCAGTATTTGAGGTATGAGAGAAATGAAACACATCACTGAAAAATGAAAAAGAGAAAACACAATATTTCAGTCAAAACATCAAAAGTTTTTCTATATCATTCGCTTAGTAGTGAACATAATACAATTATTTGTTGAAGCTGGTTTTTCAACAATTACTTTCCATAGAGAGCTATCGTGTAGGAGCAAGATGGTAACTAATGTGTGTACTGAGTCAATATTTATTTTTATAGTGTACTTTAAATGTCTAAAATTTTGCCCTCCCACATACTTAAATGCACGTAAAGCAACTGCCATTGCATTAGCTTGCTGTACACATGAAACACAGAAAGAGACACAAATAATGGGAAGATAATTCCTAGGAAGAATCAACTGGGGAGTATTAGGAAAATCAAGTGGAGATTTAAAAATCAGGCCCACTACTTGTCTTTTTCTATGCTGGTTCTAATCGCAGGTAAAACGGGCAGGAAGTAGAATGCAGTAGAGCTATGGGTTTCCTCTGCTGCCATCCTGCTTAGTTTGTTTGAGTTCTGAACACTACAAAAAAGGGTTGAGCGAGAGTGAAACTTGGTCTTCCACCATGAAATCAGAGCAGGGGTGGGCTAGACTGTCTCAGGAATGAGCCAAGAGAATTTTTAATGTTGATGGTCAGCAGGATAGGTGGGCGGGGGGCGGGGAGCAGGGGGAAAGCAAGTAGCATGACAACATACCCTTACTTCCATTAGCAGGTGATGTAGGGGCTTCTGAAAAACTGATCCACAACCTTGCTTCAGATATGTAATATTGGATTGATGGTAACCGTACTGATAACAACACATGATGAAATGCATCATGTAGCCGAATTTGTTCACCGAGACTTTCTACTGAAATTTCAACAGAATCCTGTTCTTCCCAAGTCTAGTCTATGTAATGCTACTAAATGCTGAACTTCGATCCATGTACCGACCTTAAGCACCATTATTTAATATTAATTTAACATTTTTCAGAGCTCTCTACAAATTATACTGTCCACAGTTTTATGGAGGTTACCAGACATAATCACTTTTTTACAAATTTCCAAATATAAATATTTTAAATGCATATTTAGAAGTCCACGTTCTTTTTAAAAAATTTAGCTGTTATTTTAGGGTCTAACAGAAGACACAAAGCAGATGACTAAAGTAAAGCAGATTTATATTACCGTGTTAAAAGCAAATTAAACATACTTTGGGGTAAAGCTTGCTGATTTAGGTAAATTTGATCACAATTGTCAAACAAGTGAAAAAATGGATAATATTGGAAATCAAGTTCTTCCATTTCTTAATGCTTCCTAACATTGATCTTTCTCTCATATATGTTTTTAAACAAAATATTGGATATTTAGAAATTCAAGATGGAACGTGCCAATGCAGGGTGACTAATCTTGGGTTTCCAGCTCCACTTTTCTAAAACTTAAAAAAATAAGACTCATCTTTGAAATTTAATATAAATCAAAACAAGATATTGAAGGGAATGGTTAAAGCCCACACTACACTGTAGGACAAACTCTGTTCATGTTTCTGCTATGAGACCTCCCCTGAGCAAGCACTAGCAATTGTGGTGAATTTTTGATGGAAAGAAACACCTCCTGGGGCCTAGACTGAGAATACCCAACTCATTTTAATTCAGTTGTCAGTCATATCTGAATCGAGTGTTTTAAAAGCTAAAGCATTATCTTGTATGCCAACCTACATATTTTCTGAACCTTTTATTACAAGTAAAGTGTTAGAAAGCAAGCCTTTTGCTTTAAATCTTTAATCCAAAAGTGTAAAGCCACTGTGATAAACTCAAGTTTCTATTTTTGAGTTGATTAATGACAGCAGTAAGTGAACTCCAGAAGCATGGATATAGAAAATCTCATACATTAAATTACCTATGTTTGGCCAACATGCTGTTTTTTTCCTCAAACTGCTTTTCATTTCAGTAAGTTCACACCTAAAGAGGCATCTAAAGAAAAGGAACTAAAAGTGATGCTTTGAAGGGTTATATAACTTCTCTTTTGCTCATCAGAAGAAAGGAGAAGAAAACCATCTTTTTTAATTTTGACTTCAACTACTAATATCTTTTCAGCCTCACATCTTTCATTTATTTTTAATGACTGATGTTATGAAGATGGCTTTTGTCATTACATGCACTGACCTCCCTCAGGGCTTGAGCTGCAAAAGCTAATCTTTCATACATGACTTTGAAAATGCTTCTACCTTTTGCTGCCCTCTGAACTACCACCAACACAGAGTAAGTAAGTAAAAGAAAAAGTGACAGAGAGCGCGCAATGGAGCTGGGGAGTCTACTGAAAAAGCATAGTTAGAAAGGGAAGATTCCTAGTCAGTTTCTTTGGGAAAGAAATTCTAAGCCCTTTGAGATTTGCACCTCTGCTTGATCTTTTTCTAACACTGGCATTTATTATATGCTTCCTTGCAAGGAGTTTGTTCTCCTAAGAAACCTTGTGATGCTTTTTACTCTTGGATTTAATTTTCAGTTCTGTTCCCCTCTATCTTGAGACAGAAGCCTTAAATAAAGTTTACTAATCTTAAATAAGGTTATTCTTAGTGTTGCACCAGGAAAAAAAAAACCAGCTTCAACAAATAAAGCCTAATAATTGTACGTAGTTTAATCACTTTTCTTTTATGACACATTGATAAGTCCTACCCAGCTCTGTAAAAGTGCCTGTATTTAGAATTACTGTTTAAGCATGTTAATCTCTTTTTCTATATCACAACTGGAATTAAAAACCTCATCATCTTCCTCAAATCCTAATCCTTCACTATCATCTCCATACCAAGTACATTAATTATTCTTAGGAAGTAATTCAACAGTCAAAACAGCACGAAACACTCCAAAACTGAATGAAACAGAAATAAAATTAGACCCTGGTGTTGCTTGAAAAGTACTATGCTGTGCTGCAAATCAATTGCCAGCTTTTAATTTTGTGCAAGTCCTACCTAATGTTCAGAGATTTTTTCCTAAGCTCGCTCCATCTGAAGTTCATGTTATCCAAGCGTCTCTGCAACAAGGCTGCATCATCAGAGCCTTCCAACGATCTCAGGATTTTCTGTCCATTTTCATCCAGGTTGTGGAAGATATCAGTGTGAGCTTCAATCTCTGTCTGGAGGTCCTATAAGACAGAACAACATGCATATATTCTTTCAGAACCATGGAGACTGAAAAGCTATCCTTTCCCCAAGCATGAAACGTGCCACATGTAACACAGATTGTGATTAATTCTCTGAATAGTAGTGCATGTCTAAATAAAATATGCTGTACACACCCAGACACATTTCATCTTCGGATAAGGGAAGCTGCAATAAGCAGCGAGATTTTTCTTTACTAGGTCACATTAAAAATTCTAGCCTTTGACAGTCAGAAGTCACACAAGGTTGATGTATATTAACTGTGCTGATAAGCAAACCCCCTCAGAATCATAGCTATATCTGACCTTCACATGGTACGTCTTCCTGTGCAACATTTTGAGCTTGAACCGGGGACTGCAACACTGGTCCTGCTGCATGGCAATCCCAAGAAAACTAAGCTACTGCAACAGCAGAGCTTTAAAATGCCACAGTCACTTACATTCTGTTGACAGAATGCATTTCAGAGCACAGGCCTCAACAGTCAATTGTAATAAACGGCCACTTTGTAATATATCAAAACATTGGTTGGGGCTATGACTGTAGGAGGGACAGAATAGCAAGGACCTAGAATATGCAATTGGCCGCTCATGTTGAACAGCTAACTTGTCTTATCGTTTTGTAATTCCAGGCCAGATACATTTTAAATTCATTTTCCCCCTGATTTTTAGCAGGCAACTTCTGCCAAAAGAACATTCTTTAGAGAGCTGCTTGGTACCAGCATTCCTATCTGCCTACACACTGAATGGAGTCTTTGTCTATTAGCTGCCCGCTCTTAGGAGTTTTGTATGCTCCGGCTCCACAAAGTTATAGATTCATTCTGGAGCCTGTTTCCAGCATTTTACCCAGGAAAAAAAAATCATTTAAACATACACACACAAACACATGCATTGCACAAGGGTACAAACGTGGTTACTTTTAAAATAAGGAGAAAGGTGAGTGCACTGGCTTGTGAAGTAGAGCTCTGCATGTTCTTATGGGTGACTATGGGAATTTAGATTTCTGGCTATGGTTGCTTGCTTCCTGCAGTAGCAGTGTTGGGGGGGCAATGTGAAAGGAGTGGTAATTTATGGTGTTCAGCACTGGTGCCCAGAGCTAGCGGAGCATTGCAGATGAGCTCCAATGAAAAGTCTTTCCAATGTTCCTTAGCGGGAAGATTGGATCAAAGCAGAGGAAGAACCGTCTTGCCTGTATTATAAGACTACAGTGTTCCTAATTCAACCAGCTGCATTTTATACTTCAATGACACGAATATCCAGACTGAATCATTCTAAGAAGCCTTGTTGCCCCACTGGTGCAGATCTCCTGGTTACCTACCCTACCACTCTTTGAACAACCCCTGTAAGCGACATATTCTGAGAGATTTAAAAAGGCCACAGGTCCCATCTGTGTTAACACTGGTACTAAAGTTCTGGGAGAAACAATTGAGACTGTATTGGTGCTGCTCCTGTTGGTATCAGTAATCCCAACAGTGTTTAGAATACCTGTAAAAGATTTGGGGCATTTTTTTATATGCAGAAGTAGTGTTTTAAGAGCATTCTCCCTCTTTACATAGTCTGTTCCTCTCATGTCAAAGTAGTCTCAAAGAAAGCAACATCCTCTGCTGGAGAGACAAAGAAGCCATTTGGAGGAAAATAACAGAAGAAAAGAGTTATGCTGTTACTGGCCTGGCAACAAGCATCTGTTACTTATATAGGTTAGGAGCCTTAGAAAATGTGCACAGAATTCTCAATGCCAATATAAAGATAAGCTACTTTCTCTGCTTCAAATAACTTACAGTTGGATTTAACAGATTCAGAGGTGATAGGGTCAAAAGGGGTCATTTGCAATTATGCAGTCTGACTCCCTGAATAAAACAAGCCAGAGGACTTCCCTGAGTAATTCCTGTTCAGATTAAAATACTTCTTACAAAACCCAGCCAATCTTGATTTTAAAAGGGCCAAGAATGGAGAATCTACCACAATGGTTACAGTGGTTAATTCCCCTCACTGTTTAAGCCTGCACATTGATTTGAGCCTGATTATGTCTCAGTTCAACTTCCAGCCGCTTGATCTTGTTATACTCTTGTCTTTTCCTCATGCTGGTAGCTAAAATATTGTGATCAAGTCACCCTTTAACCTAAATGCAATGTAACTGAGGAGAGTGACAAACGATAGGAGACAAGAAAGGATAGAGGTCACGGGAATAAAAAAGTAATATCGGTGTGCACATCCCAAATGTTTTTTTTATATTAAAAAACAGGATAAGTCAATTGCTGAAGGAGAATGGTCAGATGCTCTAGCTTGTGCTCTTCATTTTTAATGCAGCTTCTGAAAAAGTCAACTGCCTCCCCTCAGCAAAAACAGCATACACCATGAAACGCACGTCAAGCATCCCCTTCTGGTAGGAGTTATTTAATCAAATAAAATCCTCTTGTTGCATATTCTGTTACACCGAATCTCGTAACAGTGCCACCCCTCTGGCATTTTTCTTTCTTTCCTTCTTAATTTATCTTGTATTGTGCTCCACAAAAAATTAGAGCTTTTTTCCTTCATGCTTACAAATTTATAGGAAGGAGGAAAGTGTGTTTGGAGGGAGGCATGCTGTATTCCTACTATTCCAAATTGTTCTATAGTAACCTGATCAACATAACAGGTCAAACTGAATGATACTTTCTAAAGCAGAGCAATACATTAAGGTAGCCCTGCTCAAGAAAGTTGTAAGTTAAATACTTCTTGTGTTAAAAGTTTAGCAAGTCTCAATTGTCTACCAAATCACCACTGTCAGTTATACGTCTTGGACTGTTTTCTGAACTAGAAATTTTGATTCATTCTGGCTGCACAGAAAAGTTAGAAAACAATACAAATGAATTTCTCTTTGGTTGGTTTGTATGCTTCTCATCCTTCGGTATGATTCCCTTGTACCCTGAGAGAGGCAGATTACACCAGAGAAAAGGACTAATCTATATTTATATTCTGAAATAGGAAAATGCATCTGATCCTTAAAAAATATGAAAGATCAATATGAACTAAAGTTTGTTCCTCAACAAGAATGCAGGGGGAGTATCTGTTTCATCTTGTAAATTGCTCAGTTATACTGATGTCACACTTCATACCTAGACATGCTGGCATCATATGAGGACATGAAATCAAAAAGCTGTATATATTCTAACACATTCAAGTGTATACAGTAAGTACAGCAGATCAAAATGAGATGAGGTGTAACCCCAGCAAAGCCATTTGTGTTACATGGCGATTTAATTTAATTTAGTGCACTGTATTTTTGTTGTTGTCACAACTGCTGCTGCCAGAAAAATGCATCTCTTTTAAAAAGATCAGGGAATAAAAGAAACAACAATAGTAAATGCACATCAGTACATCAACGTGTACTGATTGTTAACTCTACCAACTATGAAACTATGAAAACCAACAAGATGTATCCATCTGCTGGAAAACACTCTAGTATTGCCTGGCTACAGAAAATTCAAAACCAAATCCTGAACAACCTAGGAAAAAAACACCTAAGTGGATGAGAATTTTGCCTGAGTGATTTAGCCAACTTGCACAAAAATATCCTACAGCATTTAATAATGAAAACTTTGCTACATATAATCTCTAAATCACGCAAGAGATTTTTTAAAGAACATATTAAGGCTGCAGAATGATTCAAAATCTTGTAGACAATACTGTCTAACCTTTTCAAATAATTTTGTAGGATTTTTTTTGGAACTCCTACATATTCCTATTCAATCTTTACAATTCCTATTCAATCTTTACACATCCCATTTGGTGTAGCCCTCTTCAGTTTGATAAGATAGCTTCTTATAGGATCAAGTAAAGTAGCTAACTTAAACACCGTTGGAACTACAAGGCATACCGTAATTTAGAAAGAAGGGCTACAGAGAAAGGGCATACAAATTAGTCAGTAGAAAACAAGACGACTCTTCTACTGGAGCCATGGAATGCTTGCAGGATGACATGTCACAGGTTGCCATGCAGGGAACACATCCCTGTCCCACCCAGTTCAGCTCTGGCACCAGTTTTGCATGGAGGTTTGCTGATATCTGCCTGGCATTCCTTATAGTGACAAGCATCCCCACTGGTAGATGCTCGCATCCCAAGATGTACTTGGCAGATTACAGAAATCTGCCTGAGGTCCCACGTCCCACATATTTTACCTCACACAAAGTCCTGAAGAATAATTTTGAAACCTAGAATATACAGTCTTACTAAGTCTTGCCATCTTCAATGTCACACTGATTTTTCCTGTAGGGATTCATCATGCTTTGAGATAGTTTATCAGAAAGAAAGTAATTAATTTATGTCAAGCCTCATTTTATCCCATAAGCAATATATAAAAAGACATGACATATGGCAAAACGCCATAATTATTTTTTGACAATACATCAGAGAGCGATCAGACATGTATCTGACTTCCTCTACTTGGTTCTCTTTAATTACAAAAGGTTGGAAAGAAAAAAAGAGAAAAAATAAGTCCTACAAAAGAGTAATTAGTTAGAATAACTGTACCACACATGAGTTAGACTAGAATACATAAATTAATGTTGCCTAGCTGACAAAATATTTATCCTGCATGCAAGGTAGACACAAAATTAACCATGTACTACTAAGTCAATTATGTAATACTTTAAAGAAATTAAAGTACTTAATTCCACTTTCAACAAACCAAGTTCTGTCCTTGTATTTGTGCTTTGCTCTCCTCCAATGATAATAAAATAATGCCAAGCAATTTAAATTTTAAAGGTACTGTACAATCTTAATATATTAGCTCAATAAGTGGGATTAACTGAACCAATGGGACTTCAATGAGAATGAAGACAGCACAAATTGAATAAAGGGGCCCAGTTGGTGGTCAGAATTTTTACTATAAAATAAACAAAATAAAATTATACTAATTTATTACTAAAGAGAGTATCAAATTTTATTGAGTGACATTCTTAATAGTGACTGAAGTTGAGAACAATGTCTATATTTACAATGAAGGATAATAAATGTTGATGTTAATCAAAGCCTGATGTTAGGCCTACATATTGGTGTATACTGTTATAGACATTATTGAAAGTATCTAGAAATCCTTGCTTATGGCTATGTTCTTCTAAAGGAGTAACAGTTTTTTCTATTCATATAAAATCCTCAAAGGGAGAGGATTAGCAAAACTGTCATAAAATGATTTGCATTAAAACTTAAACTTAATTGACCAAAGAGGGCTGTAGACTTGCACAGTCATCTCCCTATCAATAGAAATAAGTGAACTAGCAGGGCTCCTCATTCTCATCCTTCCTGTGTTCTTTGCTACTCCCACTAATTAACATCTTTCTCCATTTCTTCACATCTCTTCTCAAATGTGTCCTCTTAGCTTAGAAGTTACCTGCACACACGAATGAACAGAAAAGAACTTCAACTTTGTTGCCATTGATCCTTATTTACTGGGCCCTGTCTAGTGTTAGCAGGTTCTAATATTATAAAAGCTTAAGTCTGTCTGTCTGTAATGCTATATTTGCGCTCTGATTGGCTGACAAACAGCCAAGCAGAATGCAAAGAAGCATTCTGACAGAAGGCAGCCCACTGCTATGATGGTGGTGACACAGACCCGGGCCCACTCCTCCCCAACCCCTCTTCTCTGTGGCGGGGGAGGGGGAGGACCAGGTGAGCCATGCCATCGGCAGTGATACCAGAGCTAGTGGAGGACTGGCCCGGGCCTGATGTGGGGAGGGGGGAGTGAGCCCGAGCTGGGCGGAAAAGCTGGCCCACCATGGCAGTGGGGGGAGGGGAGGGTCAGCAGGCCCAGCCCAACACGGTAGCTATGGGGGAGGGGAGGAATGAGCCCCCCTCCCCCATTGGGCCCAGGCCCACTCCTTCCTCACTCCTGCTCCCCCATGTCAGCCCCAAACCCGCTCCTCCTGTCCTCCCACTGCCGCTGGGTCAGTCTGGCCACACTGCTCCCCTTAGGCCCCCCCACCGTGGTGGCCCAGCTTCTCCCCACCTCAGGCCCAGACCCCAAGCAGCAAGAGGGAAGGGGGAGTGAGCCTGGATGGGTCCTGCCCCACCATTCTGGGTGGGCAATTGGCTAGTATCTAAAAAATAACTGACTCTGTAAGGCAGAGGCTGTAATGTAGAAAATGAAGGAGTAAAAAATGACAGTCTAAACTTGGTACAGGTGGGACCTAAGTCTGCACCACGGTACACTAAAACTACTGAGATACCAGTATAGGCAAATGAGTCTGTACAAATGGAATTTATTTCAGGATCAGTATCTCTGGGCCTGATCCTACCAATATATGTTACTTGAGATTTCTCATAGTACTGTATATAGCCTTCAACAATCTGATGAAGGCTTTTGATACAGTCAACAGATAGGGCCTTATTTACTGTTCTCAAGAAATTGGGTCGTCCCCTGCAGACTGCTGAACATCATTACATCAAGGTATGAAGGTAACTGTAGTGTATGAAAACAAAGAATCAAACACCTCTGACATCAACAATGGGGTGAAATAGAGGTGTATCTTAGCCCCAGTACTTTTTAACATCTAATTTTCATTCTTACTGCTTCATGCATTCAAGGATAGCCATGATAGTATTTATCTTCAAACCAGACTAGATGTAGGCTTATTCAACATTGCATGGTATAGAACAAAAACCAAGGTGAATTGGATGTTGGACCTGATGATCTGTTTAGGTCCCTTTTGACCCTAAGTATTAAGTACGATGAAAGAACTGATTCTGAGAGATTTCCTATTTACAGATTATGTAGCCTTGGTTGCCCACAGTGAATCTTCCCTGAAAAATCTCTTGGGTAGATTTTCTGAGTCATGAAAGAGCTTTGGGGGGGGCAAGTAGTCTTGAGAAGACTATGATTGTGTACCTAGGGGTGGAAGAACCAATACCTGACATCACTCTGGAGGACAAATTTCTTGGCGTCTCTTGTACAAAAATGATATGAAGTTGTTCAACATTTACATAGAAAGTTAGGAGGAACATGCAGAATCCCACCAAATCTGGAGGGAGCATCTGGTACTAGGTGCAGCTCAATATGAAACCGCTTTGATCCAGAGGATGGAAGCAAAGTGAGAAAGAAGAAAACTGTATGCTGTAAAATTGGATTCCAACTCAGACGACATATGGATCTGTGAAACTTGTAACAAACTGTGTCACTTTTGAACTGAACTTGTCAGCCAAAACAGGTTCATTAGGCATCTGACTAGACCTATGACTGTACGATGATCCAGAGGATTGACGGTTGCCTATTACTACTCGCAGTAGTAAACACTGTACTTAGAAGCAACTGTTGGCAAGGTCAGATACTTAGCTGAACGAGGGCCAATACTGGCTCTCAGACTGCAAAATAAAATGAAATAAATAATATGGTGCAAAATAAATGAAACAATTTACTGTACTGGCAATAGCAGGCCATGTTGTTATGCAATATCTACAACATGCTTCCTTGGGAACCTGCCATATCCTATAGAATATTTTCACTACGATGATTCTGTACTAGTAGGAATATTGTTTTAGTTAGAGACTGTATATGGCACTCAATGCTTAAGAAGCAAACTGCAGAACAAATAATACATGACCTTTCCCTGTTCCCCCGAGTGCTACCAGGAGTGACAAGAAATGACAGTCACAAGCTGGTAGAGGGTAGATTCAGGCTAGATATTAGGAAGCGCTACTTCACTGTCAGGGCGGCTAGGATCTGGAACCAACTTCCAAGGGAAGTGGTGCTGGCTCCTACCCTGGGGGTCTTTAAGAGGAGGCTAGATATACATCTTGCCCGAGTCGTCTGACCCCAGTACTCTTTCCTGCCATGGCAGGGGGTCGGACTTGATGATCTGCTCAGGTCCCTTCCGACCCTACCAACTATGAAACTATGACTTCTGTAGGCCTGCAGAACTGAAAGTAGCCAACACCACTCCTAGTTTCAGTTAGTATAACCAACTTAGTGAAATGCTACAGGCATCCTGATTGGCTCTCTGTTGGGCAGAGATGATTAGTATGCCTGTATTCACACAGTCCTGCAGAAAAGCTGTTAAACCACCATAGAGGCATTTGCCTTGGTGCAGGCTGTTTGAGAGATATACAAGTACTTAAAGACTACACAGTAACAACTGCCGAGTCAGCATCTCATATCAACATGGCCAGCATGGCCCACCCTGCTTGAAGTAACCAAACCAAATGTTCTGATCAACATTTGAGCTTCTAAATCATTTGCTCTTCTTCTAGTCTGTCAGTGGAACTTTTATTGGGTCACATCATGGGATCAGTTACAGGACAATTTCCATAACGATAAAAAACTTTTCAAATGAGATTTAAAATGTAATTAAAGGGCAGATTTTATGTTTTAAAGGCATTGTTGTGAAATGGCCATACATCATCATGCCAGGAAACCTCCTTTTCAACTAGCCTATGGCATGACCCCAATTCCAGTCTGGTACGATTACATCTCTGAGTTTCATGCTAATGACTTGATTAAGAAGAAAGATAAAAAGGTCCCTCTCTATTCTCTACTGGGGAGATAAGTCTATGAATATTGTTAAGACATTTCTAGGTTCCAAACACAGTTTTCAAGATAACAGAGGATCAAAGACAATTCTCCAGCAGAGAAGCAAATGTTGACAAGTGAAAGCTAAAAGAATCACCTTGCCCAGTAAAAAACAATCTCTGTAAATCCCAGAAACTCTCTAGTACAGGACGAGACAAAAGATCTTTATCAACTTGGTCCCTGTCCTTCAAACAACAACAACAAACCAAACAAAAACAAAAATTTCTGGAGCTTCATAAATAGGTAAAACTTTAAATGAAGATCCATACTCGTGATTAGGCCTTGGAGACGATGGTTGGGATTTTTAAAAGCAGCTATGTAATTTCGGAGTATGAGTTCTATTGATATCCTGTCCAATGAGACTAATATGAATAAATAGTTGATTACCAGAGTACAAGACTGGGTCTCAGCTTTCTACCTCCAGATGTAACCTTTCACCTGAAAGTGTGTGTGCACGTACACATTCATGTGTGTTCAAGAGAATCACACCAATGTTTAAGGTTTTTAAAACAAACACCATGAGAACTAAACAGCAGCATTTCTTACCATCATTTTTAATGGGCATATATTTAAAAATCATCCGGATTTTTAACATATACATGTAAACATAAAAACTGTAGAATCTAGTATTTAAAAATAAAGATTATATTCAATCAAGTCCACCCTTCCTCCCATCTTAACATTAATAGGAATCCAAGCAAATAAAAAAAGGACAACAATTAATAAATAGGGCAGATTGTAGCCTAAAAGTGTAGTAAAGATTTAATGCTTCCATTTCAAACCTCTCTATACTAATAGACACATTTCTGCATGGATGTACTTTTCTGAAGTGAAAAGCTATGGCACTAATTCTCAGCTGAATCTTTTATAACTCAAGACAGCTTCTGGGAGACAGTTCTCTTAACAGAAAACCAATGGCTTGAACCCACTGGCCAACTTAAGTTTTCCTAAAGACGCTTGTACACATTTATGCCATTGTACGAACATACATAGTAATCACTAGATATGTAGGAAATTCAGAGGCACAACAACCAGGGGCTGCACCCTGGGCATTAGCCTTGGCAGAAGTCAGGGTGGCAGTAGCTGCCATTCTTACATACTCACTAAATGTGTGCCTGAAGTTCATGTCCTGGTTACCCACTCATCATTGTGCTACTGAGAAAATCCTACTTCAAAAAATTGTAGTGATCAGAACACTTGATTAGGACTCAGGAGGACCGGGTTCTGCTGCCTGGTCCATCCCTGGTATGGGTGAGCGATCACTTCAGACCTCTCCATGCATGGCCAAATGGTGCCATTTTATACAAGGGGGTCATGTGCTTCCCCTCCCTCCTCCCAGCGACCAGTCAGTGACTGGGGGTGGGGATCCCCCGTGGACAATCTTGATGACTGGGCCTGGGGTGGGGATCCCCCCATGACTGATTGTGAAGTGGCTGCAGTGCTCCTGGAAATGGCTGTGGCCACTTCCAGGAGCGCAGCAGCACTCCCACTCCTCAGCTGGTGCTCACAGGGGGTACCAGCTCTCCCGCCTGCCCACCCACCCATTGCCTAAGCGGTGAGCAAGGCCTCTCAGGGGGTGCACATGCACCCCTGTGCACCCCCACACGTAGCCACTGTCTCCATGCCTCTATCTTTAATATGCAAAAATCCATCCTTGTAAAGTACTGCTGCATTTACTAAAACAAAGCACAATACAAATGGAAGGTGTTGTTATGAACACATTTGGTCATCCTCCTCTACGTCTCCAGAAGAGGCAGCTGGCAAGGCATTTACTGTTAGGAAACTATTAAGACTTAGGAAGCTATTTGCAATTCAGTTGATTCCCAAAGGTTTAATAGCCCAGACACTTAAGGCACACTGGATGGTTACACTTTATCCTCTCCTCAGAAGTAAATGGGTGTGGTAACATGGGAGTCCACAGGCTTTCCATAGGCTGATTAATGTTTACCATGCACAATTTATATTTTGTTCTCTGACGTGATCTGTGGAACTTATGAATCTACTAATAAGTGTATTTTAATAGTTTGCTGAGGGAAACTGCTTTTATTATAGATTCTTACATTGAAATAAAATATAATGGATAAATGCAATAATACAAAAACACACAAGAGAGTTCTATAAAAGAAGACCTATTTGCTCATTTAGTGGCTTATCCCAGCAGAGTCTTGCCCTTGACTTCAAAGGACAGAGGATCCCACCCTTAACGATGCATTATATACTATTACAGGGTTCATATTTTGTTATAGAAAACTTTGTTTTAGTATGTGCATATGTAGCCATCCACCTCGAGCAGAAAGGGGTTTTATTTAGACTACAGCAGGGAGGGCAAGGGGGTACAGCTGCAGGTTTCCCCCTTTCTTGAAGTCTCTCACATACTCCTTGCACCCCAACCCCCGCCCCACCTAGCAAGCCAGTGCAGGCAGCAGCTCAGCTCCAGCCTCAGTATTCGAATCCAAGACAAAGCCTCCCCCCCCCCATGCTGACTGGAGAAAAAAATCCCTTGTCTTGAATTTGAGTAAGTAAGGTATTAGCTAATGGCTTTTGGGGCAACACCTACGAAAGCAAAGACAAAACAGACATCATGCATGTTTTGAAGAGGGATTTATGGAGGCTACACATATCAAGTAGTTGGGCCTAAATGTGGGCTTAGGAAGCTAATTTTGAAAACAGCATTGGAAAAACATGCACAGACAGACAGAGCTTTCTGCAGCTAAACCAGTTGTGCCAATTCAGATTATTTTAGCTTTCAGAAGGCACTTGATTCACTGTACAGATTCTGTACTTGCTCCTATCCCCATCATTGCAATGTAAGTCTAATTTCATTGTACCACTATCCTCTGTCAGAATATCCTCCTGCAACCTCTTGGCAAAGTTTTCAGCAAAATAATTATGCCACTTCTTCTAGTGATTCTAATTTTCCCTCCTGCCCTTCCCTTGCCAGAGATGAAAGAGTAACAGCACAAAGGCAGCATCGTTCTCAGTAGGAATATTTGCTTCCACTCAGTTACTCAGCCAAGGTCTCGCTGCCTATTCTCATTGCCATGCAAAGTCCTGCAGAATAATTTGGAGAGCAACTACCTCCATTAGTTCCACTCACATCCCACTGCTTCCAATTAGTACTGATTTTCTCTTACAACAAGCAGCCAGAAAGGCTGAGAGGTACAACTGCCTGAAAAAAGTGGAAAGGAAATCTTGGGAAAAAGAAAGGAAAAGTTTTCATTCCCTTCTCTTATAAACAGTGAAAGTGGTGGGGACTTATTTATTACAAATGACAGCTCTGGGGTGGAGTATGATTTGTAAGTGTGAGGACATGTATTTTGCTGTGCATCTGTCCATTTTTTATCATTTTAGTATGTCAAACCTAATTTTCCCTCCCCAATCCTTTCCCTATCCTTTGTATTTAAATGACCTTATTCCTTTCCATTTAGAGCCTTTGCCTACCAAGTCCATTCATAGCATCTGATGAAGTAGGCTGTAGCCTATAAGGCTAGGGACAGATGTTACACATAAACCAGTTTAAGTGATAAGTGACCAGTTTAAACCTGCAACAGAACAGATGTTCAGTGCACATAAACCAGTCTGGGAATGCCTGAAACCAGTTTGACATACACCTGGTTCAACATAGTATCAGACTTAACTAATGTGGCTCAAACTCGTTTATGCCATGTCTGTCCCAGACCCCTTGCTGGTTTAAGATAAACCAGACTCCCCCAGCATCCTAGCATGCTCTCTGGGCTGGGGGGGGCTCTCTTCTTCACAGCAGGGCTGACCCCTCCCCTCTGCTCCTTGGCTGGAGCTTCAGAGACTGTGGGCTGCTTCCCCCTCTCTGTCACCACTCCCTGATAAGCAGGAATTCCCCCCTCCCATCTGCCTTGCTGAGAAGGTGTCTGTGTATTAGCTAGAAGACCACATGCTGGCAATGGTCTGCACTGAATCAACAGGCAGAATCAACAAGTAGCTGGTAACATCCCTCTGTTGTTTTCTTAATTGGGTGATAAACACTGTTATCAATTCCCTGCTGGACTAATCAGAGCTCCTGGCAGCGCCTGGCCACGCCCTGTTCAGCTCCATGCTGTGGAAGGAAGGGAGGGCTCCTCTAGCATCCCCAGGCCTCTAGCCTGAGCCAATGCAGGCATGTGCCTGCATTTCTGGTATGTTTGTCCAATTACAAAACTGATTTAGCGTAGCCAGGTTAGACTAACCTGCAAAGATTGAATCAATTTGGACTCAGGCTTTTTGAATGTCTGTCCCTAGCTTAAAAGCTCATGCCACTTTGAATAAATTAGTCTGTAAATGTATATACAGGTATTACACTTAGATCAACCTAACCAGGGTTAAGTTGATTTAAATGTCCACTCATGTAGGCATTTGGAGGGTTTAATTCAGTCAGAAAAAAAGGTGTGCTCAATCTGGATCAGTTCACTTTGGGAAGTGCACTTACTTGGATTGAGAAAGAGTTAACCTGATCTGGAAAGGCTTAACCTCATCTTGTGAATGTCTGTACATGTTCACAGCATTGCCCTGGGGCTGGAAAAGCCCAGTCACTTATCCTAGTCCTGGGGCTGTGCTGTTCCCCACCTCCCCCAACCAACCCTGACTGGGCTATTTTTAGCCTCTTCATCTCCTTCCCAACTAGGCAACCCCCACTGCAGAAGTACCAATTCCCCATCCACAACCTCACAGATCTGCCAGCCCTCCCCACAACCGCAGGATCCCTGAAGTGCTCTCGCACACAGCTGCACCCTGCTTCTGGCAGTGGCGGATGGCTGTACATACTGTTACCAGTCTAGGTGTAGGCAGCCTAAACCTAGACTGGGTGCAGAGAATGCTTGTTTGTACCTTAAGATGCCATACTGCTCTGTCTTATCACATAAAGAAGGATGGGAAGTCCCCTGCTACCTTATAAAGGGACAGTTACATTTTAAAAATACAAAACTAAAAAGAATATTTCTCACAGCATCCAGCCATAACTATTACACCTTCTACACATCATTCACATTCAGTCTGTCACAAATCTCTGCTGTAATCTCGTGTTATAAACTCTGATGTGTCATTCTTTTGCTGGCAACATGTTTGATGCCTGGAGAAAAATAACTGGTACATCAGTTTCACAACATGATGTTGTAGTAATTAAAACATGATAAATTGTTATTACAACTCTAAAGACAGCATGAGAACCAAAAGCAGAAACTAGGTGCCTTACGCATAAGGCATTAATGAAAACAGAAGTGAGCATATAACTAAGCTTCTAGAATGCTGTTAAAAAGTTTGGATTGTTTCAAAGATAACATTTTCACCTAGCTCTATCTTCCATCCCAGGTATTGCTTAATAAAATTCAAATGCCAAGAGCTATGCTGAAGTTGTATTTAATGCCTTTCTTCATAAACAGGTTAGCTAAAACTTCAGTGGGAATGATGTAAGGTAGAGTGCTGTAAGTGCCAGGAGGCACACTTAACCCAAGTGCTTATATCTGACCGTACTGTCTATGAGTCAAATGTTCCCTTCAGAAGACCAGTTCTCTGGAGGAAACCAGACACAGGAATGGAAATGCTGAAAATGTGATTCTCATATATCCGTGGTAACCCCATACATTTCAGAGGTCTTAATAGAAGCAAGTGGACTACAGGCTGTTTGTTTCTGTCTTGTTAGAGAACTTCCTGTTCCCCTTTTCCTCACCTTCCTTAGGCAGCACACCTACTAAGGGAGCTATAAACCCCAGGTTACTGATCTACAGAAGGTTTCAGTAGGTTTATTACAGTGTAGAAAGCAGAAGCATAAGTCTGATTTCTACAGACATATGTTTACTGGCTTCCTCTGTGGTTTACAGGATGAAGATGTGAACAGAGAACTGACACTTTCTGCACAATCTCTTTCCAAATGCTTGGATGTGTTATCAGGCCCAAACACTAGCATAACCATATCAGGCCCAAACACTAGCATAACCATAATGCCTCCTTTCAAGCCAACAATCCTACCTCCACAGCACTGTAGCTCTTAACTGGGACAGTCGCACATGCTTGGGGCAGTGATGGCTCCTGCTGTGCTGACTGCAGCAACAGCTGCTTTTTTGCCCTGACAGAAGCAATGTCTAGGGCTGCTACCCTGGGGCACTTGTACACATGATAAAAATGTCACTGTGTGCACCTTAATGGCATCACACTGTACACATGCGAGAGTTTGGGGAGGTGGGGTAAATGAGTCTGTGTTGTTGCAAACTAAACTGCATTCCAATGGAGTTTATTTTGCAACATGGCAAATTACAACAATGCAGCTGTCAGCTCACTCCCTAGCCATGGAAGAGAGAGGCAGGCTCTGCAGAAAAACAGGATCGGGTCCCTCTCTGCTTCTGCTTTCAACAGGCTCCTGTGGCCAGCAGAACACATGGGACCACCCAGGAATGGGCTGGTTTGCCCCTGGGGCAGCCCTGGAAGGTGGGAGGAGGTTGGCTGGGTTTGCTGGCAGCTGGAGGAGGCAGCAGGGATGGTGCATGGGGTGCTGAAAGCCCAGGCAGGCTTGGGCAAGTACTGGATCAGGCACCTCTGAGCTGGGACAGACCCCGGCCAACTAGCAGTCTGCCCGGGCTTTCAGCGCCCCATGCACCACCCCACCGCCTCCTCTGGCTGCCAGCAAACCCAAGCCACTCTTCTGCTGCATTCCCGTGTTGCCTGAGGGGCAACCAGCTCATTTGTCCTCCTGACTGAAGGAGCCTGCTGAAGGCAGATGTGGTGAGGGGCCCAATCCATTATTTTTTTTGGGTGCAGCCAGCCCACCTCTCCCATGGCTGGAGGGTGAGCTGCCAGTGGGCTGAGCAGCCCCTGAGCTGTGGGTAGCCCTGGCTCTTCCCTCTGCAGTAGCAGTATCCTCCCCTCCAGGGCCTCCTGGGTGGGCTGCTAGCAGGCCAGGTTCTGCTCCTGCTCAGGATTGGGGAAGAGTTGGATAAGGCTGGGTGCTGCCTTTGAGCTGGGGCAGCACCCAGTCTGCTAGCAGCCCACCTGGGTGGCCCTGGGGGCCCCACCCCTGCAGCTCAGTGGCCACCTCGCCCACCAGCTGCAGGCAGGCTCCAGCTCTGACCAAAAAAAGCATCAGGCCCCTCATTGTAACGTAATGGAAAAATGAAAAGGTGAGCTGCAAGTAAAAACCCATCATTTCAAATTTAGGGGGCACAGAATAAAACCCTGAGGACTAAACCCCCATCACATGTAGAAGTGCCCCTGGTCACCTCCCCTCCCACTCAGGTACACTACTGCTTACCTTTATGAATAAACACGTAAAGTCAACAATTACATTACAATGATTAATTTATTATTTTCTCATCAAATTATTCCACCCCCAATCTGTTCTCTATCTGTACATTATGATAATATGTGCATGTTGTAGCTTCAGTTATTTTGCTAATATTTTTAAAAGGTGCAACAAAAATGCAGATTAACCTTCATTTGTTTTTTTTCAAAAGGCAAAACATGGTTTTCTTCACTCTCCAATATATCAGTATGAATCTGAGGGAAATCCATTTAAGTCAACACAGTTACTTCAGTGTAAAATTGCTGTAAGTAAAATAAGACTTTGAGCACCTGAGCAGAAAACCAGAGCAAAATATGTAAGAGAGATTCTGTGCTGACATCCAAATATTTAAAAGCCTGAGTATTTAGTATATTGGAACAGTAGTTAATTCACTTTACCATCTGATTAGAGAACTGTGAAATTAAATTTGAACAGTGCTAGTTAGTGGAGTAGTAACATCTTACTAAACCCATAAAAACAGAACATTCTCCAAAACAAGAGTGGACGGACCTGTATTACCATGAAGCAGAAAGATGTAGCACTGTGATTGTCAGTAGGGCCAACTTTGTGACAGAATTTCCTTTTGATGTGATTATGTATATAGTAGGATGCTTCTTAGTATTAATGAGGGTGTCAGAGATGGTATAACATAGTCATGGAAACAATTTGTTCTGGTTTATAGTAGTACAAGAAAAATAACATTACGGTGTGCTATATGCAGTACACTGCAGGGCACGTTCCTGGACCACAGGGGTGGTCAATCCAGACTTCTTGTGCATTCACAGAGACAGCTGTGACCCAGAAGACTTCTGTCCAGGGATGTTTTGGCTCCACTTCTTATCCAGCTGGTCTGGGCCCCAGCCAGCAATGGAAGGCAGCTTGTGTTGCCTTCTACTCCACAAAATGGGAGATTTTAGTAACAATAACTTCTGTGCAGTTTGCTAGATCCAGTAAGCTATGATCTTCAGGCAGGTTTCTGAGTTCTATGGTTATTTAAAGGGAAATAAAATTGTACTATTACATATCACTAAAGATGGAGCAAACTATCAGGCAAGTCTTTAATGTGTATATCAAGTCTCCACTTTTATTTCTAACATTCCAGCATCTATTCTCTAATTACAAGAGATATACATGCTCACAGAGCTGACCTGAGGAGGGTGACAACCCAGGGCACCATGGCTGAGGGGCCCAAACCCTTGGGACTGGTGCCACCTGACTCAAGGGGGCACAGTGGCCAGTCAGAGCTGGGGAGGGGGTGTCTCACCAATTGGGAAGCTCAAGCAACACTTCTGGAAGTGCCAGTGGGGGTGCGCTAGCACTCTCAGGGTGTGCACATGCACCCCCTATGCATTCCCACTGGGCCCAAACACACACATACAAATGCACACACAAGCATGTGAGTAGCCTGTTCTCCTCCCACCCCACCCTGCCTCACCACGGCTGATCCCTACCCAGCCCAGCCCGCCCCTGGCATCCAGCTCCAGCCTGCCCACCTTGTGCCCACGCAGAAGCAGCACCTGCTTGCCTGCTCACCTGGTGCACCATGCTGATCCACCTCCCTACCGGACTGTGCCCTGCGGCCCTGCCCACAGCAGCACTCCTGACTTTGGGGGGAGATACAGGTTCATCCAAGGCACCATTTCCTTTAAAGTTGGCTCTGCACACTCACCATGAAATCAACTGCTTTGCGCATGTCCTTTCACAGCGTCTGATGAAGAGAGCTGAGGCTCATGAAATCTTATGAATCTCTGATTTAGTTACTCTACAAGGTGAATCTCTACTCTGCTTTCTACCTCAGAGGAGTCATCTTAAATTCAGAGCTGTCTTGGATTCAGGTAAATATCATATTTTGTCTACATCTTTGTTTAAGTGCAGTGCCCATAACTGTAATAGTATGCCAGCTCAGGCCTCACCAATGTCAAGTAGACCAAAATAATCCTGGTTTTCTCTGTTTAAAAATCCAAAATTCTGTACTTAAAAAACCCCAAATCCACGTTTTTCCACAATTGATATGAAACACCACTACATAAAGAGGTATCAGTTGAACACAATGTTTTATTGATAAATTTACAATATTAAAACAATTTGAAAGCCTACCAGTGCCTCAGTTATAATAATAATAATTCTAAATACCTACATACATATTTTGGCATTTGATTTTGGTTTTTTATCATAGAAAAATCAGATATCCCTTTTGCTCACCAGAACATGGGTCCAGCTGGAGCTGTTGACTACATCAGTTTGTGACAGACTACAGTCCCCTGATCTTTTCCTGCCATACTGGTGCTAAACCAGTTATTCTCTATTTATATATTTGCATTGTCCTTAAATGCTGCAACTCTTAGTCGATTTCACTCCCTTTAAAGAGTATATTATAGATGCTACATTAGGATTCTCTTATAATGGAACAATGAATTTATGACTGGGAGTATGACAGAATGGGAACAGGCTCAGCACCATGCTGGAGATTTCAGTTCACTGATGTTTCAAGTATTTGTTGAAAACCTTCAGGTGCTTTCTAAAGAACAGCAACAGAACTACACTCAGAACTGTATTCTGTTATGAACTGTGCTGAATGCTACAATAAATGTTGGTTCTAATTATAATTTTTAACACACTAATTACTGGTGCGCGACTTCTACTACCATCATAGATTAAATGTTTAAGAAATGAAAAAAGGAGAATATTTTGAGTAAATTATATTAACAACAACACTTTAAATTGTGATGGTGGTTGATGCATTTCTCCTGTGGAAACTGAAGGCAAATTATGCACAGTGCAGCCAGAACCGAAAAATACATTTAGATGAAGAGATGCATGTAGTCACCCGCAGAAATCTGAATGGCATTATTACAACAAATGACACTACTTAGGACCCAGTGGGACATTTCTGAAAACCGGATACCCCATACTAGAAAACCATTCTCAAAAACTGAATATCTCATAGTAAATACATCTTTAGATAAAAACAAAATACAAGCAAAAATTCCATATGGTAGGTGTGTATGTATAAGCAGACCAATAATAATAATAATAATTTAAGAAATCTATTTAAAAGCTTTTTACATGGAAAACAGTTTTGTGTCTAAACTGAAATGGCCAACATAACTTCCATTTTCACTTAACTTTTTTTTCAGGTTTTCATTTAAAAAAATGAAGATCCAAACCCAATTTTTGATTTGGACAAATGTGAAGGGGAAAAAGTGCCTTTTTAAAGAAATAAAATATTGAAGTAAAATAAAATGAATAAAAATTCATTTTCATTGAGTATTTCTGGTGGAGGGAAAGTATTTCTTAACCGGGCCCTCATACCATGCCTTAACGGATTGAGGCTGCAGTGGTTTCTGACCCATATCAATTATCCTGATGTTGGGATCTACATGAAGATACAACCAGCTACAGCACTAGCATACAATTAATGCTTCTTTTGCAGCATTGCAGGAAAAATGGAAAGGAGCTAGATATCAGTTCACTATGAAGGCTTATAAAAGTAACAATGGTAAGAAAGAAAGAAACACAGATATAGGTTCTGTTATCAAGATAAGAAACAGAAAGCAGTTGATATATTACTTCATTCAATGTTGTTGCCTCACAGAAAATGAATACTGAGAAAAGTCAAAGCTTTATGAAAACATGCAGCAACTGCTTTTAAAATCTAAAGTGGAGCACTGATATTAAAGGAACTGAAATAGATATGACTGAGCTGATATAATAACCATACATAGAATTTAAAAACTGTTTTCACTGCTGTTTACTAACACTTTATGTTATCATAACAGAAAACAGGAGAAGGCACAAACATGGTTAAGAAACAATTACGAGTCATTTGATAAATACAGACACTCTTATCACATTCAGTACCAGACATCTGATCCTAGCCTTATTCCACAGGAAAAGAATTAATATTCACATGTCAGTTTCTTTGCATCTTCAGATACACCGAGATCCAAATTGTGTCATAGATCTCAAGTTAAAATAAGCATCACATCTGAGTCTTTAAAGCACTTTCATCTAATCAAGGGTTCAAGCAATTCAGTGGTATTGGTCATCTTTTTTCAAGAAGGGTGCCAATCCAGAATAACAACTGCACTGCAGTATCATAGCCTTAAAGAACACCAATAGAGTTCAGGAAGCTGGACTATACCTGGCACTACAAAAATCCAAGGTATGGCAAGTTAATCATCAAATTAACATGGTTTTTCCTGTTGAAATTTTATAAAAAATAATTCTTAATTTATTTTGCCACCGGCTAATACAGGTTTTAGGTGAGAGAATTGCATAAAATGAGAAATAAAGAGTATTAGTAGAAAGTTCAGGGCAAAATAGGATGGTACAAAGAATCAAATTTCATTTTGACTATTGCTTACTGCTGAAGGTAAAATGTCCAGTTGGGAACTGGACATGTAGCCCTCAAGGAAGAGCACATTCCTTGTCAGCAAGCTCTTGTATATGTATCAGTCCCTTTCCTACTATTCCTGAGTACTTTAAGAAGATCAAGCATAACTGCTCCGCCTGCCAGAGAAGTATCACAATATGCTATCTTTCCTCTACCACTGTACCAGAAAGCTGGAGGCATGACGTGGCTGGGCATACGGGAAAGCTACCACACACAAGGGCAGTGGCGACTTCTGGTTGCTGTCGCAATGTTGGTGTGATCATACAGCTCCAGCATCAGATATCTAGCCCCCCCTGCAAAATTGGTACTCAGGTTATTGTATCCTAGCTAGACTACTGAAGAAATTACAGAATGAAGCACAGACGTGAGCTATTTAAAAAAAAGCAATCTCTATTGGTCGTTACTAATAGCTACTTTAAAAAACCCATTACGCATTTCTTTTTGCAATAGGAAATAACAATCAGTATCTACTAATACTGCTCACATAAGAGATGCTCTTTTGACCTAATGCTCATCTAGCTTTAAAAAATTAACTTTCTATTTGGAGATTTTGTAGGTATCTTAAGCATATGCACTTAATGACTCAAAAGAAGTGATTTCTGAACTACTAAAGGGAACATGTTAGCCTCAGCTACTCTGCTGTTCACATTTGTTTTGTAATTTTTTTTAGCCAGAGCATACCAAGAGGTAACACACTTAGCCAACAAACAACTGATGTTCATCCACAGATGTGTATCATGAGCTTAGATGCCAATAAATGTAATGCTTTGAAATGAAATGAAAATAATGTTCACATAACTGAACTGTTCTTACTGCGTTTTGCATTACCTAAAGTGTAATGTAAACCTGGGACAGATGGTATGCCTTAGTTTTAATTATGTATGTATTTATTTGAATTTGTTAAAAAATGAGCCCATCCAATGAATTATGCGCACACATAATCTTTATGAAAACAGCCCCAAAATCTCTCTAAAACCTGAAGATTCTTCCAAAATCCACATTCCATACTACAAGAACTTCTACCATTGTTTTCCAACCCAAGGTTCCCTCTAAGGTGCGTGCGCGGCCGCACACAACTAAAAGTCCAGCCGCGCACAGTCTTTTCAAGGCCGCGCACCAGGAGAGGCTGGGGCCAGCTTCAGCCCCTGGCCCCCGGCCCCAGCCCCCAGCCCCAGCCCCTGGCCTCTGGCTGCCGGCCCTATCCCCTGGCCCCTGGCTCCCAGCTCCAGCCTCCAGCCACCAGCTCCAGCCCCTGGCCCCAAACCCCTTCAGTAAGTGTCCCACACTGGACTGAGGCGGCGTGCTCACGGACCGCTGCTCCTTAGAGGGAACATTGTTCCAACCAAATTATTAATGAAGTAGATGATGGGATTAAGTGCACACTTAGCAAATTTGCACATGACACAAAACTGCAGTTGCAGACATTCTGGAAGGTGGGGGCTAGGATTTTGAATGGCCTGGACAGACCGGAAAAATGGTCCCAAATCAATCAGATTATATTCATCAAGGACAAGTGCTAACTCTTGTACTTGTATAGAATAATTACATGCACAAACATGGACTGAAAAATAAGTGCTGCAGTCTAGTTCTGCAGTCTAGTTTAGTACTTCAGCCTAAAAATAACTGGTTAGGCTGCAGCACTGAAGAGAAGAACCTGTGAGTTACAGTAGATCCTAAGCTGAATATGAGCCAACAGTGTGTTCTCACTGAACAAAAAAGACAACAGCATATTGGGCTGTATTGAAGAGAGAGCCACTTGAAAATCAAGGGAAGTGATTCTCCTGCTCAGCCCTGTTGAGGCTTCACCTGGAGTATTGTGCCCAGTTTTAGACTCCACAGTTCAAGAAAGGTGTAAACACATTGGAAAGGATCCAGTGGTAAGCAGCAAAGTTGATTAGAAGTTGGAAAGGCATGACTTATCAGGAAAGGCTCACAGAGCTACGGTTATTTAAATCTGGAGAACAGATGACTGAGGGGGGACTGGGAAACAGATGACTTAAGTTGAAGATTACAAAGAACTTTCTGACTATGAGGGTGGTCAAGCATTGCAACAGGCTACCTAGAGGAGCTATTGAATTTCCATCCCTAGACATTTTCCAGACTCGTGGCTGGATGATTTAGTCGGGAGTGATCTTCCCTTGAGCAGCAGGTGGACTAGATGATCTCCTAAATTCCCTTCAAGCCCTACTTTCCTATGATCCTGTGAACTGACTGTATCTCCCTGGCTAGAACAGTTTAGGTACATGAAGGAAATAGCTTGATATGAAGCTGAACAAGGCTGTGTTCAGAGGAATATCACAGCAAAAGAAAAGGAATCTCTGAAAGCATGAATAACCATCTGATATAATGGCTTAGAGGTCAAAACAAACTTCCTTGCATGCATCTGAACACTCAATTATTAAAAATAAATGCTATTTGTTAATTGTAAACCAACTATGAACAAAATGACAGATTTAAAGGTGCAAGCAAATATCAATTATTTTGTGCAGCTGTATTTTCAAATTAGTTTTGGGGTGATCTATATATTATATTTATAATCATATTTTATTTGCAGTTAATGATAGTAACAGTAACATTAATGAAATAATTTATCTGCTCTCCTGCACATGTAACAGCTTGAAAGTTATCTGAAAAGTAACACTTCTGACTTAACGATTAAACTTTTTGCTTTCTGACCTTTATTTTTCTCCTTTGTTTTATGTGATACCAGTCAGCCTAACATTTTATTGTTATTTTATACCAAGGCTTTATATAACAACATATACTGCTTCTTTCCACTGATAAACACTGATTATGTCAGCATTTAATTGATTGTTTTCTTTTTCTCTGCCTCAGAGCAGTGAGTATATTTGCTAAAAGATACCTTAATGCCAAAAGCTATAATATATCAAACTATATAATAACACTAGTGTTGGCTTGGCACTTCTGAATTCTAATCATTTTTCAGAAGAGAAAAAACAAACCAAACAATTATTTCCCTAGCTGATGAATGTTCTCCCATTCTTTCACACTCCCACTTTCTGACACCAATTATACAGACCTAATGTCTATGCTCAAGCTAGACACAACATTTTTTTTTGTATAGACATGGCAGGGAAGAAAAGCAATATAAGGAGTGTAAAAATATGTGAGCTATTAGCCAAGACATTAGTGTTTGCAACCAGTAGAGAGAGCAAGAGAGCATCTGAAATACATGGTCCGCAGTTGGAACATAAGCAAAGCAAAAAAAAGTATGTTTTTTTTTCTTATAATATATGTATAGAAAAATATACTCCTATTCCTATTAGCTCCTGCATTTATCTATGTCACATTCAGAACAAACAGAAGTATGCTAACATCTACAAATTCCTTCTGTACTCTACTGAATAATTTCTTTGCTTGGATTTTTGTAGCTTTCTCTCTTTCATTCTCTCTCACCACGTTCTCCCCCCCACCCTTACTATTTCCTACACATCGTACTGATTATTTATTTGACAAGCAACAATCACATATTTCTTTGATGTCTGCAATTATTTCTTGCTGTTCTCCGCCTTGTCCTTTAGACTTTCCATCTGACCACCACTTTGCCCTCTTGATTTGTGGTAACAACTACCTGTTTGTTTTTATAAATCTGTTCTTCAAACTTGGATCTCTCACTATTTTGTCAACAATTACTCATTATACTGGTAGATGTAGATTGATATTTTTTTTCTCACCACAAGGATTTGGGAATACACTATGAACAATTTCAGAAGGAGTACAGCCAGGAGAGAAGCGGGAATATCTTTGTTATATTAAGAGTTTTTCTCTCTCACCGCTCACAGAGTGAAGGTAACAGAAAGAGAGAGGAAACAAATCGCAGATTGCAGTGAACAGTATGAGAAACCAGGCACAGATGATTTTTGACAAGAACATCATCCTGGAATCCTGAGCCTATGAACATCACCAGCAGGTCCTGATGCATTCTGTGCTTGGATGTAATATTTCCAGTCCTACTGGATGGACTAATTAAAGGCTTACTTATGAAAAGTTTGTGAACTCACTGTAAGATCAGTATGCACATTCAAAAACATTGAGCAACAACACTCATACAGTGCTTATGGTCACATTTTCAACCATGCAAAAAATTAGCATGGCCCTGAAAATAGTGTTATCCAGAACCAAACAATGATTTCAGGAGGGTCCAAACTCAGAAATGGGTCTGCTGTAGGACAGTTTGAAGGCACAGTTAGCAGTATGTCCAGTAAATCTGCTGCAACAGAAGGTTGTTATAATAGGTCCCTTAGGTGGGCTAAGTAGTTAATGAATACATTATAGTGAGTTGGAACAGAATGATGTTGATGTTTCTCATCTCTATTTGGCAGTCTGTTCAAGTAAGAAAGTGCCACTAAAAAAAATCTTTGTATCCCAGACCAAGTTTAGAAAAGCTTCTTTTTAAACATGTACTGCCAAGTGTACATCAGGATATTTGTTGTTGCCTGCTTGAGCAGACAACATCATAATAGTCAGAATATGAAAGTAATTATTACATTATATTACAATGAACATGGGTAGCAGAGAAGGTGATTTAAAAAGGAAAAAAAAATGAATGAGGGCAGTGTTCACTGATAATTTACCAGACTGATGAGCGGTAAATTAATTCTTTTAATTTTCCACTGAACAGGTTCAGCACTTAGATTTATTCCAGCGGTAACATCCCCATATGACCACATAACTTTGCCTGAACACCGAACACAGTGGCTTACAGATAAGGATTAGAAAAGAAGGGATGTCATTCTCCATGTCCATTTCATTTTCTGTCGGCTCTGATTGTAAAGGATAGTGCTAATTATTGCAACCTCAGTGGGGATTTGGTTCCTGCTACCCAGAATGGATTCAGACTAATTGATGGGTACTTAACAATCCTCTGAATCATTTGGTTTCTCATTTTAATTTCTGACATAGTTCCACTTTTAATATTAGATAAAATCATCTCTGTTTTTCAGCATTATGAGATTTTATATTGAATTATATCAGGCATCATATTATAATACAAATGAAGGGACTGATTCTGAGACGTCAAGGACCATTGGCCCAATGTCATTGGGAGCTCAAAGAGTTGTTCACCTTCTGAAACGGCTCTAAGTCATTTTGGTATTCCACATAGTCTTGAGGGGGACTCTTCCAGTTACAAACAAAACACCCGGGGTATTTAAAGATGAAAGAAAACAAGGTGTCTCGAGAAAGATTATTCTGCATGGTAGTTTGCCAGTCCAGTAGAATACATCTTGGGGATTAGTTTTGAAACTAATTCACTACTAACAGCATGTATTAAAAAAAAAAAGGAGTCCTGTAAATGTGTGTCCTACAGTAAAGTAGGTCTTGTTCTCTTGCCACAGAACAAGTGGATCTAATTCTGAGGGTGAAGTGGTATTTGATACTGCATGTGAAAGTGAAATGGTCAGCTAAATATCTGCAGGCAGTCTCTGCAGAAAGCAACCAGTCAAAATTTTGTGGGAATCTGCAGAAATTCTTAAGCGGAAACAGCCAGCCTGGTGCAAGAGCTTCAGGATTTTGCTGAAGACACTTATGAGCTGGGATCTAATGAAAGTTCCTTGGGAAGAGGTGAAGTAGCAGAGGGTCTGGCATGAGGACCTCCTTAAGCCAGATGTTCAGAAATGGAGAAAGATTTACCTGCTGACTTATCCAAGCTGGAGATTCAGAGAAAAAAGAGCTGGGAAACCAGTGAGTGGTTCACCACCAAGCTAGAGAGGGAGGGAGACAGTGTTGCTGAAGGCAGTGCCCACTGACCAGGCAAGGAAAAAGAAGAGACCACTCCCAGATAGACAGCCTGAGAATCTTTTGCATGAAAGTGCCAGGAAAAGCTAGGATGGCTGTTTGACAAAGAGGACTGAGTTCATGTACTGGGGTGGGGGCACTTAGGATAGGTCTATGCTATGGCAGCATCATGTTGCTGAGCATGCCCCATGCATCCAGTCCTGCTTGCATTCTCCAAACCTAGAAATAAATGAGTGAGGCTCCCCTGGGGAGGTCCATCTAACACCACTCTTCAGCCTCGGGTTTCCAGTTAACTTATGAAAGGCAACAGAGGATCACCCTGGAATGGCCTCACTGGAGTATTTCTGGACCAGGAGTATCAGCAGGAATAGGTGGTCTCAGTGTGCCTGGGAATAGCCTGGCAGGGATATCTTGTCACTATGGTGTAAACATATCTTTAATGACTATTTGTATAGTTGGACAAATGGCTTTCATTTGGGGTCTGGAAGGATTATTTTGCTGAGAAGCAAACCTCAAGAGCCCAGGTGCAGTGCAATAGTATCTGCAGATCAGGAGGTAGCACACAGAACAGCATGGTGTTTGGAAACATGAAGCCACCTGGTAAGTTAACAATCCAAACATACCCTGGGAAAGCCTGCACTGGCATCCTTAATGGCTGACCCATGAAAACACAGATGGCACTGCAATATTGCCTAATAGTCTGTTTGCCTAGAGTAAACAGTTACCTCTGAGATGGGAGCAGAAGCAAAACTGCACTTTTTTGCTACAACTTTTTTTGGGATCACACTGTCTTAGATTCAACTTAAACACAAATTAAATCAGTGTTTCCATTTTCTGTCCTTCTGTGTCCTACCTATTCTATAGCCAAATGAAGACTAACTTCATCAGTATAAATACATTATGTATTCAAGTCCTCAGATACATCCATTGTACCTCTTTCCCAGTGATGCCCAGAGAGTGTGCCTCAAGAGTGACAGAAGTGTGCTGGGAAAAATAAGATGTTATCAGTATCAGATCTGGCCCATGGAGCTGTCATCCAGCCTGCAGAGGTCCTCATGGGCCTTAAAATGTGGTGATTGGTGCTGCCACTTCTCCCCTGCTGCCAAATATCCAAATTCTGCATAGTTGGGTTAGGTCCTAGTCATGCTGGCCCCAACCCACTTACCCAGCCTGCGGAGGTAAAAGGTTGGACACTGCTGTGTAAGTCAACACAATCTCCCCTCCTTCCCCACCACAGCCCCCCACCCTTTTTTGGGGTGTAAGAGTGATGTGTTTACCAATCTTAAATGAGAAAACAAGTGTGCACTTGGTATCAAAAGTTTGGGAAGCACTGCTTTAGTCTCTACTATAGTGGTTCTTAGCTGTTTCAGGGTCAGGGCCAATCTCTACCACTTTTTTGAATGTGGTGGCTTCCCTGGCTAGGAACCACTGATGGTGCTGCCTCAACTTACCTCAGTGCCTCTCAGTCAGGTTCTGCTTCCTCCAGATAAAAATGCCCTGGGCTCCTCCCGGACAACCAGCTGGGAAGGGTAGCGACTGCTACATTAGGTGCTCTGATCAGCCTAAAGCAGGCAGAGCTGTGTTGTGCTGCATAGCCCTTCCTGGTTCAATCCTTGCTCCACTCCTCCTGGGAACAGAAGTGAATGGGACACCTGTGCCTCTTCTTGGCAGAAGCATACAGAAAGCCAGACCAGAAAGGGCTGCACAACACAAGCTTTGCTGTCTGCTTTACAATGATTAGAAAGGGCTAATGCAAGAAAATCAGAAAAAGCAGTTTTACCTGGCTGCTGCTGCCTCAGTAGCAGAACCACTGCTCTACTAAATTTAAGGGAAATACACCAGAGTTACACTAGTGCATGTGTGTGAGGAATTAGGCTCTCTAATGCCTTCCTCTCTCAGGCTAGAATAACCAAGAAACAACTTATTACTTTCAAGTAAAGGTAGTTTTAACGCCAAACTATTGAATGACAAGGAGCTATTGCATAAATAGTTTTGTACATATACAAAAGATGAAGGCTATGCACTAAGCTTTTCCAAGGCAAGTGTGTTTGTTCTTTATTTTTTCTTCTGTTAAAATAAAATAATGATTTGTCAACTTGAAATTTATGTCCAATAGTTTTGTAACTCTCCATATTCTTTGAAGAGCTTCTGCAAACCTATTCTGTGAAAGCCAGGAAATGTCACACACACATGGGACCAACAATGCCTGACATTAAGCAGAGCTAATAGTAACTGGAGTTGCATATCAGGTGGATCTTGTTCATGTTCTAATGGCTTCATGAATGGTGATGGCCTGGTTTTAAAATTTGGTGGTTCCAGATATTATACCCAACTTTATGTTTTTTTGTAAACTTTTGTAAAATCCAGCCATACGTTTATTTAATATCTAACATAAACAATGAAGGAAAAGCCATAATAAATTATATTATTGGCAAAATGCATACACATTAATGAAGGGAGGAAACGCTTCATCACCATACAAAAAAGTAGGGAGGATTTACATTCTAGTAGCGTGCCCCTTCCCTCTCCCTCGGTGTGACACTGTGCCCTTTTATTAATTTTTTGTCCTCTCTTAAAGGATTCACAAGCATAGAGTAAAAGTTGCATTATGCTGTAAGAACTCATGCAACCCAATGCAGTTTAACTATCAGATAAATAATGTCCATGGTACTAAAGCCCCAGGCAGGCTATACTCAGGCAATACCTTAAATTCCCAGATGCTGAACCAGGCTGACAAGCCTATCTTGCAATTGTAAACAAATACAGCTATAAGTTTTTGCTGTTGTATATCTTTACATATATTTCATCAACAAGGAAAATTACTTAGTCAATAATTGCTAGCTGATTCACCCTTGGAATATGATTCTATAATTGTGACATTAAGCAGTAAATTCACCCAACAGAGACTGTTTAAGTTGTTGATATTAACAGATTTGTGACAGTATCCAGAGCAATAATAAACAGAGATTTTTTTTATTATTATGCCTGGAATTTACACTTGAATGATGAAAGGTGTGCTAACAGGAAGACTGTGATATAGAAGAAGCAATATTATCTGGGTTTGACAGTATTTATAATAAGCAAATATGGAGATCTTTTTCTGCACAGGACACTTTAGAACGGGTTGTGTTCTTGCACACAGAAGGAAAGTTTGTAATTTAATTACACTGGTAAAATACACTGTAGTGCTCAGCTTTCCACTGGAACACTTTGCAATTTTATTGAAAGCCTAAAAACCAAACGATGACATTCAAAGTTCTGAAGTCTGTTACTCAGTGATTGTGTCTGTTTACAGAGGGCACACACAAATGAGGACAGACATGAGTTGCTGCTTAAAGAGCATCTCAAGAGAATGCAGCCTTATGAGAAGCAAAATGAAACAAACTGGCCCATAGGCAGGAAATTTTGGAAGCTAATGAAAAAGGCAGGCTTTTTACCTCCTCTCTTTCTATATTCATTTATTCATGGATGAGGATACTTAAAGAGCACCCATCTATTCTTGGCATGTGTGATTGGTTTTAGATTAAAGGAAACAAGAACTTTAAAAACAACATAAGCTGCCTCCCTTAAGACAGCAGTTTGTATGGCCTGCATTCTATATTTGATTGAGTAATAAACTGGTAGCTGCTTGTACAGCATGCAAGAATGACAATTAAAAATGCAGTGCACAAAAAATGGTATCATCCTCCTTTACATACATGGCTGCAAACCCTTGGCAAAGGGATGCTGCTACCACAACTAATTCCAAGAAATGAAGGGAGATGGTCTGCAGACCTGGGGTAAAGGGTACAGCCAAATTAAACAAATATTAACTGGGAGCTTCCTTAGCCCTAACCCCCCGCCAACCCTAAACAGCAATAGCTAATACCTAAATCCCTGGAAAGGGCACAACTGCCAACTGCTTCAGGGACAGGGAAATGAAAAAGCAGCCATTGTACCTGATGAATTTTTTTCTCTATAAGGTAGAGGTGTTTTAATTCCTGCCACCAGGTCTATTCAAACAGAGGGATTAAGTGTCTGCTCAGAGGGATTAAAGTACAGGATGCAAAGTGTTAGAATATACCATCTAACTTAGCCTCTCAGGTACAAACAGAACCCATCCAAGGGCCAGTAAAATTATTCAGTATGAATATTTCAACACTATAAGCAAAATATACAAGTAAGTAAAATACAGACTTTATAAACATAATCTCCTTCCATTAAAACATGTACCACATACAACTCTCAAAACCCCACAAAAAGCTTGTTTTGGAAGCAAAACTTAGCAGAAATATTTTTCTGCCTTTGCAGAGATGCAATGCTTTTACTTTCCCTATGCCTGAGAGCTGCAGGTCATAGCAAAAGGCTGCTCCATTATCACAGCAGAATGGAAGCCAGTAGCCAGAGGATGTACAAGTTATCTTGCAGGATTCCTGCAGGGCATCTCATGCTATAAGACCAAAGCAGTTGTTGACCAGCTTTGGATAATTTAGGACACTCTGAGCTTCTCAAATGATGATCAGTGTTAGTGTTAGTATTATCTCGAGTTTGGGGCAGTCACACCTTAATATTAAAAATCTTCTCTGCACAGCTGTGACTTGGCACTAGACCTCACTTCCAGACCCATCAATGCCCTGAGACCTGGCTAGTGGCATGTGCTCAGCAGGCTGTTTGCCTGGAGTTGCACCCGTTGGGGGTGGGAACATCACACCTTGGACGGCGGGATTGGGAATGCAGTATTCTAATGTGCGCTAGCCTAATAATACTGCACAGTAGCATGTCATAGCACAAACAGTGCTAATGCACTACTGCACAGTATTATTAGGCTACTGAGCAGCAGCATCACCAAAAAGGGATGCACCAGCGGTACTGTGCAGTAACTCCAGTTACTGCACATTTATTTAGCACTTGATTATACAAGTACTAAATTAAATGTTCAGTAACTACTGCCCATCAATGAATGTGTAGATGTGCCAAATGTGTGGACAATTCAGGGGTTAAAGCTCCAGGAGCTACCTAAAACTAAAGTATAACAACAATGCCCTTAGAGATTTGTATGCCAAGTTCTTTTACAGTCAATAGTTGTTGCTATGCACATAATTGTATCCTCTCAAACTGGTGATAATAATAAAAACTTTGTGAGCAGTCCTCCCCATGCATGTGCCACTTTACTATGTTTTAGTCGCTCTCCCTTGTTTGAAATGCATTATTTTTAAAATAAGGAACTTAGAGACATAAAGAAGGGTGATGTAAATTTAGTTTTCCCTAAGGGTCTGAGATTAATATCAAGATATTTATGTGATAGATATTCTGAATAGGTAGTATAGATACAAGGTGCTCAGCACTGCACACCAAGTTATCAGTTTCCCACTTTTAAAATAACCACATCCAATAGTTAGATATTGAGGTAACCATCATTTTCTCTGGGACCATCAGATATGACATGGCAGTCCATTTTGGAGGGGAAAGGACAGGCTGTAGAGTGCTTGTGATAGGAAAATGGTTCTGTGCCTAAGACCCTCTTTCTAGGAGAAAGAAAGGAACTTTTGAGAGTAAAGTTGGGCTGGAAAGAGAATGTAACCAATGGATCTACAAGTACCCATCATCCAATGTGGGAGAGGGGAGGGGAAGGGCAATGTACCTGCAATGTTTTCAAAAGCCAATGGCCTGAAGTAAGGTTTCTAAAGAAGTTTCTGGCAATACAATAAGTCTCTGCTGAAAAAAAGAATTATTTTCATGGAAAGTATTGAGGATTGGAAACCTGCTTTTGTTCTGCATGAAGGCAGAACATTGGGACAAACCCAAGACCTCCACATTTTTCCACAAAATAACAAGGGCAGTAGGGACATCACAATTGCTGGTGATTCAGGCATTCAGAGAGGAGTGTGGAGACACAAGCTTAACGTGCTCTAAAACATGGATTCAAAGATGCTCAGCTCCAGCAACAAGAAATATCTGGACACCTATACACAGCCCAACACTTACTCTGACGTGTTCTAATTAGAAAGCGTTGTAACAGACTTGATTTATCGAGTCTGCTGGCACGGGCTAATTAGCATGCTCCAGCAGCCTTAGCGTCTTGTGTATCCAGTGTCCCTGTGCTTCAAAATGCAGTGGGGGCTCTTTAATTAAAGCTCATTGAACAAGCTTTAGTTAAAGTGTGCCCTGCCACCATTTTGAAGCATGGGACAGTGAATACACGAGATGTTGTGGGTACTTTAATTAAAGCAGCTCCCGTGAGTGGCTCTAACTAAAGCAATCCCTCCCTCACTAGCCCGGAAGAACAGAAAGATGCCATTTGTCTTCCAAAGCAGTTAGCTTTCAAGAAAAATAACTACCTGCTCATGCCACGGTAGAGCTCTTTGTGGCACCTGCTTGAACATCACTTATAGTGTCATAGACAAATAGGGCTGGAAGGGACCTTCGGAGGTCATCTAGTTCAGCCCCATGCCTTAGGCAGGATCATTCCTACCCAAACCATCTCATACAACCATAATCTAAACCCTAAATAAGACTACCCTCAACACTGACACAACACAAGGCATAACACTCTAAGTTGCTCCAGGTAAAACAGGGGAACTACAGCAGCCAATGTCCTGTTTCTATAATATGTTGTTAATATAGGTTCAAGACGTCCCAAGTAGAGCACACGCTCTACTACGGAGGAAGGGTGGGGGGAACAGTCCATACCAATCTGACCATGAAGTAAAATTCCTTTCTGACCCCAAATGTGGTGGTCACTCTGACCCTGAGTAGAGAGGCAGGAACCTCTGGGTTTGCTCCTAGCAGGAGAATGGGCACACCTCAGCTGAAGTCTTCTGACTCCCCAATAACCCTGGGGAGATTAAGAACACCCTGAGACATAAAGCAGAAAGTTGTGATTTAAAAGAGCTAATAATATTAAGACAAGGTTACAAAAAATGGTTGAAAATACCATATTTACTCAAACCTATGTTAACCCTGAATTTAAGAAGAACCTCATAATAATCATATTCTACTTATGGAAAATATAGAAAAGTGTTATAATTTTCTAGGTATAGAATCTAATTATTGGAGGGTTGTCTTAAATTGTCCCCCTCCTACTGCTACAGCAGGAAAAAGTGTTGGGGGGGGGGTCAGGTGGCCCTTTTGCCCACTGCTCCCCTTCACTTCTTCCTTGAGCAGTCTTCCTGTCCCTTCCGAGGCCTACCACCAGCACCCCACAATCCCAGCTCCCCACAGCCTCTGCCCCTTCTCCCCCACAATTTTTGCCCCTTCCTCCTCTGCTCCCTACAGTTTCTCCCTGCCTCTTTCCCCTACCTTACAGTCAGTTGCTGCTTGGGCTCTGCTCCCTCCTAGAGCACAGCACATGGAAGCTCAGCCCTCTCTGGCAGGAGGAAACCCAGCCCTAGCTGAAGCTGAGCTGCATCTGACAGTAAAGGGGAGGAAGAGAGTAGAGGCGGGGAAAAAACTGCAGAGGGTGGAAGTGAGGGAAGGAGGCTGCTGTGATACTGACTCTAACCCCAAAGGGTCAGAGCCACAGCAGCTGTCCGCCCCCAGCTTTGTATGTTAATCTAAGATGAGGGCTTTTCCCCACATGCTAATGCGGGGTGGGGGAGCATACCCCATCTTAGATTCAAGAAAATATGATAACTAAAAAATTAGTGCTATTGTCTAAACCAAGGCTATGTTCAGACCTTGAATTCAGCATGTGGTTTTGATTACTTCATCTCAAAGAAAAATCCCAAATCAAAAACTCTACCACAATAAGAACTGACCTAAAGATGGGTAGTGAAAACAATTATAAACTTAGCAAAGTAAATGGACATACAGAGAAGGAAGAGTAAATTTATATAGTCTCCATTAAGAAGAGATTAAAATAAAACTATTTAGACTAATAATCTGAAGCATAAGAAGCAATACAGCAAAAGTATGTGCAGTAATAAATCCCAGAGAGAGACCTTAATACAAATCCAGGCTGGCCTTTAATGAAATTACATGGAACACTTAAAAATTAATAAAATAAGCATTGTACCCAATGCATATATCATTAACCTGTGGAATTTACAACCTTGGGGTATTACTGGAAAAAATGATTAATAGAAGGGAAATATGTTTTTTATGCTGAATATTTTTATGCATAGCTATGCAAGCTAGGATAAAATTACAGAGGCTATCATTTCTCAGACACCAGGGCATAAATTGCTTCCTAGAAATCAGGATTAAATTTCTCCTATTCTACAGTTTTAACAAATAAATGAATTTCAAGTACTACACAAAAAAGAATGCTCACGCATAGTAAAATAGACGACCTAGACTAGAAAAGTTTCTCAGAATCTGGCTTTGGACAGTGCAATGGATTTGTATTTTATACTGTCAATTTAGTTCTTAGTAGGATATGGTCTCTGGTTTTCCAGTATAAGTACTAGATAGGACATTTTCAGTATTTTATGGGTTTTTAGTTTGTGATCAGTGTTAAATTGGCATCTAGGCACAAACTGCTGCAGGATTCTTTTTTCCCCCCCCCTGTAGTAGTCATGGACTCTGCCTAGATTAGGAATGTATTGAGCTCCTATAATTGTCACATACAAGCACTTCAAAACTTTTAATCTATTTTATCCCCACAACATCCTGTACTGAATACAAGGTGTCTTACAGAGGCAGAGAAGCACTACAGGTATGTCCACACCGATTGTTAGGGTAAATCTTAAGACGTGGAGACTATGCTTATTGACCATTTACACTGAAAACCCTTGTATGTGATCCTCATTCACAGTCCAGGCTAAGCCCAGAAACTCTGTTGAACTTTTAATGAGGTTGAAACTCTCACACTTGATCCTTCCTTGTGGGTATTTAGGACTCACTTGAAGCACTGTTCTCTGTTTCTGACTTTCGAAGCTTTCCTGTCCCTACTGATTGCAATTGGAGCCAAGCCTAGAAGAGCTGGCTAACAGCTTATAGACCAATTCCTATATGATCTCTTGATAAGAGGCAGGAAGTACAACTTAGCTGGCCTTCATGCAGCCTGAAATGAGAGATAGATATGGAATTGAAATTCACCTGGCTCAGACTGGTTGAGGGCAATACTGAGATTAATCCTAAATATCTGTGTAAACATATCTAGGTATCCTCAATGGCTTGCCCAGGGCAGGAAAGGAAGTGTACAGCAAGGCCTTAAATTGATTTCCATCTCAAATTCTAGGTTAGTATCTGATTCCTGGACAATCCTTCCTGTGATTATATATACCTGTTCCCACATGCATGCATTCCTCCATCTTTTTAATGGAAACACTTTTATTTGATGGAGAGATATCTTTATAAAATTCTAGCCATAAAATACCACAAAAAACTGTTATGACAAAAATATTAAAGTAGCAAACCAACCCAAGTAGTGCACTGTGGGGTAATACTGTATTTCTAGTTGAGTGGGGGCACTTGGGAAGATCTACTGTTTGCAGGGGTGGATCCCAGGGGGTGCAGTTGCCCCCCTCTGATGCCTGCTCCACCCAAACTTCAATACTAAGTGCCTGAGAGGGGGAGCAGTATTTCTATTCAGGCAGCACTGGGGGAGTCAATTGACTTCATAGCTCATTGTACTCTACCTAATTCCTGCTAATCTCTCTTCACCCAATAGGTATTAATGACCCTCTCATCTTTTTAACTGTTTTGATGTCCCACTATCCTTTTTTTCTGTAATATTGCTGTCTGTTAGCCATTTCTGGTAATGTCTCTCTCCTGTTTCATAGCCCTGCAGACTGTTTTTAGCTGTAGCTAAAATCCTTAATTTGGGTGTGGTAATATCAATTCAGGTGAACATTAACTCAGGTGTGGAAATGACTGGCAGTATGATGAAGTATTGGATTCATTGTCAAGATGCTCAAGAAGGCTAGATTTTGCTTTACAAATCCAAATAAGGGATATACATTTAACTACAATGACTAGAGGACTAAGACACAATATCTTTTGACTATTTTTTGCCTAATTGCTTGTGGTTTTTAAACTTTATGTATAAACTAGCACAGGGTGGCCAACTTGCAGCATAGGTGCCACAGATAGCACTGGCAGCCTGTGTGTGGCATACAGCAGATTGGGAAGGGGACAAGCTGCAGTGTGGCAAATAGGGCAGAGAGCAGAAAGCAGAGCATATCAGGCAGGAAGAAGAAGGCAGAGCAGCAGCTTGATCAGGGAACACAGGGCAGGGAGCAGAAAACTGAACAGCAGATCAGATAAGGGAAAGGAATTGGAAGAGCACTCAGGGAGGGTGCTAGGCTAATTTGGCTGCCAAACAGGTTGGGCTCCACTGATTTAGCAAATGCATGCACATTCCAATAAAGTTATACCTATATATTTTTTCTTTGCTATTAAACTGAATAATATAGCGGTAGACTCACTAATGTATTAACAAAGCATGTAGTTTCTCTTCAGTTGAACAAAATGATGTGATGGTGCCACACCATTTTTACCCCCCTTTTCAAAATCTTAGATCTGTCCAGGACTGTTGTCATAAATTGTCATAAATATATAGAGGAACTATGACAGTTTACACTAGCTAAGCATCCATCTTTTAGCTTTCTGCCTTGTGCCTCACAACATGCTCAAGGTGTGTGTCAGCATCCTACCACAGCATGCACTAGAGTTGCTTATTGTTATATTGTCTGGAGCTGTTATATTCCAATGGAGTTGCTTATTGTCTGCTTGTGCTCTTTGTTTTCTGTGATAACAGCTGTTTATAATTATTTAAACTACTATGACAATAAAACAGATTCTCTTTATCAGGATAGGATGCTTGACTCCATTTAAAAATCTTGTCTTCCCCTGAAAAAGCTGCAATAGCTGTAATATATTAGGATTTTAGTAAAGCATTTGCTGCTTTCTTATGAATTCTTATTGCTCCAAAACAGTTTATTTATGAATACTGCCATGTATTTTGAAAACTGGCTAAAGGAACATAAACAATGTGTAGTAGCAAATGACAAAATATTAATTTAGACGGAGCCATCCCATAGTAAACTGAAGACATTTGTACTTACATTAATGCACTAAAAATACACAGCAAACAGCATGTTAATGAATTTCGCAGATGTTGCTGAATTATATTTAAAACAAGACATAAATGTAAAGAATTGAAGATACCAGCATGCAGACTGAGATGCTGGCAGCAAGACTCTCAAACTTCCCCTTTTTTAAGATAATGAAGCATTCCTTAGAGCTAGAAGCCTACCTGTCTGCAGTGCAAAACTACAAACCATGAGAGACCATTACTAGACTGAGATTCATTCTAATGAGATTTGCAATTGTCATGGGCAGGTGGTGTCAGATCTCATATTCGGATAGAATATATCTTTGTGCAAAGAATGAATAGATGACTTAAATCACTGTTTGTGTACTTGCTTGTTCATTGAACAAGTAAGAGGAAAATGGATCTCTCCATTAATGGGAAATTTTACAGACTGGACTAATGAAGGAGAAATAAACTGATTTCTCTCTAACAATTCAAAGCATGTACCACACTCCTTAAGTGTATTTGTGTTACTTGCACAAAGAATAAAGGACAAAATCAAACAGAATTCCACTGCTTTGTTTTATTGTTCACTGCTTCATTTTATCTTTTTAATATCAGCATGTACTGCATTCTGGTTTAATTTTGTGTAAACCAGTAAAATGGATACTCTTAGTGTATGCTTTTACCAAAAATTATACATTCTCTATAAAGATTATTTTATTACATAAAAAGTTACTGTATTGTTTTCCTGACACAATAATAAGGAAATTAGGAAAATAAGGAAAACAAGATTCACAAGAGAAATTAGAACAGAAAGAAGGGGAAAGATATTACCAAGAGACTCAAAAAAGAACTACATGAAACACCACTGGGAAAAATGCAAGCTGACACCTTTAGGAAGATATAATTCAAAACACCAAAATCAGAAGAGATGGGAGGGAGGGTGAAAAGCAAATTAGACAGAGTTTGCAATATGATGTGGCAGCAAATTACGAGCAACAACATAGTTTTGTGTTACACTGAAAGACACCTTGCCTTAAAAAACAAGACAGACCTCTCTCTACACAGAGCTCTGGCAAGACCTTAACTGACACTAAGCCTACACTTTCTTTTAGGGCCTTATTACATGGTAATTTTGGGCAGCTCCTGGAGCTATTAACTCATAGATTGTCCACACATTAATACCTGAAGTGAGTTTTAAGAACTCTTTAGGTGGCTCAAAATATCTCCACTCCAGGGGAGGATTATCTTTGATCTGTGTTACCCAATTCAAGTTACACTAATGGGTAGCCACTCTAGGCTATACCTTAGTGTAAACACCTACCAGCCTCCGGTGCCCTGCTAGCCAGAATTGGGTCCACTACCCCCTGCCACCCTCCCCAGCATACCCTATCCCTACTCACTGTTCCCCTCCCTTCTCCACCACCCGCTTACTTGTGGCTACCTGAACTGTCTGTCCTAGAGGAGCAGGCAGGGAAGGGCCTTCCTTGCCTGCTCTCCTGTGGCAGACAGAGTGGGCAGCCACAAAGAAATGGGGAAGGGAGCAGGTGGGAACCCCAAGGGGCAGGGGGTGGGCCCAGGGGGCAGGGGCCAAGGGTTGAAGCCTGGAATGGGATGGGGGAGAATACTCATCTTTCAGCCTGCAAGGTCACTGCTGGCCTGAATTAGTGACTTTTTCAAATCTGAGCTTGCACTAATACCAATCAGCATTTGTGTGACTCAGTATAAGGTGTAACAAAGCCCTCATTTAATTATCTTACTACTATTTGTGCTTTTTGTCTTGTCATAATTCCTCTCCCTTCACACTGTTTAACGCCTTCAAATGATATTAGATGGTAATGTTCCCCTTAAGCCATAGTTAAGCCAAGCAGCATAGGTTTACCAGTATTAAGTTTGCAATCAAAGGCAGCATCAAATTATATTGAACTCTAGAGATATGACACTTTGTGTGTTCCTTGTATTCACCAGTTTAGCAACTCTGTCAAAAAAACACTGATCAAGTATGTTTAGCACAATTCATTCTACTGCTCATTCTTTTATTCAATGCATACCTACCCAACTCGTCACTCTTGTACATGCAACTCTCTCAGCTGCATGTGGTCTAGGTGGAGAAGGCTCATTTTAAACTGCCTACACCTGGGCCATGAGGAGAGCACCACATGAAGGAGATCGCTGCTGGCTCCCAGTGGGACTGTGGGGCACTTGGGGGTCTATACAAGGGGCTGAGAGGTGTGGGGGGGGAGAGTTTGACTGGATTGGGGGGGAGGCTGGTGGTTCCATGGGGGAGCATGTTGGTGGGCTAAAAACTGTCCAGTCATTGGGGAAAAAGGTTAGTAGAAATAGCACAGCCCCAGGTCTTGGGCAAGCAGCTGGGCTTTCCCAGCCCTGGGACTCTGCTACCAACATGTACAGCATTTCAGAGAGCTTTTTTATCTCAGTCTAAGGGTGTTTTTACACATGTCCCTTAGGCTCTACTAAGTACTGTGGAACACTGAGGGGTATTACTATTAAAACCAGCTTTGAGCAATCGCACATTAAGACTTAATGCCATCTCTGACCTGTGCAACTGTGACTTGCCAGGCAAGCCAGGGCTGGGTTCTATCCCCGCTCAAGATGGGGACTGAGTGGGAGAAGTGGAGTGTGGGAGATGGGAGCATGGACCTGGGAAGCAGAGGGCCACGTGGGAGATGAGGGCTGTCAGATACTAAAACAAAATGAAGGAAATAAAATCCCAAAGGATAAAATAAAAAAAGGAAAACAGAAGGGCAAAAAAAAATTAAAAGTCTCATGGCAATGAATTGGGATTGGGTCAGGAGTCACACAGGCATGGGAAACCTTGCTCAGGCAGCTTGGCAGAGGGACTGCTTTCCTTCCCCAGCCACTACATTCAAGTCCTAACCCAGAATGGGCTTGAGAGGGCAGCGGAGATGCCAGTAACCAAGCCCCATGGCTCCAAAGAGCACTGCCCTGCCAACCCTGAGACTCCTCAGCCCGCCCTGGGCTGCCTGCCACCCTTTCTGGGAGCCAGGTAGGTGAGGACACTTGAATTAAGGTACTTATTAAAGGCTAATTTAGGTTCTAATTTCCTCACCTCATCTAACTCCTTTTCTTCAAAGTGGTGAAGGTAAGTAAGTAGTACTTACACTGCTTGCTCTGACTGTACAGGATCACACACTTGGGTGTAGGATGGGAGAAAGTTGGCTTGGTGCCAATACCACCACCCTGGGCATTAGCGTTTTGAGGGTGGAAAGTTTATCTACACAGGGCAGGAGACAGAGGGAGGGGATGGTGCATCTCAGGATGCTGGAGAACTGAAATTTAGTGATTTTATCTCCAACTGCTGTGACATGAGCTAGGTAACACAGCTCAAAGATAAAGCAAAGCTGAAGTGGCATAAAATTAAGAAGCCTGTCGGGTGCTTAACACTAATTTTCATGTTTTAATGTATGGATACTCTAGTACTAAGACTCTTAGTATAGCCTAAGAGTTGCATGTACCAACACTGTACATGCACGTCTGCACTGTGCACCTCTTCAAGTAAACAAACTTAGACTGAGCATGCCATTTTCTGAGTGATTTAGTATGCCTGTACAACTAGGCATTTAGATTGGCCTATGCCTGGTTAGTTCGATCCTCTGTATGTTTACCCTTTGAAGCAAATAGGACTTACACAGTCATATACACGCTCCCTTCCCCAGTGGAACAAGGCAATGAAAATTATTTAACTAGGGATAAAATGAAACAAATAACTGGAAGGAAAGAAAGATAATTCAGTGAGTGTCAGCAATCAATTGAGGAAAATAAATGACAACACAATCATGTTAGTAGACTCCAAGGATAGTCATTTATGGAAGGAGTTGGGCTTGTGAATGGAAAGAGTAAATTGATGCACAGAAATATTTGATGTACAGCAATTATTAAATGCTATGTTGTAATCCTCTCCTAATAAAATAAAGCGATATAGATATTGCAATTACAGTAGTGTAAATGATAGCTGTTAATAAATGATGTTCAAGACCACACATAAGTTGGCTTTACTTTGATATCCAAACTAAGATTTTTCTTAGCACACTGTAAAATTATTGCTTATGAAATTCATCTTTGTTGACTTTTGTCCTTGTACCCTAATATATTCTTCATATAGTCTTCTGGATAGAAAAAAAAATGGATGCGCATTTTTAAAAAAAGGGAAAATGAACTGTTATTGCGACTCACTGTATATTCCATATAGAATCTGTTTTCTTAAGCTTCAAAGAAAAATGTGACAATGAACTTCCATATTTAAGACTGAGTTAACTATTCAGATGTCCTACAGGGCAGTAACAATTTTCATGCTTAAATTTCCTTTTAAATTTCTCTCTCTGTGCCATGCTGAAATGTATTTGAAATGCAAGATTAATTTTGAGGTTGATTAAAATGTTTAAAAAGAATGTCACACCTTTTAGTCCTGATTTTGGTGAATCTTGTGCAATGCGTCTTGAAAACCATTTAAAAAATGAACTTTTAAACGTAAAATAAAACATAAACCCCATAAAGTTTCCAATAGTTTCAGATATTGCAATGTCAGCCAAGGGGATGAAATGTACTAAGGAGTTACAGTATAAAGTTTTTTTAAGTTTTTTCTTCAGTTAGGTCTGGATTTTATTAACAGTCTTTTCTTTGCACAACATACAGCTCTTTCAAACTGTATTTTCATAGATGCTAGAGTCGGAAAGGACCTCAATGGATCATTAAGTCCAACCCTCTGCCAGTGGCAGGAAAAAGTGCTGGGGTCATGTGACCCCAGCCAGGTGCTTGTTCAGCCTCTTCTAGAAGACCTCCAAGGTCGAGGAGAGCACCACCTCCCTTGGAAGCCCATTCCAGATTCTGGCAACCTTAACTATGAAGTTCTTTTTGATGTCCAACCTAAATCTACTCTCTATCAGCTGGTGGCCATTGTTTCTGGTTATTCCAAGGGGTGATCTGGTAAACAGAGCATTTCCTACTCCCTGCTGCCCCCACCCCCTGGAAATTTGTATACTGCCACAAGTTCCCTCCCCACCCCCCAGCCTTCTCTTGCAGAGGCTGAAAAGGTCCAGGTCCCTGAGGCTTTCCCTGCAGGCCTCTAACCATATGGGTAGCCCTCTTCTGGACCCTTTCAAGGTTCTCCACATCCCTCCTGAATTGTGGCACCCAGAATTGGATGCAGTACTCTAGCTGTGGCCTGACCAGCACTGCATAGAGGGGGAGCATCCCCTCCCTGGACCCATTCATGATGCACCTAATACATGACAAAGTGCAGTTAACTCTGCTAATTACTGCATCACATTGATGATTCGTATTCACCTTGGAGTAAACAACGACTCCAAGATCTTTTCTGCTACTGTGCTGCTGAGAAGGTCAACCCCCAGTCTATAGTGTGCTGGTGATTCCCTCTTCCTAGGTGCAGCACCTTGCACTTGTCCTTGTTGAACTGCATCCTATTGTTCTCTGCCCACTTCTCTAACCTGTCCAAGTCCACCTGGATTTGGTTTCTTTCCATCAGTGTGTTTTCTTCACCCCATAGTTTGGTGTCATCTATGAATTCGGACAGAGTGCTTTCCATGCCCTCATCCAGGTCACTGATGAAGATATTGAACAGCACCAGCTCAAGGAGAGCCTTAGGGGATCCCACTTCCCACATCTTTTGAGGCTGATACAGACCTGTTCATTACCACTTTCTGGCTTAAGCCAATTTGTGACCCACATGACTGTGTAATCATCTATGGCACAGCCGTTCAATTTGTTTATAAGAATAGGATGGGATACTATGTCAAAGGCTTTCTTAAAGTCCAAGTAGATGACATCTATCTTGACTCCTAAATCTAAGCATTTAGTGACCTGGTCATAGAAAGAAACAAGGTTAATCAAGCAGGATTTACCTGCTATGAACCTCCACTGGTTGCCCTTCAGCATTATATTACCTGCTGGACTCCTACAAATGTGAACCTTGATAATTTTTTCAAGGGTTTTCCCAAGGATGGGAGGTGAGACTAACCAGGTCTATAGTTATCTGGATCCTTCTTTCTCCCCTTTTTGAAAATAGGGACCATGTTGGCCCTTTTCCAGTCCTCTGGGACCTTACCTGAGCACCATAAGTGCTCAGACAGTTGTGCCAGTGGCTCTGCTATGACACTGGCTAATTCTTTCAGCACCCTTGGGTGCAGCTCATCTGGTCCCACTGATTTAAACACATATAGCCCCTCCAAGTATCTCTTTACTAGGTTGGCGCTGACAATTGGTGATCTGGTGTTTCTCCTGCTTCTGTCAGTAATGCATTTGGGAGATTTGTCTAGATCTGAGCTCAAGAATACAGAGGCAAAGAACTAATTGAAGAGCTTTGTCCCTTCTATCTGTCACCAACTGCCCTTGTCTATTCTGTAGGGGTCCTATTCTGCCCTGCACCTTCTTTTTGTTCCCTATATACCTGAAGAAGGACTTTTTGTTGTCCTTAATTTTTGTCGCCAGCCTAAGTTCTAATGCTGCTTTGGCCTTCCTGATTCCCTGCAAGAGCGAGCAAAGGAGGTATACTTTCTGCTCCCCCTGCTTCCACAGCCTGTATGCCCCTTTTTTGCCCTTAGGCTTTCCTGGATTTCCCTGTTTAGTCAGGAGGGCTTCTTGGCCCCTTTGCTCCGTCTTCTACACAGTGGGATTCCCTCCTTCTGTGCCCAAAGGATTGCTTCCTTGAGGAACCACCACCCTTCCTGGACCCCCATTTTGTCAATGCTCCTGAGCTTTAATGCCCCACTAAATCTCTTAAGCACACTGAAGTCAGCCTTTCTGAAGTCTAGCACTTCTGGCAGGTAAAACCATGTACCGCCAATGACAACTCTACTGAAAAAAAGCAAGTAAGATTACTTTTAAGGAAGCATCAGCATGTGCATTGTTTTCAAACTTAGTGTTCGCTCTCATAGTGCAGTTTAATTTTTCAGATGCTGACAAGTAACTAGACTAATGCTATACATAAAATTACTAATGTACGCAAATGTTTGGAAGAATGAAGTTTTAGTTAACTATTGAAATAATAACACCTTGTGTTCATTAAAGCAGTACTTAAGCAAACGCTGATTCTCCATCTTGTTAAGGATCATTATTTATCTTCCATGAATCTCTAACTTCTATGATTTAAATTGTTTCAAGATGCTTAGAGTTTTATCTGCATCTAATGCTATATTTTAAAAGCCCTGGATTAAAATTAACTTTTATACAGTGCAATAAACTATTGCTAAATACACTACAGCATGGGACAAAGATGGATTTTCATACATATAATAATTAATAAACTCTTACAGTAATTTATATTTATGAAAATAATTCTATATGTTTTTAAAATGTAAGCTTGAATATTATGTTATTTAATTTATTTGAAATGTTCTTTACTGCTGAACAAAGTTCAGTGATAATTTGTGCTTTGGTAACTCATAAATGAACTGCTAGAAGCAGGTAGGTAGACCTGTTATAAGGTATATTAAGGATAGACAATTATATAAAGCACATGAAACATTTTCTGAATCTTCTTTTAGATATCCTGTAGCTCAGGCGCGTGCATTTATTTCACATGAAGGGCTGCTTAAGAAGGTTTGGTGAGCTTTCAAGGGCCGCATGGGTAGCAACCTTGATAGTTGCTCTGCCATCTGGTCGCTGTCTTGGGACCAGAAGTCCCACCCCTAACCCCTGACCTTTGCCACTGAAAGTCCCTTCCCTTGCCCCCCTGGAAATACCCGTTTGGTGGAGGGGGGGTTGCCATCTTCGAACCAGAAAAAAACAAATCACATACTAAAAGTCAAACACCTACTATAGCTATTTTAGTTTTATTAAGACAAATAAAGTCTTAGTCTTTTATATATATATATAGTGTGTGTGTGTGTGTGTGTGTGTGTGTGTGTGGTGGGGTGTGGCTGTGTGTGTGGGGGGCACAAGGTATGTTGGGGGGGTTGTGTGGCATTTATGGGGTGTGGGTATGTGGCTCTGGAATACACTGTCCTCTCCTGTAGTCAACACAGGCAACACTGTGGTGTGGGTGTGTGGCATTTGGGGGTGGGAGGGAGGGTGGGAGGAGTGTGGGGACCCCTCCATGCTCCTCTCATGCTGCAGCAGCAGGCAGGGGTGCTCAGGGCACTGGTGCCTGGCTGTAGCCAGTGCTGCACATCACAACGAGAAATGAAGCTCCTGCCAGGCAGTCTCTATTGCTGGTGTTCCCAGTAATTGCACAGCAGTAGAGGGAAGCCCCAGGCACTGGAGCCAGCTGCCTTCCCCACCACAGCTGGCTCCAGTACCTGGGGCTTTCCTCCTGTGAGGTGCAAGTGCAGGGAGAGCTGGCAATACAGATGGCCTGGTGGGGGCTGGACCCCTTGCTGTGATGTGCAGTGCTGGCTGAAGTCAGGCACCAGCGCCAAGCACAAGCACTCTTGCCTTATGCTGCTGCTGTTCCCACTGCCTGCTAAGGCTGTATGCCATTGGGGGGGGAGGGGAAAGAATGTGGGAGTGATCCCCATATCCCCCCGACCCTCCCTCACATGCGCACCCTGCCTACCTGAGCTCCACGCTGCTGATGTCCTCCTGGATGTGGACTCCATGCTGCTGCCAGCCCCAGCCCCATGCTTCATGCTCCCATTCAGTTGCAGTCCTGTCTCTGGCTCCCACTTCTTTACCTGCTGCCTGGAGGGATTGGGACTTGGGGAAGCCTGCGGCACCAGCCCTGTCTGGTCCTGATGGGGCCGGGCCCTTCCGCCCACAAGGGTGGGAGCAAGGTGTAAGAGGGTATGTTGAAGATAGGATGTAGGCACCTCACTCCCACCCTCCTGGTTTGAAGGGCTGAGCAGGGTACAATTCATTGATGGGCCTCACAGGCCAGGTGAAAGTGCCTGGTGGGCCACATCCAGCCCGTGGGTGGTATTTTGCCTGCCCCAGCTGTAGCTTGTAATTTAACTAGTTTAAGAGCACGCTATATACACTGCAAAGATGTTTGCATTATGCAACTCCTTTTAACAGTCTGTTAAAGTATTTTGGCATACCTTACCGTTGGTCAGATCCAACAGTCAAAGATTGGTTGGCATTTGTTCACTTGGGCCTGACTGGTCTATAGCATCCAGGCCTTTTTTCCACAATAGCCATGATGGTCCACTGATACACAAGCTTGACTTCATGCCTTTGTCAGAACCATGAACAGATTAAATACAGTAGACTGCTAGGTCTACTTCAACTTGAATAGATCTCCACTGTCACAATCTATTCCAGCCCTACCCAATTAAAACAGACACCAATCTATTGCCATTAAATCCAACTGTTTAATCCCATGTGCTTCTGTGTCCCTTTGGTCTGACTGATCACTGTTGCCAGCCTCAAACCTCAAGTGATTTCCAAGGTGCAGAGAGAAGAACACAGGATTGGAATGACTGCCTGTGCTCAGAGGCAAGCATATGTTCCAAAGGCTCACCAGAATGCCCATTTCAAGTCTTCATACACTCTAGTCACAAAAGAGCCAAGCATCTGTCATGCACACCGCTGTAGCAAAGCGGGGGTGAGCGGGGTGACCAACCTAGGTGCCGAAGCAAAGGGACGCCAACAGACACTGCTTAGCCAGGATGGGAGGAGGGGTGGGACAGATCCCTAAGTGGTTCATTTGGAGAGGGGCGCGGGGATGGAGGAAGGGCCATAGGTGGTGGAAGGCCAGGACTAATGGGACTCAGCACCAAAATGTGGGGCAGCGGGTAGGGCTGCGAGGCAAACTGGCTGCAGGATCTGGATGGCTGCAGCAAGAGTGGGAAGGGGTGCACACACAGCCAGGACTGCAGCTCAGCATGTGGATCACTGGCTGCCCAGCATGGCAGGAAAGTTTTTGAAGGGGAAGGGGCTTCGGGGGTCAAATTGAGGCTCCCACATTGAGGGAGGGAGTGGGGAAGATCCAAGGGCAGGGGTGAATGGGGCATAGGCTGCGCTGGGATATGGGACAATTGGAGGCTGGACAGCTCAGGGAGATGGGGATGGGGGGAACTCCTGCTGCTGTGCACACCCCAGCAGAGACCCAGGGGGAAAGTGCCCCCCAATCTGTGTGCAGGGCAGAGGCAGTATGCAGCTGCACACAGGCTCTGCACCCCACTGCAGATGTCTTGAGAACCACGTGACACCATGTGTCTTCTGCCACTGGGCTATGCCACACCCCGTCTGCCTGGTGGTGGGATGTACATGACATTGCACAGCTCTCAATGCAGCAGGGTAAAGAGCCCAGTGCACAGCAGTAGCCTGCTTCCACCCTGTGCACTGATCGGGGGGTCCTGTGCCATCTGGGCCTCCACTGGGGTATGCACAGTGGCAGAACCCTGCCTCCCCCCACCACCACCATGGCCAGCCCTGGATGAACCACCTGGACTCTGATTGTGCCATGACCCAGTCTGGCCAGGGCCCCATTTACCTCAGCCCCCGCCTCACTTCCTCCCTCATCACGGGAGCCTTGATCTGCACCTTCCATGCTCCTGCTCCCTTCCCCCACAAACTTACCCGCTGGGGCAGGGGTGCATGCATGCGTGTTTTTGCACACATGCTCAGTCCCCCAAAGTAATTTTTTCTGCCTCCACCTATGGGAATGGCGACTCACTGCTGTGTGAACTCCTGGGCAAGCATGGGGGGAAGTGTGTGCCTCCCAGATCTGTGTGTGGGGTGAAGGTGGGCTGCCACTGTGGGCTTTGCCTTGGGCACCAAAATTCAGTGCTACGGCACTGGTCATGCATGTGACAGGACAGCAGGGGGAAACTCAGGGCTTTGCGGGTATGCAGCAGACAGGTTTGTGGCAATCTGAGAGGCTGAAATACAATACGGCCTTCAAAAAAACAAAACCAAATTTTAAGCTGTTACGAACACTTACAAACACCCATTTGAAAAATATGCCTATATTAATATGGCATATCTTAGGAGGGGACCACAGATGTTTTCACTGGTTATATATTATCAGTTCTGTTATATGCCTTATGATCCTGAAAGTTAAAGTATCTTCTATTAAATTACTGTATTTACTGGAATATAAGATTACCCAGAATGCAAGATGATACCCCCCCAATTAGATTCTAAATATGGAAAATTTAGAAATTTGTTATCATTTCCCAGGTATGGAATACAATTATTGGAGGTTTGCCTTGAATTTGTCTCCCTCCCACTGCTACAGCAGGGAAAATAAATCTGGGGGGTCAGGCAGCCACTTTGCCTATGTTCCCCCAACTTCTTTCCCCTGAAGGTCCCTCCCCAACTCCTTACTGTCAGACTCCACGCTCCCTGAGCATATAGAAGTGAGGGGTAAATTTGAAAACACTGACTTTGAAATTAATACACCTATAATTAGCATATTGACAAATTGCTATGGGTACCCATGGACTTAGTTCATCCAGAATTGATATCTTTTACATTTTTTAAAATTGCTCACAGTTTTAGCACAGGTATTCCATAAACCCACTTTTAAGCAGTACTTTTGTACTTACTTATATGTAGTAAAAACTATGTATGATATTGATCCAAAGCCAAAAGGCTCATTATTTACCATGTAGTTCATTGGGCTGGGCCCCAGCAGTCAACAGTATTTCAAGCCATGGTGACCCCAACTCATGACTAGAACCAGATGTTCTTGTTATGAGCCCTGGTAACCACCAAAAATTTATATGCAAGTCTGGGGCAAGCTCATCTGGTTCAGCCTAATAGAGAACAGGGCCGCAATAACCATATGTCACAGGTTAAGAGAGGGGGCAACAGAGGGATTCTGAGTGAATCAGAGGGGACCCCGGTTAGTGATGTTTGCCAGACATTGAAGGCTGGCAAAGAAACAGGAATAATTGGAAATGGGAAAGAAAGGCACAACTCAGCAGTAGGAGTGAAGAGGAAGTTGAAATATATGCAGTGTAGTAGCTCACCACAACTTGGAAAAAAGTCAGACTGTGTTTAATGGGGCACTACCATGTATTTTATTCAGATGGGCTGCACTAACGTATCCTTTGACAGGTTCCCATCAGTACGTTTGCTCAATATGGGTGATGTGTTTTATAACCATGCTCAGCACTGGCTGCATTTCATCAGCTTCATCGTTATTTTCCATTACTAAGCATATGCAGCTGTTGGCAGCAGTTTACTTATAACCATTGTATTTAATGATGTTTCCCTGTATGCAAATATAAGTCAAGGGGCTTTCCTGTGCACAGTGACTAAGGGGAATCTCATCTTGTGTTTGAGTAAATATGGTAAGTGATTCTACCTACAGAGCAGCTCTGTTTAAGAACATATGAAAAAATATGGAAGGCAAAATATGGAAACATTTCCTTCTTTATGCTTTTACTATAAAGAGGCACAACCTAGAAACTTAGCCTATGTCAGCAATCTACCAGACTGACACTTTAAAAGCTCTTGTAAGTATTCCTCTATGGATCATGTTCCACAGCCATGCAACTTTTTAAAGACACCCCTCACCCATAAAATGCACCTCTTCTGCTGATTCTATATTTCCTGGATTTAAATATATTTTCTCTCCTTTAGACTTGAAAATTGTATTAAACTGTTTTGTTCATGATGAGATGGAATACGTGTTACTGACAGAACTCCAGTGAGAAAGAGAAAGCTCTGAAAAATGCAATGATATTTCTATGAAGCCATCAGCATGACACACCTGTAATATAGGAAGTACTTTACTGTAGCTAGGGACAGGAGTTCAAGTCCAGTGCTGCATATTTCCATAAATTTCCAGCTCTAAAAAATGTGGTGAGATGGGTAGCACATGGGCATGTCAGCCCCCTGGCTGCAGAGCAACAAAGTTGCTTCAAAAGCAATCTTTCAAACCAAGAGATTATAGGGAGCTGCTCTTCTCTTCCTTCTACTCTCATGGCAAATAGGCTAGCTTTGGCTGATGTGACATTGGCACCAGCTAGAGGTAACTGCGGGGGAGAGGCAGGGGAAGGAGGTCTGCTCCTTACTCCTTCCCATTACTAGTGTGGGTCCCAGTGGGGCTTACCCCATGCTGGGGACACTCCATCCTGTGAGCAATCTCCCACAGCTGGAACTCTCCTAGAGCTTCAGAGCAGTTCCAGCCATGAGTATAACTGCCTCCCATCCCATGTGCTGTCTGGACAACCCCAGTTTTATGCATGGGGCAGGAGGCAAATGTGCCCACAGCTGGAACCATACCATACCCATGTGAAAATGCCCCTTCCTCTCTCCCTGTGCACGGGTCTGGGTCACCCTAGACCTATCCAAGGGGGAGAGAATTCTCCCTCAGCTAAACCATCTGCAGGATGGTTCTAGTCATGAGAGAATAACCCATTCCCACCTGATTGGCAGGATGGGGACACTCCCCCACTGGCTTGATAGATGGAGATGCAAGGGAATGGCCGTCTCCTCCAATTCCTTGTAAAGACCCAGAAGAGCTAGAGCTGTTTAGTTGCAGACACTAGGGGTACACTGACAGATTTTTGGGGCTGATACCGATAGCCAATTTTTAAGGAGGCATATTGGCTGATGCCGATCTGATTTCCAATACGCAGCCTGGCAGACTGAAGAGCAGTGTCCAGCTGGTAAGTCTGTTGTGGTGTAAGGGGAGGGGGAAGGGAAGGGGAAAAATTGAAGTCCCTGCAGTGAGGGAGTGTCGGGTTGGGACTGGGGCAGGGACTGGAGCAGGTGCTGCCTAGCCAGGGGGGGCAGGGCATAGGATGGACCCACAGCTCATCTGGGGGGGTGCAGGAAGAAGAGAGGCAGCTTCTGCCACTGCATGCACCCTGGGAGGGCATGGGGGAGGTGGGGGAACATGTGTTCCCTGGATCTGCACAGGGCAGGGCGGGCTGCAGCTGCAGGCAAGGGTCGGGACAGTGCTGGGTTCTTCCTGGTGGAGGCTGGACTGGACTGTGCTTAGGGCAGGCAGTGGCACTGGGAGGGGCTCTGAGGGGGGCTGCAGTCACCCCAAAATTTGCCATAGCCCCCCCAACACCCCTCCCACTGACTGTCTTGCCCTGAGTGCAGCCTACCCCAGTCTCCACCAGGAACAGCTGGTGCAGCCTTGGCCCCAGCCTGCAGCAGCAGCCCACCCTGCTCTATCCTACACAGATCTGGATGCACATGCCCCCCCATGCCCTCCTGGGTTATGTGAAGTGGTGAGAGCTGCCCTTCCCCCTCCCCCCTCCCTGCACCCCTCCGCATGAGCCACAGCTCTGTCCTCCATGCTGACTGTGCAGCACCGACTTCAGCCCCAGCCCCACTCCCTCCCTCACCATGGGTGCCTTGATCTGCCCCCCACACCCTTTCCCTTCCTCCTCCCCTTCCACCACAACAGACTTACCAGTTGCACGCAGCTCTCCAAGCTGCCAGGCTGTGCTCCTTGCTGCCTACATGCTGCACTGCAGTTGTGCACATGCATGGGCCATTTATCGGCCACGTTAATCTGTCATGAGGCCAATTTCTGATATAGTCAATAGTCTTTATAATGATGCCAATCCGGTATTGGACTAATGTATCAGTGCACCTCTAGCAGACACCATTGCTTAGTCGGTGTGAGGACTCTCCCAGAGTGTTTAAACAGCAGAAGCAGGGTCTCTTCAGGGCTCCTAAAACAGCTTGCTCTGGGTGGGCTATCAGGGAGCCTGTGCTGTCCCTCCCTCCTCCTTGGAGGGGAGTTGGGAGAGCAGAATACTAGGGGTGATTCAACGTTATACAGTTAATTCACCAGTCTCACCCTTTAAAAATCAATAAAAGACCCAAGACAAACCACCTTCATTCATCGTGTCATGTGAATAATGTGTCACTCTAATTATCACAACAAGATGCTCCAACACATTTCCTAGCCATCGCCTGTTTGAATGAAAAGCTTAACTTTCAAGAGAGAAATACTCCAGCTGGCATTTGTGTGTATCTGTGTGCAAAACTTTTGGAGAGAACATGATATAAATCTAACAAATACATAAATATACAGTTTATGTGCAAGTCCTATCACATGCCAGATTCCAACTCCTGCACACAGTTGTTGGTGTAGCTAATTTGAAAATGCTCAAATAGAAGCCACATTAAAAAACTGCAATGACCCTAGATATATTACATTTTCAGAAAATTTTAAATATGATTGTTCTTATGTTTTTACTCAGTTGTATAATAAAACAGTAAAGTTTAAACTTATTAAACATACATAAGGTAGGATTTTGCTCAAGTCATTCAAAATCAGGTATATATATTATTTGGAATATTTTTATGGAAAGAAATCCAGTGCACTGGGAAACCATTCTGGGCTGTATTCATTCATTGCTGCTCAACATTTGACGCTGTCTATGAAGTCTTAAGATAGTCAATGTAAAAATGCTACAGCTCTGAGATGCTTTGAATTTAGCTGTGCAATATAATTACAGAGTTAACATGGTTAATAAAAAAGTAATCAATTCAGCAGGAACTAAATCAGGCAAATACAACCGCTGAGTTTGCTCTTGAATATTAACAACTCAAAAACTATCTTGCATGGTATGGCATATTTGGGGAAGTAAGGCAACTTCAGATTTCAGAGCAGACATTTTAACAGCTTTCTTCCAATGCTGCAGTTTTTCAGAAAGAGCCTTTGAAACAACCTCAAAACAAATGCTTAAAATGCATTAAGAAAAATCAGATCTAATTCCAAAACCCTGAAGTTTAAGTCCTGAAGTTAAATTTCCACTGACTGCTTGCAAGCACTTATTTTATATTTGTGTTGTGAAATACTCCTAATACATTCATGTAAGAAGACTTACACGAACTCTCCCCCACTCCTCTTTGTGAAATACAAAATGTTCAGAAACAGGGAGTTTGGGGATTTTATGGAGAGTCCATTTAAAACACGTTGTTATCCAAGAGGAAGCCTTCAATATTCAAACAATGAAGAAAAACATGGACAGATGATCTTACATGTTGCCCAGAATGGATATAAACGATCTATTATATTGATTTTTTTTACTATCTAGGAATGTAAATTTGGTAGAACCTGAGGAATGATCAAGTGGGTTCTGAGACAGAGCAGCTGCTGGAATTCACCAAAATATACTATGCTACATATGAAATGTATTGAAAAAATACATTTAAATAGTCACTTAGAGAAAGAACAGAAGGTGTCTCTTTGCCCTGTTATTTAGTAGACTTGTATTCATATATTGCTAATTTATTCTTCTAATGCAGTGTTATCTTGTGCTGCTTTGCATGGAAAGGCAGGAATTAAATTTCCTGTCAGGTAAAAATCCTGCTTTTTGGCCAGATCTTAATGGTATGATATATGCAAAAGTAAATGTTACCAGCTTGTTTTCTTGGCTCTCTCTCAAACAGTGTGTTCAAAGTCATGGGAGAAGGAATAACATGACCTACAACTTTCTTCTGGCAACTGAAACAATATACCTGCTACTCATTCTTTAGATACTTGCAAAACTACAAAATACAGGCAGCATGTGAAAGATGCCGCACATGTCAAACCACAGGTCTATAACACTTGAGGAAAGATTGCATGGTCATTGACAATATACAGTTTCCCAATTCTTGTGAAGAAGACATCCCCTGCTTTGTTAAATAAGTTCTTCCCGCTGACTGAAAACTAAAATAGCCTTCAGTGTAAAGGAGTTCATACACTTTGGACGTATTTTCCATGGGCTCTTTCAAATACCTAGACTGAACCTAAACAAAGAATGTCTGAGAGTGGCAGCTTGGAACCTAAGTGTGATTTCAAATCTACCTGCTAATGATGCCATTTTGCCCTGACCTTCTTTAAGGCCTGCAGCACTGAAACTCACAAATGATCTATTTTAGGAATTTCAAATGAAAATAAATGATGCCCTAAAAGAACAATATTCTTTACAATGGCTCTGAATGCTTAAACACTGACTGAAAAACAGCAATATAATGATGTAAACTGTACATAACATTGGCATTATGTAAAGGAATTGGCACAACACCACAACAGAAGCCAAAGAATACAATGCATCTGTCAGAGAGACAGTCCAACCAACCCCCAGTATGCCCCAAAAGCACTAATGACCTGAGTAGCCCTAATTAATTGAGCGAAGCAGCAACTGGCAAGAAACCGACAAATGGTACAATTCATGCCTATAAATTAAAGCTAGCTGGCCCTTTCCAAATACTTTCAGAGTCACACATGCATGTCAACATCCTGGCACTTGGCAGCCGTTATAATCACTGCACAACCACAGCAAGAATGGCAGGACCCTGTAACTGATTGCACAGTAAGTGTCTTCTATTAAACTGGCGCTGTGTCCTATTATTAATTAAGAGAGTCTGCAATTGTACAGCAGCTGCAACGCAACACTGTAGCACCTAAAGTGAAAGGAAAGTGTGCACAACAAATGACATAAAACAGGAAAAAGACAGGAAAAAGATCTCAACCCCAGTAATGGGTAACACAGATGTATCACATCCTCTTTCACACTGTAAATTTTAAGAGCTTTTTTTATTTACTCCCCCTTTGTCTCTCTCTTTTTCATTCTGTCTGTGTGTGTGTGTGTGTGTGTGTGTGTGTGTGTGTGTGTGTGTGTGTGTGTGAAAGAGAGAGAGAGAGAGAGAGAGAGTCTTTACTGATCTGTAAGAGCCGTGTATTTAATTTTAAATTATAGAAGAATTTTGGCAGTGTTTGCAATTTTAGCTTAATTTAATATATCCAGCATTTAGTTTGAGAAGGGATTCTTTACTTCTCTGATTCAGAATGCCTGGGTCCCGATGTGTAGCAGGGCAATGATGGTAGCCATGCTTCTCATGGCAGTTTTACAGCAAGAAGCATAGAATCACAGGAGATTCCTGATGCCACACTTCCTAAATGCTATGGATGCATCCCCATGAGCAGAAACATGCATTTCCTGAGGTACAAACACCAGCAACACATATCTGTGAGGCTGCTATTTATCCCCAGGCAAACCTGTACATGCATGTTCTGGCTCACAGCAGATTACCCTGCTTGGGGTAGGGGAGGCTGGGGCCAGGAGCCTCCAGCAGCTTTTCCTAGGGGCCTGGGGGCCTCCTGAGGCTGCAGTAGTGGCAATCAGGGTTTGTGGAGCCTGGCTAGCAGCTGGAGCATGGTGGCTCTGGCCAGCCAGACTCCAGTTCTGGGTGGTACATGCTGCAGCCACTCTGCTTTTATTTGCTGCATTTTTTTAAGATACCAGGAGTTCCCCATATCTAATTTTGCCTCTGTGCTGCAAATACGCAGTGCGGAGAACCCTTTCACATGTGCTGCAGGCATTTTGCGGTTCTTCAAAAGCCCTTGAGGTGCCACAAAGAGCACATGCATGCTCGTCTGGACATGCCATATGGGTACAAATAGATATTGCCCTTGTGCCACCATAAAAATGTTTATGGTGGCACAAGCTGTGAAGAAGCAGACAACTTAGCCCCTTATGCTCTAAATGCCCCAAAATGTTGCTGTGACCACAAGTAATCACAGTCTGTGACACCTCAAATGGGAGGATATTTGTTTGCTTACAGTGTGCCAGGAGAATTCTCCTGTACAGGAAATTCTTGCATGTGCTTTCAGAAGCATATCCCGGGAATTCCCATACAGGGAATCACCGTGGTGCATGCAACAGGTTTCTGTGGCCTGCCTTGGGGCATGCATTTGTAAGTGGGGGGAACTGGCATGGGAGTCCTCCTTACTTGCAGAAACATGTCACAGGAATCTCCTGCAGGGGATTCCTTTGGCTTCCATATCTCAACATCACCAGGGCCTAGTCTTGCAGGATCTCCCAGAATAGGATTCCTATGGCATGTTTCTGCAAGGGGAGGAATGCCCATTTGTGGACATTTGCAACCGAGGGCTGGCAGCAGGATAAGAGTGCTCTAGGAATCCCCTGCTTGGGGATCCTGCAGGACAATGGCCCCAGCAATGTTTGTAAACTCCAATGAAGTGGATCAAGCTGTGTTGGGACACATCCCAGCACAGATGATCCCTCTCCAAAGCCAACATCTGTTTTCAGCCTATGGTCCCAGGATAACTTATTCTATGTTATACAGCTGGACATGACTCAAGAGAAAACTTCTTTTTCTATATTCTTCCTTCCAAAAACAAGGTGTGTGCTTTATTTGGGGAGCTGAGGGGGATGGTGTGTAAGAAAATATGGGATAGAGAAGTATATGGAAACCTGGTGTTATTTCCAACACAAAGAGAGAGAATTGACTCTTGACTTCAACAGCTAACTCTTGTTGTGAAACAAGGAGGGAACATCTCTCTTCACTGAAACCATTTTTATTAAAACTGTGTGGCATGTAAACTCAGAGAAGCAGGAGTATAGAGGCCACAGCCTTTAGCAAACAGAGCACCTAATGCAAATGACCCCAATGCTGGCCAGTAATCGAGGTCTTGCAGACCTCACAGTACAGAACAGATTGCACATGCTACAAAAGGAAATCTACTTTTACAAATCTACTTTTACTGTACAAAAGAAGTCTCGGTGCTGGGTGAACATTTCAGCCACTGTACAAAAGAACAGAAGATAGTTGTTCGCTGAAATAAATATGTGAGACTGCTTTCATCAACTCCATCCCACACCACTGTTTGGAATTCATGGAGACAGTCTCTCTTCATAGTCTCTTATGCTGATAAAACAGACTGGTCAAGAGTCTTCGATAACCTTCTCTTTTCAAAATTATGATCACAGAATGGAAAACTTGTATTAGACCACGTCTGTTCCCCAATGCAGGATACACCAGAAAACTGACCCTATACTTGGATAATTAAGTAATGGACCAAAACAGGGAAGTTCAACATTGGTTCTCAGGTGAAACAATCTCCGATTCAGGAGGCAATAAAAAATTAGAAGCCACTTTCCTACAAAATAGTCTCCTCCAAAACACATGCAAGTTTGGAGCTATGTCATTATATTAACCACAATAAATATGTTTCTCCAATATGGAGGAAAACAACATACATATTTGCTGGTAAACGAAAGTTCATTTTTATTTCAAATTTAAGCATCGTGACTCACTGCAGAAGAGTTTTTTTTTTCTGCCAACACTAAGGCTATCTACTTCTAGGTTAAAAGAAAAAAGAAAAGAAAAATAAGTTAATTATTCAGAATACCGGTGCTAGATCCTGACCCTTCCATCCCAGCTGTACTGAAATTGCCTTTATTTAGATACAAACCATCTCTGAACAGAAGCTTTAAGTTGTCATTTTACAGCTCTGCTTACCATTCTTTACATTTTACAACTCTGTTACCCATTGTAACTTTACTCTTTCTAGTTTTTAAAAAAAGCACACACACAAAACCCTCATACACTAGAAAACCTGGATAATTCATGTATTTAAGGCAAACATACTGAAATAAAAACCTAACCATGAAAGTACGCAGTGTCACTTCCTTTTTGACACTGTACTGTTGCTATGGCAATTTTCAAATTTAGTATTTTCGATAGAAAGCTCTCTTTATTGAAAAAGCTGGACTTTTATCCACCTTAATGTTTGTATGCTCAATTACCCTTTGGAAACAGCATATGAAGAGTTTAGTTCTGCTTCCGTGACTCCCAGTCACTTCTCTGACTACATGTTTCTTAACATCTAGTTCAATATTCCCAGATCAGTTTTAGATCAGGTTCAGTTTTTCTTCCCACAGTAGTCAGTCAATATTGTCTTGACAAGTTTGAAAAGGTTCCATCAAATCTTTCATGTGGAACACAGGAAAAATGATGTGAATAGAACAGTATATTTAAAGAGAAAAAAATTAAACTGAATGCGGTAATGCATTGTAATTATTTTGGCAGGTGGTAAGTCTGTGGTTTCACACATGGTAGTTCAGAACAAACAGTATCTACTTTAAACATTTCCTGTGCTGATTTCATTGCAATATAATCAATCAAAACAAGTATTTCATTTTAAAGATTTTTTAAAGATGGCTAATCAGTATTAATTTTATGAGAGTTCATTGCATAATTATTAATTCCAAAGGCTCATTTAATTTTAATATAGCTGTTATAAGTAGTTCAATAAGAATTCCATTGTGATTTACCATTAATTAATGTCCACTTCTTGTAAAGTGTTACCTGGCTTTTGATGACATGCCCATAACAGTTACAACTTTACAATGAACACCAAAATCATTATGAACTCCTTTGGTAGTTAGTTGTTTGCTATTGTTGTAGAGGTAATATGCAATTCCATTGTAATTTAATACCGATTAATGTCCATGTAGCAAGAAATCACATCACCACACAGCAAAATGCTAAGCTGGTGTGTGAAGAGAAGGTTTGCGGCATTCTGCCAACAGCTGGAAGTGTGCAAGGTTTCTTAGAGTCGAAAAAAGACAAATAGCTCATTCCTTCCTTTCCTATGAAATAAAACTGCCAAAAACACTTATCTCTGGCAGAATCAAAAGAAAGTTGATCAAGTGCATGGAAACAAGTATGGTTTACACACCATTTCTCCATTTCCTACTGTGGTTCCTTGCACACTAATTTAAATCAAACAACCTGTAAGTCAATAGAAAACCACTTGGGCTCCTGGGTTCATAGAATAAATCGAGGTTGCATTTTTCCAGGGTTCATAAAACAGCCATTTCAGATAACCATGTGATTAAATTCAGGTTGGTATGTATACAAAAATTGTTACATTACATATTTCATATATTCATAACATATTTACGTAATTTTATGATCACCTGTTACGTATTATATGATCACTATGACACTACTTATGGGACATATTGTTATATATTTACACATACAGATAGACTGTTAGATTGCCAAGATATATAGATAAAGCAACACATTTCATGTCATCAAGTTTTAAATTCAGAAATTAGCATAAGAGATACAGGAATTCAGGGATGATTTCTACACAGCTGTAGACATTAATTCAGAAAAATTAAATAGAAAAGTAGGTAAATCATTTTTATATTTTAGAAAAATCATACTTTGAATTATCTGGCCATTTATGTTACACTAACTGCATTTGAAAACAAGTATTCATTATCCAGACAGTGCATTTGCTAAGTAGCACATTTCTATTATGCAATACCACATGAATCCTATTTTTGTTTATTGTCAATAGCAACTCATATAATGACAGTTATTTCTAGAAGCAAAGCCTACTGATACAACTGCATATTGGTAATCCATGCTAATTCTTTTTATGCATAGTATTTCAATATGCAAAATACAATTGATTATACTTGGAATGTTCTTAGAATGGTAATAGCTGAATTAATATTATGTCATTTGGACAAGAATTAATTAGGATAGATAAAAAACCACATATATCTCTACACATGCCCCTCCCTCCCATTTATGAGGTCTGTAAATGTAGTATAGCATTTTCATTCCCCTTTTCTGAGTAGCTGGATGCTAGAAGATGAATACGCTACATAAAACATTTTTTCTTTCCACTCCACTATAAACAGTCTGCTCTAGAGGTAATTTGAGGGAACTCCTTCCAATCTACCATATCTCCAACTATAGCCCTATCCTGTCCCTTGAATTTTCTCCTTATATTTTAATGTAAATACAAATTAATCCAAGTGATAATGCTGAAATGAAAGACTTTCTACTTGGTTGAAAAAAAACACTGAATTATTAACATAAAAATGATTCAAGTGATTTTGTTCATGTTGTTAATTGAAACTAACACATTCCTGTGATGCATTTCAATTTTGATGCAACTTCATCGGCTGACAGAAAGTTGTCCCATTTTTACCTAAACAATTTTCAGTAGAAGAGAAACCCAAATCAGAACCTAAGTTCCCTCATTTTGAAGCCAAAGGAGACTCCAACCCAAATGAAATCCATGTTCATTATTTATGATAATCTATCCCCAAAGTGTATTTTTGGCATTTCTATCTTTATTGGCCATCATTTACCATAAAATATTAACAGATTCATTGCATATCCCTGAAGAGTAAATGGTGAAATGGCTCAGGTGTTTTACTTGTTTTGCTTAAAATTCCTTGGGAATCGAATCATTTTGTGGAACTGGGCTACACTACCACAAGGTAAGCATGCCCAGATGTTGTAGTCATTTGAAAATCCTTTCATGGGACTAGAAAATGCAGCCATGATGCTCCTACATTATTAGTTTCCTTTCCCTTCTCTAACAGATTTTGCATCCTGTAAATGGGGGTTTTGTTTCAATTATGCCTTCTTAACTTAAACCTGAACTGCCCATAAATATAATTCCATATCTACTTTCTAAGAATATAGGAATAAGGTTCATATTATGACAAAATCATTCAAGTATTAAAAAGCAAGTTTTCACTCAACTCTTAATTCACAGCTTTGTGCCCGTAACATAGCATGGGATGGCAAATGCTTGTGGGAAGGGGGAGCGTGACCGCTTAAGGGTGGAGTATGTGATAGAGTAGGAGCCTTAACTCTGCATTTCCTTGCCTTTGTCAGTACTCCTTCACTTGGTTAATATTATTAAAATAACTGTTGGCATTTGATGGGAGCATCAGCATCAACTCTGTGGAATGCCTTGTTTAGTCTCAGTGAGGTTTTTACTAATTTAAAAGAACACAACTGCCTCGTAAAGATTGGCTTTGGGTTTTTAAAACATTAATTTGTTCTGTTTCACTTCTCACCTGCCAGGCTAAGTATATTCTTTAAAATGGTAATACAATTAATCAGTGTGGTGTTTTGGGGTTTTAATGCAAAATGAACAAAAAAATCCAATTTCAAAACTGCCAAATCCATTTAGCACAGGTTACAGTCTAGTATAATCCCACAGAGCATTACAGCTGAAAAGGGTCAACAGCAATCCCTCTCCAAAAATACCCACACAAATATAAAACAAAAGCAAAATATGGTCACTGTACAGAACATTCACTGTTATATTTTTTCACAGGAACACAATTAAAATAAAATACCTGGGAATAAAAACTGGTAGAATATTATATTAGAAAGCTGCATACCAATCTCATTAACAAGTAATTATGTTCATGATTACATTCTCTGTGGCTAAAGAAAATCTGGTTTAGATTAGGGGGTGCTCAACCCCTGGTTTGTAGGTAGGGTGACCATCATAGAGGGCAATCCGGTTGTCCTCTGTCCTCTATTATATGAAACTGGATGCTTTTAAATCCTCTAGTTTCCCCTTGAAGAGAAAACTAGAGGACATAAAGGCGTCGGGTTTTATATCAGTAGAGGACAGAGTAGCGCAAAACCAGAATGTCCTCTATCATGGCAAAGATGCATCTGACATCATCTGGCCTATGGAGGTCCCCACAGCTGCGAGAATGTGGTGGTGGGGAAGCAACAGCATCTGCCACTCCCTTGCTGTCAAAATTTCCAAACCCAGGTGAAGCCCTGTGGGCTAAATAATTTGGCCCTGCATGCTCAGTTGAGTGTGTAGGGCTGATTGGGGTAGTGTGAGACTCAGTGGGGCAGCATGAGCTGGCAGGAAGCCAAACAGGACAGCACAGGGTGGCAGGGAGCCAAGTCAGGCAGCAGGGAACCTGATCTAGCCTGCAGACTGGCCCCACACCACGTATCTGTCCCACGCCACCAAAAGAGTGAACATCACTGCCTTAGATAATCAAATTTTGAAACAGGTAAACAATACAACTTTTTCAAATTAAACGACAGCATTCAAAAGGACATTTTAAATGACAGGCCAAAGGAGTCCTTGTTTTTGTTGACACATTGCACATGTTCTTCTGTAGCTGCTCTTATCTCAGTGAACAGCACAGAAATATTTCTTCCTAAATTTTCTTATAACAATAATAAACATAGTAGACTGACTATTAACAGTACTGAAGACTGACGTGAGTTGTATGTGTTGTATGAGGATGTTCAAAAAGTAGTGGTAATTTTAAAATAAAACTGTTTTGTGCTCAATGATCACTCCATGGATCACATCACTTCTCTACATACTTGTAAAGGATGGGCGCTTTCAACAATGTCACCATCACAGTTTCCTGCTGCTGTTTAGTTTCCCACTGTATGCTACACAGCAGTGGGAAACGGTAATGGTGGCATTAGTGAATGCAGGCATCGTCTGAAGCAACGTGGTCCAGGAAACGATCATTTTACAAAAAAAAAAGTTTCTCTTTCAAAATTGTTGTTACTTTCTGAAACACCTGGGTACACATACATATATCATAAACATGGCTGTATGCACAGATATGAACTTATGTGTGTGTACAAATGTGAAACTTCATTACGACAGTAATATGTGCACATATTTTTTACCAACACCTACAAGATAAAATTATGGCTCCACTGAAGTTAATGACAAAACTCCTATTGATTTTGGTGAGTCAAATTTCAGTCACTACACACAAAGATATATTTTAAAGTAATGCATATGAGATTAGGAATGTATATGAACATCAATCTTTTGTCAGTTTCACCAAGTTAAATAAAAAATGCTTGAAAATGGATCTTTGTACCTACTTATTTGAAAGATGGAAATAGAGTAGCTGATTATTAGATGAAATTAACTGTCTGCTGTGTATTAATTATCCATTAACTACTTATTTATATCCTCAAAATTACTTATTACAATTATTAAATAGCTTTAGCAAATAAAGTTTGGTCTACAAAATGTGTGAGCTAAATTCATTAAGAGTGCTTATTATGAGCACTATGCTTAGTTTTTATGTGACACACAGGTCACACATTATTGCCTCTGTCCCTCCTAATGAATGAGTACAAGTCTTAGATTCAAATTTGCAGCATACATACATATGTTGAGGTACTCAATTTGTTCTTTCCCACACATTAAATGCTCTTAAGACAGGAGTGTCCCTGTGTTAAGGCAGGAAAAGATGAGCTACGTGCCCTCAGAGCATCTCAAAGTTAGATCTGTTTGGGTGAGGATCATCTCCAACAGGTGTTAGGCAACTCATGTTACAGTAATGTAGTAGTGGATGATTTATCACCCAGAGGACTACTTCCCCACGCTGACAGAGATCCGCAGAGAGACAGGCAGCCAAGGGTAAGTGGGAAACTCCAGGGAGGGGGTGGGTGAGCGACCAGCTGCCAGGGAACCATGGTGGGGGGGGAGGACCTGGTGAGCAGGGAGCTGCTGGAGAGCCAGGCAGCCACAGGGCAAACTTGGCCACTCTTAGCCATACCCCTGCTCATCAGCCCTACTGCCACAAGTCAACTCTATGCACATACAGATGGTATTAACCCTTAATGTGACTGGTCACAGCACAAGCTAAATTTAATACCACCTAACATTCTTTAGAGTTTTCACACGCAAACTATAACATGTAACAGCACCCTCAAATATTTATGTCAAATGTTCTCCCACAAGTGACATGAGACAACTGCCCTGCTTTGCTTGGAAAATCTGAGTCCAAACCAAGGAGAATTGCAGTCTTTTAAATATAATTGCCTCCTTTTTGCATCATTTGTCCACATGGCCCAAAGCACTGCTAAAAGGAGTGTGATCATTGACCTTAAAGGATAATAATATGTAACCCATGAATGGTTGTGGGTGGACTTGCACAGCAATTCTACCCCTGCAAACTCCAGAAGATATAACAAGAGGACTCCCAACATCTCCTATATGAGAGTGTGACTTCACACAATCAACTGTGTACTGTGACTACAGGGAATATTTGAACCAGAGATTTTTAGGTTTGCTAATCACTTCAAGATACTAAATATGATGTAGTGTTTTCTAGTATAAACAGTATTTCATCTTCGAAATGACTCATTCTCAAGTCCTGGGTATTTGGAGTAAATGCAATGAGCACTGCATTATGTACACTCTGCTAAACTGTATTTAAGATTACATTCTGGAAATTGACAGCCAAGTAAAAATACTGTAATCCAAAACAAATTTGTAAGAAATGATCTATATACCAAGTAAAGTGTGCATCGTAAACTCATCTTTATTGCCTTATATATTTTGTGCCAACAAAATGCAAAATAAATTTTAAATGAATTTTCTAGCTTTACTACTTCATGACCACTGAGAATCCTTTTTCACACAGGTAGTGTACTGCATTTTGTAGATACCCTTTATAAATATTTCCAAGGCAAGATAGCTGTGAAGAGTTCAGGAATATCAGGTAAAGGAAGGCAATATTCCAATTTCGCTTGTTACTATCCTGTACCCAATTAGGGTGACAGTGGACCACAAATTCCCAAAATTAAGTTAGTACTCTGAGATGAAATGAGAGCACATCATGGTCAGGTTTGTTTGCTTCCATAATTTAAAGTAGATAGTACTACCTGCAACTGTTAATGCCATGTGCTAGGCAGCAATTAAATAAACTGGCAACCTTTAGGTTTTGGGTAGAGGAACACCTTAGAAGGGGGTACTAGTCTTACCCTGGCAGAAGAAATGCTGCTAATAGGTTGTGGAACTGAGGTCCACTCAATGAAAGGGTGGACTGAACTCTTTAACCCTGGGCAGCAGCCAGTCAAGGAGGGAAGCCCCCAACAGATGGTAAAATGGATGATCTCCCTTGCTGTAGCAGATCCTGCAGCAAATCTGTTTCCAAATGTACTGGCACCTACGTTTCCTATGGATTAAATCAGCAAAGCTGAGAGGGAGACACTGGTTTCTGGGAAACGCAGTATCTCCATGCATACTGCCCACGTCTTTACACTTTAGAGAGGACACTCCAGCTTTGTTTTCTCTTTCAGGCACAGATTCAATATGGGAGGTAGCAGTTATGAGATGCAAGACCAGCCAAGGAGAGGGATGCTATGGGTTAACTCTGCTAATGGGGGAGAGTATTGTATTTCATTGATCAGCAGGGATCTGGGTTTTCCGCTTTCCATGGAAAAAAACTCCCAGGGGGGCTGGGGGATCTGTGCTCCCCCCAGTTCTGTGCGTACCACTAGACAGGCTGCCTACTGCAGGCTTGGGTAGAAGCAGGGTGAGCTGTTCCCCACTGCCTGTGTACACTCCTGGGGGCAGGAGGGACCCACAACCCCAGAACTGTGCACAGGGCGCAAGTGCAAGTTGCCTCCTGCAGCCTCAGGCTTCAACCCTACAGCCCTCCCCCAGCACAGCCCAGCACGTGTGACCAGAGGGTGAAAAGAACAGTGGGGCTGCACAGGAAAGCTACTTGCCACTGCGAGCTCTGTGCTGCCCTGGCAACATCACGTGTGCAACCCTGCACCACCGGCCATGCTGCAGCCACATATGCAGGGAACACATCGCCAGGGCAGGGTGGAGCTCACAGGAGCAAGCAGATTTCTTGCACAGCCATGCTGTTCTTTGCAGTGCCAGGTCACACCCAATGACCTGTAGAGGCCCTGGGGGAAGGCATCAGGGTGGAAACTTTTAGTGGGCAGCATGCAGCCCCCACGGCATGCACAGATCTGGGGGCCCTGGGTCTTCCCTGCCCCTGAGGGAGTGCATGCAGAGGTAGCGAGCTGGCCGCACCCCCTGCCTGAGCCAGCAGCAGGCAGGCAGCAGGGAACCAGGCTCTGCTCCACTGCAGCAGCCAGGGTCAGGGGCTACAGACCTGGGTCCTTGGCCCCATAGCCCTGGCATCTGGGAATCCCCTCCAGCAGGGCTAGGAGAGCAGAAGCTGTGTGTGGGGAGTGAGGGGCACGAGCAAGACCATGCCACAAGATATCATGGAGACACCCAAGATCTGGTCACTTGTGCCTTCATCACTAGGTGGTCCAGTCTCAGTAATGTCCTCCTTCCTTACAGCTACCAGGGTACTGATTAGAACACTGATTACCTGAAGTGCTTGTGGTCACTAATATCAAACTGAAACCAAAGCAAATTTTCTGTTCTAAGTATCAGTCTTTGCTGTACATTAACATCACCAATATATCTGATTATAAGAAAACCTTGCAGTTTATGGAGGCTCTGGAAGAAGCCACTTCAGAGCTGCCTTTGTGCAAGACTGCCAAAGAGAAGTGGAGAAGCTTCAAAAAATGATCCATGTCACTGCTGACTCTATATTCAGCAAGTGGGTTGGAAGAAAATAGGATTGGTTTAAGGCACACTCACATGAATTGATTCCATTTATCAAAGTCAAACAAATTGCTATGCTAAATTACAAGACGAATGCCCCAAATGTAACTTGGAAGAAACCGAGGAAAGCAAGGAGTGTTGTCCAACAAATCTCAAGACTGTGCCAATGATTACTGGCTATGACTGCAAGAAAATTCCCTCCAAATTTGACACTGGAAACACTGGAGGCATGTATGATGGAATCAAGAAGGAAATAGGTCCAACTGAAAGAAGTCAGTTCCATTAAAAACAACAGCAGGAAAAGTCGCAACAGATGGGAAGATGGATAAAACACTATTTTGAACTATATTCAAGGGAAGCGATGTTATGGACACAGCCCTTAAGTCTACTGAGAGATTGCCTGTCCTTAAAGACCTTGAAGATATTTCAACTGTTGAGGACCTAAGTAAGGCCAAGGGAATTTGACCAATGGCAAGGCCCCCCAGAAAAATGGAATTCCAACAGAAGTGATCAAGTGTGCAAGACATGTACTTCTTCCCCATCTACATGAGCTTCTTACTCATTGCTGGACAATAGTGTCACATGGTCCGCAAGATGCCAATATTGACACACTGTACAAGAATAAAGGCAACTGCAGCAACTACAACAACTGTTGTGGCATTTCACTATTAAGTATTGTTGGAAAGATCATCACTTGGATGGTGCTTCAAATCCTTACTGGCCGTGTTTACCCTGAGTCACAGTGTGGCTTCAGAGCTAGTAAGTGCACCATAGATATGATCTTCTCACTCCAACAATTCCAAGAAGAAATGTAGGGAACAAAGGAGACTCCTCTGTATCGCCTTTGTTGACCTGACCTAATAAGTTTGACCTCCTGAGTAGAAAAGGCCTCTTCAAGTTACTGGAAAAAATTAGCTGTCCACCAGAACCACCCCCCAGCATAGTCTGCTTTTTCCATCATGGAATGTGTGAAACTGTCAGCTATGATGGAACAATGTCTGGGACTTTTGAGATTTGAACTAGAGTGAAGCAGAGCTGTGTCTATACTCCGACCCTGTTCAAGATATTTTCTTCTGTCATATGCTTTTGGGACTGCTACCAAAGGAATTTATTTCTATATAGGCTCAGATGGAAAATGGTTCAACCTCATATACTTTAAAGCAACAGCTATAAAAAAAAGTGTGGAAAATGTTGATTCATGAGCTGTGGTTTGCAGTGTGATAACCCATACAAAGAGTGACCTTCAAAACTACACAAGTCACTTTGCTTATGACTGTCAAGAGTTTGGTCGTACAATCAAACCAACATTATAGGCCAGAACATTGAGTTACTATCAGCAATCACAGTAGATGAAAGGTATTGCATATTATAAGTAAATTTACGCATCTTGGCTTCATTGTTACCAACAATTTGTCACTTGAGACCCATATTGGCAAAGCATCAGGTATCATAAGTATGCAAAGCAAACAGAAGTGGATCAACAACAAACTGACTGTTAAGACCAGAGTCTAAGTATATCAGGCTTACGTCATCAACACCTTTTTGTGCAGCAGATCCTGGATCACATACTCTACTGAAGAAAAACACCTCAATGGCTTTCATTTATGTTGCCTGGTTACATTCTAGGAATTACCTGGTGGGACAAAGTTGCTTTCAGTGAGGTCTTGGAACATGCGCCAACATCCTGAATATCCATTCTCTCGTCAGTCAGCAGAAAATGGATGCTGCCTGTATACTCAAGGATCTCTTGTATGGAGAGCTCTTTATAGGAAGAAGACCACGAAGGCATCCTTATCCCTTTTTCAAAGATGTTTTCAAGAAAGACCTGAAGGCAATGAATGCTGAGCCAAATGACTGGGATAAGACGGCTGAAGATCAAAGCTCTTGTAAACAGTCTATTAAGCATGAAATAAAGGATTTTGAGGACAGAAGAGCCCAACATGCAGAAGAAGAACCCTCAAAAAAAAACCCATAACACATTTAGGAGTGTTGGGGTGCTGTTATATGTTACCTTCAAAATATCTTAAATCTGTGGAATATTAAGCCGTCATAAAGTTATAACAGTTTTGGTACAGGTATGGGTTAAAGCTTAATGCCATCTCAGACCTACATAACTGACTTGCCCCTGGTGAACAGATGCATGGAGCAGGAGAGTTGGGGGGCAAGGTGGCATGTAGCTCAGAGGCAGAGAAACCACTATGGGAGTGGCTTCCCTTATTCCACACCCAGAAGGAGCCAGCCAGAACTGCAGCTCCAGGTGGGAGGGAAAATTGTTGAAAATAAGAAAAAGTGTTTGAAATGAATGGGCAGGAGGAGTAGTAAAGACAAAGGAGACAGGAAGAAAGACAGACAGATAAACCAACCAACCAAAATCTTCACTGAACTGGGATCGTGGGGGAGGGGGATGAGTTAGCTCTAGCAGGCTCGTTGCATGCTCTACCAGGGCAGGAATTGGATTAACAAGCACACCACAGCAGAGATGAGATTCAGTAGGCTCACTGCTTGCATGTCACACTGGGGGTGTGCTAGAGCAAGCAGCTAAGTGATGAACTGCATCTAGGTCCTGAGGGTGGTCCACGTGTGCTGGGGTTGCTCCCTCTGTGAGCAGGAAGGGGTGTTGGCTTGAAGCCAGCATCACTGCACTGAGCAGTAGAATTCCAGAAGTTTGTGCACAGAGCAAAGAAGTGGGAATGATACATCCTGGGATACGGGAGGAATCAAAAAAGAGCATTTTATCTCATCAGACCAAACTAACAATACCCTGGAATGACCTGGGTAAAATGGATCAAAAGATAACCCTCACTTGAAGTGGCATCATTTAAAAACATTTAGAGAGTACTCAGGATGGGTTAATGATGGCCTAAAGATAACCTGTAATACTACCCTTAGATACAAATGTCACATGTGATAAATGTGGAAGGGATTATCACTTAATAATTGGGTCCTATAGCCACACAGTCAGATGTTTAACAAGCTGATATCTCACTCAGAGCAAATCTATTGTCCCGTGAGGCAGACAAATGCCTATGCCTGTGCCTGGGGCTCCGAGATGAAATGAGAGCAATCTCTTAGACAAAACCATTTCCATAACTGCAGATTAACAATGACTATTTCAAGAAAATGATTGGAATGTCCTGATGTTAGCTCTGAATAAATATGTATAGACATATGACTAAAGCTATTGTATTTCTACTACTACTATTTGCTGCAGCTGTAAATGTTCATGGAGTACAAATTTAAAGCATTTCAGTAACACTAACACAGATACCAGCAGTAAAATAGCTAAGGTTTTGGTAACCTATTCTTAATTTACAAAATATCTGATGGCCCGTGGTTTAAAACAATACCTACAACATTATTAACAATAATGCATGAGAAAGAAAAGAAATTGTAACCTGAGCCCAGAATCTGTCACTCTTACCTACCCTGCTCAGACTTCTTTTCATCTAAGTGAGAACTACACTTCTTTTTATAGTTTTCCACTCAAAAAAATTAAAAACTGGTCATGATTGTAAATAGTCAGATGAAAACAATGACGTGGAATCAAGCTTTTATCTGAACCAATAACATGGGTACATGTAGTAAGACATCCCAACCAATGGCAACTTTTAAAAATACCACTTGTCCCATGTTAGGACCAACTCCCCCTTCTAAACAGCAACAATAAAGCTGCCATCATGATACAGAGTGTTGTGGTATTTCTAGTGAGCCTGAGAATAACACCAACTTTCCACTGATAATTTAAGAGTGATTTCCCACCTCTCCAACACAGGTTACATATTCAATTAAAACGCATCATTGAATTTATAATCCTCTGGCATAATATCAATAGTAGATACTGCCTTCAAGGTAAATTGGCAAAGCATGCCTCTCAACATTGTGTTTTAAGGCACCTCTATCTGATGTCTATACTATATAAACTAAATTAACCAGACATTACTTTCCAGTTAATTAATGTAAATCCTAGCTGTGGCTGACTTTAATTTTAGCCAACTGTCATTCACATACACCATTCAGCAGCATAAATAGAGATTTCATTTTCAAAGGACCTAGCTTGTACTTTCATTTTTGTGCTGTTTTTTGAAGTTTGCAGCTCATCTGTTTTAAGCAATATAACTTCAATAATATTGCCTCAAAGTTAACTCTGCAATAATTCACTTGTGGTACAGCAATAACTGAGCAAACAGAAGCTGCTACCAGAGGCATTCTTTTCTATTATTTATTGTAATATTTTTCCATAATTTAATGAGAAACATTTCAAAAGCAACATTTTTATCCTTTTATGTTAAATTAATTTACAATGCTATAAGCCACAATGAAAACAGAGAAATCAGCAGCAAAAAGCAAAAGTTAATAAAGACAGATTTCCTCCAACTTTTAAAGATTTCCTAAACTCAACTTATAAAAGGATCTCTTCCTTTTCTGTTGGGTTCAGTTCATCTCTGTTAGCTTTCAATTATTTTAGACATACAGTGGAAATTACATAAAAAGGAGAGCTTGTCAGTCAGAAAAAGTAAAAAATAATTCACTATCTTATGTTTAGTGTTAGACACAAGGCATGTTTTCAATTAGGTTGTGAAATAGCATGCTGTACAATATGTCCTTTTAAATCTCAACAAATACCATACAAATTAGTGCGTTTTATTTAAATTACCTGCATCTCTGGTATGAACCACAACAATTTTAAAGGTAGAATTATACAGCTTAAGGAAAACATTCAAACATTAAAAAAGGAAATAAGAAGCCCCAAACCACCACCAACGAACTACACTGCCAAAAAATGTAAAAAACCAACCAAACCTGCTTCACTTGCCATCTTGAGCCTGATACAAGAGATGCTGAGGATCAGCCATTCTTTTTTTTAAATCACTGGGATTTGATTTTGCTTATCACCTCTCAGGCCTAACATAAGCAACCCATATTCCTAGAAAGGAACCTTCAGATGCAGGTGTATTGTAATGTGTAAGCATCTTCCTCTTTTCTTATGTTATATCTTGATCACAAAATTAGAATAAAACCTGGATGTTGAGTCTTTCTACAGCATGCTATTTCACAACCTAATTGAAAACATGCTTCGTGTCTAACACTAAACATAAGATAGTGAAATAATGACTCAGTGTGTAAATAGCTCTTCTTTCAGAGGCTGAATGTGTTTTCCAGAGGCTACCCACAGTACTTTTGTTTGTTTTAATTTTTCCAATCAAAACATAAACAAAAATTATTTTAAGCAAGCGAACAGTACACTTCTAAACTTGTGTCTGCTACAACTGAGACATGGAGTTATGATACAGTTAAAAAGAACAGGTGAGCTGTTGAGGTTAATATACTAACACAGTAGTAAATGGTGCAATAGAAGGGAAGACAGACATTATTTCATAGTTTTGTTCGGGCCTTTTCCAATAGTTTTTTAGTTAACTAGAGTAAAGGAGGTGTCATTTTATTTTATAGAGCAGTCAAATAACACTTCGAAATAAAAAATACAATAAAAAACAGTGGGACCACTGTGAAACTCCTTATAGCAAAAGACCTTTTGAAACCTGACAGCGAACTAATGATGTTTAGAGGCTCAGATTTTTATTTTGCATTTTGTCCGCTAACAAATGCGTCTAAGCTATTCTGGGTGATTTTGTGCCAAAGCACAGCTTGATCTATACACAGGTGTACACACAGGAATTCCAAACTGCTTGCCTGAAATAGAAATTCAATTAAGCTGAAATTGTATGCAGCTTGGACAACTATATAATGATTCTGGCTAGGGCACATTGTGTGTAACAATCACTTAATACATTTAGCTTTGTTATGTTGGGCTTGTTTTTCTAAAAGATTGCAATTTTTGATTAAGATAATCAGAAATTAAATTTTCAAAAATATTTTTAAAAATAAGTATTTAGTATTCAAGGACTACTTTACTGTTCAGAACTATCAAGCAACAGAGCAATGAATGAAGAATACAGTCATCGTAATATATGCTGGGGGATTTTTTTAAAATAGTATTAACCTGTCAATCAACCTTTTACAGTTCTGACAACAAAAATTATACATGGTAGGACACATAATTAAAAACAGAAATTAATGTCTTTTTTCTAATTGTTATAACTGTGTATTGGTAGACTTTTCTTTTGTTTCACCTCAAATCTCCAAAACGTATTAGAAAATGTCAAATGTTAATAAGCCATTTCTTTTTAAAATTAAACATGCAGAGAATGTTTCCATTAGCACCTTGGGTGCTGAAGTGGACTAAAATAAGGTGAACAATTAATATTTAATTGACCTTTTATAGTCTTGTTGAAAATGTTGCTTCTGTGTACAACAGTTTGGACAGCTGCTAACTATACCCTCAATGGGTATGTCCAGATGATCACACAAGTATATTTTTCCAAGGACAAACAGCAGCAGCACATAGTTATGCTGCTGCTACTTGTCCCTGGGGAATACCCCAGCATGTGTGCTAGGGCATACAGCAAATTGTCCCAGATGGATAGTGCAGGCTGGGCCCAGCACCTAGGCTGGCCTCAGCAGCTTTTCCTGGGGTCCTGGGGGCCTCCCAGGGCTGCAGCTGCAACAATTTGGGCATGCATCACCTGGCTGGCAGCCAGAGCATGGCTCTGGCCGGCTATACTTTGGTTTCAGGCAGTGCATGCTGCAGCTGTGCACACTGCCCCACTTTTTAAAACCCTTTTATTTATTTATTTAAGTGTTGGGATTTCTTGGGGTCTAATTTTAGCTCTGCACTGAAAATCTTCAGCATAGAGAACCTTTCCCCATGTGCCGCATGTGTTTTGTGACACCTCAAAAGCCTTTGGGGCATCACAAAGTGCATGTGCGTGCTAAGTATAGCTATAACCCAATGAGTATAACTATATCTCAATGAAGTTTCAGATTCCTTCTGAAATCTCCTTTTTCTCCTGTCTTTTACTTCCCTCCTCTGATATAGTTGAATTACCTACACAAAACCTATATGACAAAACATCTTTTCAGCCACTTCAATCCAACCTGAACCAACAAATGGCTGCTAGATGGCAGATTTATGCTACAAAATAGTAAAAACCTATGTGAACTAATCTCAGAAGTAATGTCCTTTTCCTAACTGAGATGAGAGAACTTTTGGTTGGACCACTGATAATGGACAACCCCTGGCAGAAGGAGGGAAAGGGAATGGAGGGATAGAAAGTAGGGCTGTACAAAGCTTTGAGTGGTGATTCAATTCAGAGGAGATTCGGCTTGATTCAGTGGCCGAATCTCTGGTCCGAATCGAATCAGGGGACCACTTACAAAGTCCAAATGGATTCAAAGCTCTCTGAATCTTCAGAAAAGATTCGGAGAGCTTTGATGCTTCAGGCAGTCCCCAGTGGTGCAGCCTGACTCCAAGCTGGTAAGTACTAGGGGCGGGGGGGGGACGTGCTGGGGGAGGGTCTGACAGCGCAGATGTAGAAGGTAGGTTCATCCGGACTAGTCATGAGAGCCCTTTGATAAAGGTAGAAACTGGCAGCTCCTAGAGCTGAATGAGACTCAAGATTTCACTGATGGACCTTTATTTAGAAGGGGTGACCCAATGACTTTGTGGGCTAAATACCATCTTGTTTCCCCAAGCCAAGTGGGCTAGGAAAGCCAAGTGGATTCAGAAACAAGTGGCATTCTAGGGGTTACACTAAGGAGACACTGCTTCAAATTGCTGGGTATATAGTGTATGGCCTGTAAGCTCCACCCTGACTCCAATAATGGCATTTACCAAATCCAAGACTATTTCAAATTTAAGACTACCACCTCAATAATTGGATTCTGTACATGGAAAATAATATATTTGTTATAATTTTAAACATACAGAATCTAATTATTGGAGAGTCATATTAAATTCATACCCCAAAGCTGCTGGTGTGGGAAAAGTAGTGGCAGAGGGTAGGGGGCCAGACCCTTGCCACCCGCCCTCCCTTTCCCCCCCTGCATCTGCCAGCCACCCTTGCCACTTCCCTCCCCAGTACCTGACCCCTTTCCACTTGCCCCCCCATTCCTGTGCCTGACCTCTGTCACCTGCCCCTCTTAGGGCTACCCCTCACTGCCTGTTCCCCATGCCGCTTGCCCTGCATGCCTGTTTCTGCCCCACCTACTGTGGTCCTACTGTGCCTGCCCCCAACCCATTGCCCTCCCATGCCAATCCCAGCCTCTTCTTTCCCTACCACCTAACTCTCAGCCCTGGCCCCCTGTGCCTATGCCTGACCTCTGCTGCCTGTTCCCCATGCCTGTACCCCACTACCTGCCTCCATCTTCTGCTCTCCCCTGCCTCTGCCTGACCCCTGCTGCCTGACCTACCCCATGCCTGTCCTCCACCCTCTGTACCACCCAATTTTCTGCAACTCAGTCCAGCCCCACAGCAGTCAGCAGTGGTGGTCCCAGTCTGGCCCCACCCTTTTCAGCCACACAGAAGCAGTGGCAGCCACTTTGGAGCCAGCCAGGTCAGGGCCAAAGGGGTTCAAGTAGAAGATAAGTAACAAAGGAACAGGCTTCACGGTGTCCCCTGTGGTCTCCCAGGTCACACATATGGGTCACTCCTTTGTGGCATCCCCACACCATTCAGTCTCCCTTTGTGCTCGATGAGATACACAACCCCTTCCTTATCATGCAAGCCATCCCAGCTCAGGGCAGCTGGTGGCTCAGTTCTGGCTTCAGCCCCAGATTTGGAGCTGAAGATGAGTTGAGTCACTACTTGCCTTGGGCTGGTACTTAAGATGAGGTTTTTCCCCCCATACTGTTTGGGGAGGAGGGACCTCATCTTGGTTTCAAGTAAATACAGTAGAATGTTATAAGGAAAAGGACTGGCATGTCCCCTTCCTATTTAGTATACTAATAACGTTGTGTGCTGACATTTAAATTTATCCCTGTGGTTTGCCTTTCATTTGCTTATAGGGTGAGCCTATGCTGCCAGAAGATAATTTCCTTGCAAAATGGCTCATAAGACCCAGCAGTGAAAGGCTGCCTTGCAAAGCCTTATAGACAGCCCTGTGATGGTGGATAAAAAATTGTTCCACTTTCCAGGTTTCAGCCTAGGAAATTGCAGCTATGAATGTTTTCACCTTTATGCAAGAAGTGGCTGCTGTGATGGCAAAATAAGACCAATGCTTACTTTCATACAGAATCCCTTGTAGAAATACAACAGTCATAAAGCATGGCAGCAATTTCTGGTGCTATAATGACTCCAGAGATAGCATACGGTTGCTTAGGGATGCAGAAGGGAAGGATTCTTTTTTTTTTGTTTCCTTTTTTTTTTTTCACTTATTTCATATAAAAAACATTTCTTCTAGCCAGAAATACCTAGAGAAATCCACATTTAAAAAAAAAAGAGGATATAAATGACAGGAGGAGAGAGAAAAATACTTGTCTTGTACAGAATTTGAATGTTGTTCAAAATAATGAGCTCAGGTAAGGGGAACAAAGTCCAGTCTAAATCCACAGACCAATTTTACAGACATATTCAGAAATCAAAATAACATGCAGCCTGAAAGGAAAGATATGAATAATGGGAATGACCCACTAACACTTCTCTCAAAAACAATGTATGGTTTGTTTGTGCTCCCTTTTCCCAACACACTCGCACACAAACTTATCTTTCCCTAATCAGGCAGTATGATTGTACAGGGTTGGTGTAGGTACAAAATATCTACTGCATTCCCATGCTGGTTACAAATTGGTGCTAGAGTAGAGTGCCAAGCATTTCAGAAGTAGGCAGGAAAACTGACAGAGAATGTTATAAAATTTCAGTAATTTAGTTAAATGATAAATAGGTCATGTACAGGATTTTGTAGTTGGAACTAAAGAAACAGATCAAATTTTCTCAAAAATGTTAACTTCTCTATCCAATCAGGAATGTCATGAATAATATGGAATTTATTTAAATGAATCTTTTATTCAGAGTAAACTGGACTGGCTGTGTGTGGATTTTTTATAACTATGTAACAGAAACATAACACTGCAATGAACCTCTTTGGCCATTAAGTCCAGTCCTCTGTAGTCATAGGCAACCTTCTATCAAAAACAGTCCACAAGATTCTTCACATCACTACAAATACTTGATTACACCTCAGCCACCAAATACACAAATATCCTACAAAGTGCCATAGGAAGGGAGTAGCAGAAATAAGAGCACCACCAATGTCTGTGACTGTGTAATGATTTTAAGTGAAAATTCTGTATGAGTAGGCAATGTGAGAAATTCTGTGGCATTCAGCTCCAGTTAGTAACTTATGTGATATTAGTTCTCTTCTTGGACTGGGTAAGTAACTGCCTTGCAGAAAAATTTCTGGAAAAGTGATCTGCTAGTCTAAGGCCTCCTCTACATGTGTCAGTACAGGTGCAATGGGATCTAATGCACAATCTACACAACTGCACCTCCTGCCATGCCACATGTGCATGGTAGGAGACATGACTGTGGGATTGCACATTAGATCCTATTGTGCCTTATCGCTGGTTCAGGTCCACCCTGTATCAGCAAGAAGATCACAGCTGCCGTGATCTCCCAGCCTCAAGGGTACATGAGAGCATAAAAACCTGAGATGCCAGCTGCTGCTTGCTTTCGGTCTCATGGGACAGTGCATGAAACCCCCAGGGGTGGGAGAGTGTAGCTTCCACCATCTCACAGCTGCAGCATTGCATGAAGCCTCCAAGGCTAGGAGATCATAGCAGCTGTGATCTCAGTCTCAGGGGTTTCATGCATCGCAACAGCTGGGAGATTGCAGCAGCTGCATCTCACAGTCCCAGAGGCTCCAGGCACCCCAGGGCTTGGAGATTATGGCAGTGCTCCACAGCTGCTATGACCCAACTGGGTCCCAGCCCCAGGAGGCACGCTATAGGAACCCAGTGTCTGCAGCTGTGGGACCATGGGCCTCAGCATCTGCATGGTGCCACCAGGCCCCAGATTCAGCAGCTGCTGGGGTCAAGAGTCCCCTCTATTGAGCATGGTGCATCTGTGCAACTGGGAGCCCCCTTAGCTCACTGGGCTCCCAGCCATAGAGAAGACTCTGATACACATGCTGAATAGCAACCATTTATAAAGTTAGCACACATTTTCGAGATCTAACTTGTTATGGTGTTATAGGTACTTTGTACATGTAGGTAATTGCACAATTAATCAGTTAATTGCATGATGCCTGTAACGTAGAAAGAGACAAAATTATTCACTGAGTGCACTGGCAAGTTGCAAAGAGAAAGAAAAACAGTGACAGAAAAAAATATCTATACCAAAAATACCTGTTTTGATCCTACAAATTCTCAGGACACCAATCCTATAACAATCCTAATGTTAGTTATAGCACAGCTTCATCATTTCTAACAGTGCTGCTATCTGTGAATAACTGTATATAGACTTCTGAGATTCATTTAACCAGAATGTTGTAATGGTCCAGATTTGTAAAGTTATTTAGATATTGCTCCAGTCAGCACTGCAAGGTGTAAGTGATATAAAGTCCCATTTTCAAAAGTGACTTGTGCTCTTAAGGACAGGTGTTTACATTGCTTTTCAAAATGGGACCTTTAGGCTCTGTAACACTGAGTAGAGCAACACCTATGTAACTTCAAAAATTTGGACTGCAGTGATTTGCTGAAAATTTCACGGAAAATTTTGAACAGAATGTAACTCATGAGATCTTGATGAAAGTAGATGATAAGCAGCTGTAGAAAGCAACCCCAAAACCATGTGCAAGGTCTATATGTAAGGATCATTCACTGCCAAATACAGCTACCATGAAATGGAACACACCTGGTTTTTTGAACTTGTTCAGTATTCACAATTTTTAGACTGAAATAAGGATATCCTTCTATTTTAAATGGCACCTAGTAACTGGGCTTGGGGATGAGGTTTTATAGCTTTACTTCTGGGAAATTGGCCACATGATCTTTTAAGGACTACAGAGGCTGAAAATATGTCTTAGCAGCACAGTGTTTGTAAGAAATTCTGAGGTATTTGTTAATTAACGTGTTTTTAGAGGAGAATGTCACTTGTACTGAACCACTAAGACTACTGATCGGAGCAGAGGAGTTACTAATCTGTAGATGAGATTTTATCCAGAATAAATGATTATCAATTATATGTACAAAGAAGGCTCTGTCCTTTAGACTGATGAATCAAGTATGCAGAAACAGATATCACCTTGAAAAGATTATATTATAAACCTTTGCTTACCAAAATATGTCTACGAATGGTTTGTAGAGTATTTAAATATATTAACTTTAATCTCTGAAAATGCAATCCAATTGCCAATTAAAGTGTTCTTGCAATGGACCAAAATTAAAAGGCCCAAATCTACTCCCACGGAAATCAAAAAGTTAGTTTCCCATATATAGGAAGCTACTTAATTTGTGGTTTCAGCAATTTCACAGAAACCACAAAATCCAGGATTGTCCATGAAATATGTGAAATAAACAACAACAACAACAAACCCAACTTAATTAAAAAAATGTTGGCTGCCTAGTGGGAGCCAGTAGTCCTTGCTGCTGGGAGGGGAATGTGCTGGCTGGCAGGGTGGCACGAAAGCCAGCAGAGAAGATGACAGCTACCTTCTCGGCCCTCCTCCCTCCACTGGGGCCTCTCTGACAATCAGCGCAGAGGGGCAGGGCAGCACGAAGGGCAGCCCGCCACCAATACCGCAGCTGCCCCCTTGTCCCTCCTGCTCCCAGGCCTCTCTGCCAATCAGCACCAAGGGACAGGGCCTGTACACCAGTTGGCACCAAGGGGAGGGTCCATATTGAAATACCCATGAAATCTGCTTTCAACACTGTGAATGGGCCACAAAAAACCCTGTCTCTTGCCATAATTTAGGTAGGTCCCAAGCCATATATTCTAATGAAAGTAGAGGCAGACCCAACTGCCAATGGGTTAAAAACTCTTACCCTGTGCTGATTCTACTGACTATTACTCATTTTATAAATCAAGTTACTGTCGTAACCAGAAGCTTTCCAGCGTGACCTAAGAAATCCCTAGAAATTATATACAATAAAGAAAAGGTCAAGAGAGAAAATAAATTCCGCTGAGACAAGGGGGAACAGAAGAGTAGATGGGTAAGTGGAACTTTATATTGACAAAAGACATCTGATTTAATGTTAACACTTGAAAGACTGAAAACCCTATGAACTTTTGATAGAAAAAAGTAACTAGACTCTTTCACTTGGTAGTGATTAATCAAAATTATTCTGGTCAAATAAACAGTCACTTCTGGTAGTGTGATTTATCAAACTATAAATACCACAACTCCATAACATACAGGAAGAAGGAAAATGGTTAGCATCATGAAAACATGTAAATATACTGGAAGGAAACTTGTTTTGTGATACCTATCAGCTCATTCGAAGGTAAGGAATATAACAGCTTTCAGGACATTCTAATTTTGGAACTGAACTGCTTTTCAATGCAGTGTGAAATTTTTCAGGAACTAGGTAGGTCTTTACTATGAAAAAAGAAAGGCTTTTGGTGGTAACTTTTAGTGGAACAATAGCATTGTTGGGAGAAATGTTAGACAAGATTTTGGGCACCAGCTTCTCTAGAATTCCTCTCAGTGATATAGTTGGTTTAATAAAAGATGTCACCGCAAAAACCTTTTGCTTCCTACATATTTCCTGAACTACTGCAGCTACAAAACTAGAATAAGTTTCATGATATCAAGAAATATGCATCTATTTTTGCTCAGAGAACTTTTAATCAATTTTCTTTTATGCCTCATTATGAGGCTGGACACACAGAGAACATGTTTACACCAATGCAACCCACTTACAGCAATGTAAACAAGAAGGAAATGCACAATACAGAGCTTCACACTGCTCTAGTGGAACTCACTAGAGAACACAGTGCAGAATTAACCCTAGAAAAAATAGAGGTACAATTATTTTAACACAACTGCAATATAGCCATTTATTCACTGCAAGGAGAGTCAGACCCCAGATAACATACATCAGTGTATGTTATCCAATAAAACGTATACCACTAAATCCAGTAAAACGTATACCACTGTTTATGCGTTGTGTGTCCAGAGTCTCTACAAGTCACTGGCCACAGACAGGCAGTCATTTCTACCACTGAAATTTCTGGGAAATTTCCACTGGCAGAAATCTTTATGGGAGAGGGAGCATATAGGTATTCAGCCTTGAAGCCATTCAATCTCCCCCACTCTCTATACCTCTAACAAAATGGAGTGATCTTGATCTGGGGTAGGTGTAGGGAAGAGTGGCTGCTTCACTCCTCCCAAGCCTTGTGTCCCAGCATGAAAAGCGTACCGGGGGCAAGAAGCAGCTACTCCTCCACTTGGCTTCCAGTGGCCAGAAGCTGAATGGAGCGAGGCAAAGCGTCCCACCTGCTCCTCAGACCAACGACCCCAGTCTGTGTAGTGAGTAGACGGCTTTGTTTCAATACGCCAGTCCCTTCCCAGATTGGTCCAGGAGAGGACTGGAGTAGTGGGACAAACTCAACTCCCATTCTCCCCAACTGGATAATCCCCTTCATCTGGGGAAGTATGGGGAGCATTACCCTGGTGCTTTATCCCCCTCTTGAACCAGACTGGAAAGGGAGTATACAAGTGTTCATTCTCATAAGAGATTTCCCCCAGGAGAATGTTTGGACATTCAGTTTCTACCAGGAGAGCAGTGATTCTTCTAGTAGAAATATAATGCCTACATGTGGCCATTGTTTCCATATGAATTTAGAAAAGGAATTGACAGTTAAATGTTAATATCTGCAGTAAGATTTTTGCTTCATGCGTAAATTAAAACAGGCTTTCAGTTACACATCTGAAATCATATAGGCATGTATTCCTGCCTATACTTATTGCCTGCTTTGTGAAGATAAATTTTACCTGCCTGGTCCCAGGTAAACATAATTGTGCCCAAGATTCAATTAATGTTTTTCAGAGATCTAATTTATAAATCCAGAAATGCCAACGTCTTTTTCACAGTTGGCATCCAGCAACAGCAAGAGCTCATATTAAAATCTACAGCTAGATTCTAAAAACAATTGTAGTTGATTATTTCACTGTTCAGATAAATGTGCTTCTTTAAAACAACAGCAGGTAGATAATTAAGTGAAGCAAATGCAGACTGAACGGTGATGTATAGGCTGTGATTAACATTATTTCTATGAAATTCATCAGCCTGGAAAGAAGTATGACAGAAACCTGTGTGCAGACAGTAATCACCAGGGATCCTGGTTTTCTCTCTTAAAAAATTCCCAATTCTCTGATTAAAACTCCACAAATCCATGTTTTTCCTCAATTAAAATGAAACACCACTATATATATAGATATCAGTTGAACACATTGCTTTATTGATACATTTACAATTTTAAAGCAATTTGGAAGCCTACCAGTCCCTCAATACTTACAATGAAACAAATTCTGAATACCTATACATTTTGGCATCTGATTTTGTTTTTTAAATCATGGAAATGATCTCCCCCACATGCACGACTGATGCCACTAGGCGGGTGGGGGGATCCCCCCGTGACCGGTCACCACCACCACCATAAGTGCCAACAGCAATACTAGAAGCATCAGCAGCAAACCCAGCAGTGCTGCTGGCAGTTCTCTTGGCGGGGGGGGGCACAGCTAATTTCAGGGGGTGCATGTGCACCCACGTGTACCCCCTATGCATCACCAATGTGGCCCCAGACCCCTTCACTCACCAGGACATGGGTCCAGCTGCAGCTAACCTCCCTGTTGCTTTGTGGCACTGAGCAGTCTTATTATAGAAGTGCTGCCCATGCTATTGCCCTGCACTTCCAAGCCACAGTCTCCCCAGCCCTGCTTGTATCCCTTACTCCCAACCTGCAGTCCCTGCTGGTGCCAGTGTCCTTCATTCCTGACCCAGAGCCCCCTGACCCAGCTGCTGCCCCTTGCTCTTGAACCACAGCTCCTTGGCCCTGGCCAGTGCCCCTCACTCCTGATGCCCTACCCCAGGCCCAAGCCCCCCAGTGAATGAGGAAGGCGGTGGGTCTGTGGGGACTGGGGAATGTGGGCACAGGCAACATATGGGGGGGTGGGTACAGGTGATGCTGGAGGGGCACTTGCTCCTGCAAATTTATGCACCCACAGTGGGGTGCAGGGGTGAATCCAGCCAGACCAGCTCTGGGCAGAAGCTGCCTCTGCATCCCAGTGGGTGGGACCCAGTGCAGGACCGAGCACTGCACCAACATCATCACCAGGGGGGGCTATACTGGGAGAGACTATACAGGGAGGGGTCATCACCAGGGAGGACTATACTGCGGTTGCTTGGGGATGCAGGGGGGTGGTCAGGAAAGCCAAAGCGGAGATGGAACTGGGACTAGCTTCCCAGATCAAGGACAACAAGAAGTCCTGTTTTAAATACACAGGGGGCAAAAAGAAGGTACCGGGTAATGTGGGGCCCCTGCAAGACACACTAGGAAATTTGGTTGTCACACCAGATGACAAAGCTAATCTATTTAACGACTTCTTTGCCTTCATTTTCCTGAGCAGGGACCAGATTAGCCCCCAACGGGGGAGGTGCATCTCGGCCAAGGGTCAGTGAGGATCTAGTCAAGGAACTTCTGGAAGTGTTGGATGTATTTAAATCAGCTGGTCCAGATGATCTCCACCCCAGAGTGTTGAGGAAATTAGCTGAGGTCATTGCGGAACCTCTGGCACGGCTTTATGAGCACTCATGGTGCTCTGGTGTGGTGCTAGAGGACTGGAAGAGGGCCAGCGTGGTTCCCATCTTCAAAAAGGAGAAGAAGGAGGACCTGAAAAACTATAGGCAGTTAGTCTTACCTTGATCCTGGGTAAGCTTTTTGAGAGAATTATTCTGGCATATGTCCACAAGAAGCCAGCAGGGAGATTATGCTTAGGTGCAACCAACACAGGTTCATTACAGGCAGGTCTTGTCAGACGAACCTGGTGGCTTTCTATGACCAGGTCACAAAATCCTTAGATAGAGGGGTAGCAGTGGACTTTTGGAAGGCCCTCAACACTGTCTCTCACTCTGTTCTTATTAAAAAACTGGGGGACTGTGGTGTCGACACCTACACAGTCAAATGGGTCCCAACTGGCTGGAGAGCCACACCCAGAGGGTGGTAGTGGATGGGTCCTACTCAACCTGGAAGGACGTGGGCAGTGGGGTTCTGCAGGGCCCGGTCCTTGGGCCTGCACTGTTCAACATCTTCATCAGTGACTTGGACGAGGGGGTAAAAAGCACCCTGTTCGAATTTGCAGATGACACTAAGATGTGGCGAGAAGTAGGCATGCTAGAAGGGAGGAATAGGCTACAATCAGACCTAGACAGGTTACAGGGGTGGTTGGATGAGAACAGGATGGGTTTCAACACTGACAAGTACAAGGTGATGCACTTGGGGAGGAAGAACCAGCACCAAGGCTGGGGAACTCCTTTCTCATCAGTGGAGAGGCAGAAAAGGATCTTGGAGTCATCATTGATGCCAAGGTGAACATGGGCCAGCAGTGTGGGGATGCAGTCAGGAAGGCCAACCGTACCTTGTCATGCATCCACAGATGCATCTCGAGCAGGCCCCCTCTATGCGACACTGGTCAGGCTGCAGTTGGAGTACTGCATCCAGTTCTGGGTGCCGCATTTCAAAAGGGATGTGGACAACATGAAGAGAGTCCAGAGGAGGGCCACCCACATGATCGGGGGCAACAGGGCAGGCCCTACGATGAGAGGCTAAGGGACCTGAACCTGTGCAGCCTCCACAAGAGAAGGCTGAGGGGGGATCTAGTGGCCTGTTACAAGCTAGTCAGAGGGGACCAGCAGGCATTGGGGGAGTCCCTGTTCCCCTGAGCACTACCAGGCATGACTAGAAATAACAGTCACAAGCTGGCAGAGGGTAAATTCAGATTAGACATCAGGAGGCGCTACTTCACTGTCAGGGCAGCTAGGATCTGGAACCAACTTCCAAGCAAAGTGGTGCTGGCTCCTACATTGGGGGTCTTTAAGACGAGGCTAGATAATCACCTTGCTGGGGTCGTTTGACCCCAGTATTCTTTCCTGCCATGGGAAGGGGTCGGACTTGATAATCTGCTCAGGTCCCTTCTGACCCTACTAACTATGAAACTATGAAACATGACTACCAAAGTGAGGCACAGCAGCAGTGTGGAATTGTGCCCCCCACTGCTGCTAGATGGGCAGGGGGCACTTAATCTTGCAGGTCATGGCAGCATGGTGTTGCCTCCCATGCCAGGTCCTGCCTGCTGGGCCATTTAAGTGGCTCCTGCCCAGAGCTGGTCTGGCCCAGCTGCAGCCCCGCACCCTGCAGGTATCTGTGGGGGGGCATGTTCCCCCCCCAATGCATTTCCTGCACTCCCCACCCCATTTTCCTGTGCCCCCTGGCCCCAACATCTGTGTCCCCCCCCCCACAGACTGAGGTTCCGGGAGCTGCAAGACCTGCTCTCCACCACACTGCCTGGCTGCCATGCGCGTGTGCGTATGTGTGCACATGCACATGGTGCCCCCTGTCCCCTGTGTCCTGCTTGCCCCCAGCCCCAAGCAGCCCCTCGTAGGCTGGAGCTTTGCCAGTGTGCAAAGAGAAACCCCTGTTTTCCTGAGTCTTTCTTCTTTAAAGTAGGAAATCCCCTTTTGTCTAAAAAAGATGGAAAACCCAGATCCCTGGTAATCACAGATCTCCACTCCTAGAATTTAATCCATTTGGATTAAAGCTAAACATGACAGATGCAGCAAAACATTATGGATCCCACTTATATAATTACATGAACATAGATGAGGCATAGGGGAAAAATAAGACACTGAAACCCATTTCTGTGCCATTTCATAATGGAGCCCTCCTATCCATTCTGTCACAGTTTCTATTACTTCTGATTGTTTTTGCTCTTCTGTAATACATCTTGTATTAATGTTCCATCATCTCATACTTCATGCTGCAACAGTCTTTTCTAGCTGTCTATTTCAGATATGTATTAGTCTACACGTGAAAAACATCTACGACAGCCTGGGTGTGTTTTAGGGCCATTTTTGGCACTGTTTAAAAGAGAAAACTGCTGCATTGGTCAGCGATAAGTTATTCATCTCATTATTTTTAACACAGTAGTTTAATTTGCTTATCAGCAATGCTTCCTACTGCTACTTTTTATTGAAGACAGGTGTATTTCTGACAGGTCCACACTACACAAATCATAGCAGAATGACGTTCTCTGTATGTTGGAAGTGGGCTACTGCACTTTTCGATCCCCTTGTTAATATTACATGAGCAAATTCTCTTCCCTTTCCTTGTTAAAATTACATGAGCAAATTAAAGGGAGAGATAGGGTGACTTCTCTGTCTGGGATCAAGCTACCTCCTTCTTGAATGTTAATAAATTATTCCTGCTTATATCTGCCCCTAAAAAGCAATATAAAAAATAAAAAATAAAATAAAATGCACCAAAACTGTGCTGAATTTAAGTGTTGTGCACACATGACCCTCATTTCATCTACACATGGCCTGAGAAAGTAAACATGTTCTCTCAGGTTTAAGGTGGTGGAACTGAAGCAGCTATGGGAAACAGAGGCTCACAGATGAGGATTTCAGAGACATTACAAAGGAATCCCACCTCCATTGTAGCAGCTCCCATGCAGCTAAGGAGGATGAGAGCTTCGGGGATAGAAGGCATCAAGCTTGGAAGGAGGGAATCTATCCCTTAGATGGGGCCCACCATACAGCTGAGGTTACAGTGTCCTCCTGCACCAACAATACTTCTCTATGGAAGGGAAACCCACAGGATAGAAGAAGGCATAATTTGATTAGTAGGCATATAGCTGTATTTGTGATGTCCAAGAGGACCACATGGTGACTTATCTGCCAGTGCAAAAGTAGTAGACCTCACAAGATGTGTAGATAGGCTGCTAGGGAGGGCTGGGGAGGAGCTGGTGGTTGTGGTCCATGTAGGTACAAACAAAGTGAGTAAGGGTAGCTGGGAGGTCATGGAAGCTAAATGTAGGCTGCTAGGTAGAAGGTTGAAGTTCAAGACTTCTATGGCAGCATTCTCTGAACTGCTTCCAATGCCACGCACAGGGCCAGCTAGACAGGCAAAGATCCAGAGTCTCAATGTGTGGCTGAGACAATGCTGTAGGGAGAAAGGGTGTAAGTTTATTGGGAACTGATGGACCTTTTCAAACAGCCTGTACAGAAGGGATGGTCTCCACCTGAGCCAAAATGATACCAAACTGCTGGCACGTAACATTATTAAGGTGAGAGATCAGGTTTTAAACTAAAAATGGGGGAAAAGCTGAAAAGCATGCAACAGAACACAGTTCAGATGGACACACCCTATAGTGGTGAAACCATAAAAAAAAATAGGGATAAGAATAGAGTGAAGACAAGAACAAGCAAATACTGTTAACAAGTAAAAGGTCACGCAGAAGTAACCAACCAGGCAACAATAAAAAGTAGACATGATTTTGTACTAAAGCCAGAAGATCAAAGGTGGGGGAACTTGAATGCTTAGCAGTAAATAATTATATTGACATAATAGGTACCTCTGAAACATGGTAGTCTGAGGAAAATCAATAGGATGCCATAACACCAGGTTACAAATTATACCAGAATGACAGATTAGGTCATACTGGTCGAGGAGTGGCTCTCTATATCAAAGGCTTCATCAAATCAAATAGGTTAGATTTTTTCACTGATAAAAGACATACTGTAGAATCTTTGTGAATAGAAATCCCAGGTTTCAACAGAAAAGCATGTCTAAGGATATAGTATCAACTCCCAGACGAGGAGAGCAACAGCAAGTGAGAAATGCTAAATGAGTTGAGAGAGGCCGTGACAGCAGAAAACACTAATATTTAGGGACTTCAACTATCCACAAATAGTTGGATAGGTCAGTCTATCAGGCCAGGATGCTGAGACCAAATTTCTTGATGTTATATAAACCTGCTTCCTGGAACAGTTAGTCCTGGAACTTACAAGAGGAAATGCTATTCTTAATGTAGTCTTAAGTAGTGCACAGGATTTGGTACAAAGGGTAAGTATTACTGAGACACTTGGTAGTAGTGACCACAATACAACTGGGTTTGACATTCATGTAGGAGGGGAGACATCCATATAGGAGAAAATCTACTACGCTAGCCGTCAACTTTAAAAACAGAGACTACACCGAAATGAGGAAGCTAGTTAGATGGAAGTTAAAAGAAGTGCGGAACTTGCAGATAGCATGGGTACTGCTTAAGAATACCATATTAGAGGCACAAAGCAAATGCATACCACAAATCAAAAGAAAAGTGGACTACAAGAAAGCCTACATCGGTTAATAGCAGAGTTGCAGAGGCAATAAGCAGAAAAAGGCTTCTTTGAAAAACTGGAAGTCAAATTCTAATGAGGAAAATAAAAAGGAGCATAAATACTGGTAAGGCAAATGTAAAACTTAAATAAGACAAGCTAAGAGAGAATCTGGGGAGAAACTTGCTAGAGGCACAAAAGGTAACAATAAAAATGTCATTCAGTATTGGTACATTAGTACCCAAATACCTGCCAGAGCATCAGTTGGGCCTTTGGATGATCAGGGTATGAAAGGGGTGCTAACAAATGACAGGGCCATTGCCTAGAAACTGAATGCTGTCTTTGCATCTGTGGTCACTGTGGAAATGATAGAGAAATTTCCGTCACCAGATCCACCCCTCCCAAAGACAAGTCAGTGCATCTGACCCAAATTCAGGTTTCAGTAGAAGATGTTGTAGAGAAAACTGATAAACTAAACAATAGTAAATCACCAAGACCTAATACCATTCAGCCTAGGGCACGGAAGGAGCTCAGATTGGAAATGGCTGAACTCCTAATTGTAGCATGCAATCTATCACTAAAAACAGTCTCGGTGCCAGAGGCCTAGAGGGTTGCCAATGTGACTTCCATATTTAAAAAAAAACTCTAGACAGGAAGCAAAGAACTACAGGCCAGTGAGCCTATTTTCTATTCCTGGAAAACTGGTAGAAATAATAACATTGCACAGATTAACATGACTTGCTGGGAAGGAATCAACATGAGTTTGTCAAAGGGTAATCATGCCTCACCAACCTACTAGAGTTCTTTGAAGGTATCAATAAGCAGGTGGATCAGGGCAAGCCAGTTGACATAGTATATTTGGACTTCCAGAAAGCCTTTAAGAAACCATCGCTAAATTAAGTAGTCATGGGATTACAGGGATGTCCACTTATGAATTAGAAACTAGGTCAAAGATGGAAAGCAAACAGTATAAATGGTCAGTTTTTAGGATGGAAAGAAATGGGGAAGAAAACAGTTGGGCTCCCCAGGGTTCTGCTTAATGTATTCATAAATGATCTGGAAATGGGGTGAGTAGTGAGACGGCCAAATTTACCAGTGACACAAAATTATTCACAGTGGTGAAAACGGAGGTGGACTGTAAGGAACTACAGAGGATATGACATTAATAAGTGAATGGGCAACTAAATGGCAGGTTCAGTTCAGTGTAGGTAAGTGTAAAGTGATTCACCTGGGCAAAAATAACCCAAACAATACCTACACAATGAGTGTTTTTACATGTGTTCCAGGGGTATGGGAGAGGTCCACACCGTCTCGTGTATTCAGTGTCCCTGTGCTTCAAAATGGAAGTGGGGGTACTTTAACTAAAGCTTATTTGACAAGCAGACTTGATTAATCAAGTACACTTCAACACACTATAATTACAGTGCATCAGAGCAACCTCCCAGCACATCTTTGGCACCCATTGATCAGCTCTAAATTAGATATTACATGACACAGGAAAGAAATCTGGGAGTCACTGTGGACAGTTTGCTAAAAACATCAGCTCAGGCCCCCTCCACACTTCCACACATGCAAGTAAAGGCACAACTGGATGTAATAAATTGTAACCCGGGTGCACCCAGTATGTGCTCCCTTCTCTAAATAGAAGGGATGGGTAGCTAGGTAGGAGTGCCGGCAGAGGGATCTGCAAATGCAAACTAGTTTCCTCTATTCCCTATAGAGTCAGGCCAGGACAAGAAATGCTTAACTATGTACATATTTATTAATATATACAAAGTCTAAAGAAATTGATATTGAGGAACATATAGCTGTGTCATAACAGCTAATGGCAAGCTTCTGAAGGCCAGCCAACATGGCTTTGTGGCTGGCAGGTGCCTGACCAACCTCATCTCCTTCTATGAGCATGTGACACAAGCGCTGGACAAGGGAGTGGATGAAGTGGATGTCATACATCTGGATTTCAAGAAAGCCTTTGACCTAGTTCCCCACAATGTCCTCATGGCTAAGCTGGAGAACTGTGACCTTGATCATCTTATGATCCGAGGGCTAGGTAACTGGCTACAGGGTAGGACCCAAACAGTACTAGTTGATGAGAACAAATCAGCGTGGTGCAGGGTGACCAGTGGAATCCCTCAGGGCTCAGTACTTGGGTTGGTACTCTTTAACATCTTCATTAACAATCTGGAGTTAGGAGTCAGATGCGAACTGGCAAAGTTCATAGATGACACCAAATTATGGGGGAGGGTGGTCACACCACAGGACAGGCTGGGGATACAGGCTGACTTGGACATACTGTCAGGGTGGGCTGATCAAAACTGGATGGCCTTCAATGTTGACTAGTGTTAGGTGGTGCACCTTGGTAGGAGGAACCCTCAACACACTTACAAGCCCGGTAGTGCTATGCTTGCTAGCACCACAACTGAAAGACTTGGGGGTCCTGACTGACCACAAGATAAATATGAGTAACCAATGTGATGCTGTGGCTGGCAAAGCAAACCAAACTCTGGTGTGCATCTACCAATGGGAGGTCATCTTTCCGCTTTACTCAGCCTTGGTGAGGCCACAGCTGGAGTCCAGTTTTGGGCTCCCTACTTCAGGAGGGATATGGAAAAGCTTGAGAGAGTCCAGATGAGAGCTACTTGTATGATCCAAGACCTGGAGGGCATATGAGGAGAGGCTGAGGGATTTGGGACTCTTCAGTCTGGAAAAGAGAAGGCTCAGGGAGGACTTGGTAGCAGCCTACAATGATATAAGAGGGGTACATCAGGACCTGCGAGAACAGCTCTTTACCAGAGCTCCCCAAGGGATACCAAGGTCTAGCAATCATAAACTCCAAGAAGGCCAATTTAGACTAGACATAAGAAAAAAGTTCTTTTATGGTGTGAGTGTCCAGGGCCTAGAACAGACTCCCCAAAGAGGTGGTACAAGCACCTACTCTGGACTCTTTCAAAAACATCTGGATATTTTTCTTGCTGGGATCACTTGATCTCAGCTGACTTCCTGCCTATAGTGGGGGCACTGGACTCAATCTCACGAGGTCCCTTCCAGCCCCTAATGTCTATGAATATACACAAATATACAATTGTCTACGAATATATAAATATACAATTGTCATATAGTGTTATATCCCACAAATGAAGGCTGAAAGATTACAGCACCTTAAGAATCATCCAATAGTTCATGGGTATGCAGTTGATCTGAAACAGGTAAGCAATAGGTAAGCACAGGTAACTACAGATAGGCATCAAAGAAGGGGTCCCAGCAGAGCCCTGGCTAAGAGTCATATACTCTATACTCTATTAAACTACCAATATACAATTATAAAAATACACAAAATATAAGTCACAGTGTTACAAAATATGAGGTGCTCTCTCACAAAACATAAGGTGCATAAACATAAAAAATAAACTTGACTTAAAAAATCCCCAAAGCCCAGACTGTTTCTAAAGCCTTGGCTGCATTTCAGTGACTGTTAGGAGGGGAAAACCCTAATGCTTTTGGACCTTCCAGAAACCCTGATGGAGGTTATAAACTCAGAGGGGCCCTCTCCATCTGGGACCTCCCCTCCAAGAGCCCCTTACTGAAAAACAGGAGGAATTTCCTCTCCCCTGTAGGAATCCTTTTCCCCGCAACTTACGACTCCAAGATCCAGAACGAGTGGTCTTTGGCCCTCAGGTGCATTGCTTCTTGCTTGCAGAAGCCTCCTGGGCCTTTCACTCTTTCTGGGCTGTTTACCTGCTTGGAGCCCCGAGCACCATCATGTGCTCCCATGGGCTTTGCCTTATGCTAAGTGCTAAAGGCCCAGGTCACTTGATGCAACACCAGGGCTCAGATTGCTCCTGGACCCTCCATGCAGCACTGTTTGCACCAGGTTGCTGGCTCTGTGCCAGGAGACCCAGACCTGAGCTGCTGCCAGTGGCTCCCAAGGTCCTGATCCCTCCCAGACTGCTCCATGCCATGCTGTTGGCACTGAGCGCCTGGCCCTGAGCCAGGGGTTACAGACCTCAGCTGCCTTGAGTGGCTCCCAGGGTCATGCTTTGTGCACTGGCTTGTGTGCTGCATTCCTGGTTGCACACCAGGGGCTGCAGATCTGAGCTGCCTCACGCAGCTCCCAGGGTCTGACTCTGTACACCAAGCTGTTCACCACGTTGCTCTGCAGCAGGGCTGGGGACATGGCTGCTGCTCGCCGCTCTTGTTCAGTGAGGGGCTTTGGGGCTCTGCAGGCCCTGCTGGCCAGCTTATACCAGCTGCTTCTTTGTTTTTTCTCTTCTCCATCGCTTGATGCAGCCGCCCATATGCTGGGCACACTGCTCTTTTATACCATCCAAGGGCTCTGGCCATGGATTGTAAACAGACCAATCAGGTTGAAGCAAGGTTCAGACTTCAACCAGTTCTGGGTTCTCTGCCATGCCCTGGGTAAGGGTGGGGCAAGCTCCTCCCCAGCAATTGCCCAGTTGGTGGAAGGGCTCCACCAAGTAAGATTCTCCGAGCCTGAACATGCCGGGCAGCTATCGGTAAGCCTGCCACAAAGTGATGCACACAATTGTGCCTCCTGCCATGCCATACCATGCCATAATTATAGGATTACACATTTGATCCAATCACACCTGATCCCAGGCTCCCTCTGCACTGGCAAAAAGCAAGCTCCTACAGCTGGGAGCCCCCTTTTTCTGAAAGAGTTCCCAGCTGCAGGTACCACACACAGCCCATCAGTTGTGGGGGTCTCGCAAACCTGGCTACACGTGAGGCGAAGCCACGGCCAAGAGCCCCATTGGTAGCAGAACTCTTAGTCCTGTCTGCATGAGGCACAGCTGGGACAGAGTGCCCCATATAGGCCAGGGGTTTCAAGCACCCCTCATCATGGCAGTTCCCAGGGCTTGAGATTTCATGTTGGGCATGGTGCACCCCTTCGTCTGTCACATGATGGGGCTCCCAGCCCCAGGGGAGACCCTGCTACACATGCAATTTAAAGCTCAATAGCAACCAGGTATATAGTACACATTTTCAAGTTCTAATTTTATAGCTGATTGGAGCTTTCTTTGGCATGATAGCTACTTTGCACATGGAGCTAGTCTTAACGTAATTGCTTAGTTAACCAGTTAATTACACAATACCTGCTACATGTAGAGAAGGCCTCAGTGCTCAACAGCTGTCAAAAAGGCAAACAAAATGTTCGGGATAATTAAGAAGGGAACCATAAACAAAATGGGGAATATCATCATGCCTCTTTATAAATCCACGGTGCATTCACACCTTGACTACTATGCCCAGTTCTGGTCCCCAAACCTCAAAGAATAACTAGAGAAGGTCCAGAGAAGGGCAACAAAAATGATTAGTGGTATGGAGGGGCATGAAAAATGCTTACTCTTTTTTTAGACAATGAAAAAAGTATTAATTTTGTCAAAGATCAAAGTCTTTGATTTCAGATGCCGATGGCAAAAGGTCAGATGACAAAGGGTCAGAGGCTAACACAGCAAACTCTGTGGCTGTAATTTATCACTCTGTATTAACAGTGTTGCATATACACACCCCTATCTGTGCCTCATTTCAAATTACTTTAGTTCTCATACTAGAGAGACAAACTGACCTTGGCGGCCCAGCACAAAAGCTAAAGTACCTATAGTAACGAGATTAGCTGACTTTAGTAAAGTTGTAAAATTAAATATGCTATGCGCGCCATCCTGTGACCAAACAGAACCAGTACCACGCAAGTAAAAATAACCCC
>NW_017728906.1:53301057-53350560 GCF_001723895.1 Crocodylus porosus | reverse complement strand
TTTATCTCTCTATCTCTGACGTTATCTTTCTTATCAAGAGCTCTTAGTAATTTGCAGACTGCAACGGCTTATATGAATCGCTCGGAAGCAACTGTCTTACCCACCCTGTAAATGCTGGGTAACTTGATATCTGCATGCTGTAACTGAATGAATAAATCAACTCCTCTCCCTACGCTGCAAGCACATCAGTAGCGTAAGTAAAATAAATCTTTTGTGAAAACATCACGCTGTGTTTAAATCATCCCGACTCCTGCTCACCTTTATCACCCACCTACCCGGTCATACATCCCCCTCCTCGCGCCAAGCCGGTTGTGCCGACCCAGGCTCGCAGGTCAAGGGTGCACCGGCGTTATGGGGCACGACAAACTTAATCTCACAGATTATATAAAAACAAAACCATTAATAAAAACATGTTTTTATTTTATGTGTGTGCGTGTGTGCACGCGTGTGCAAGCATATGTATGTCTACATGCATCTGTGCACATGCATATGTATGTGTACACACATATTCAGAGTTCACACACATTCATTTTATTGTTGATTTTCTTCTTTGACATTCATTTAAGTATAACAGCTGTGGCGCTGCAGATTTCCCACTGAGAAGGAGCATCTAGACTTCTAAAATTCTAGCTCACCGCAAATCTCACTGCAAAACCACACATTAATTTAACTGTGCATAGCTTCTCTTAATTCTCATCTTTTCTTTTCTTTCCTGTCTATCCCATTCCCTAGAACACCAAAAGCCTCCTGCTCTTCTTTCTTACACCTTCCCTTGTATAGAAGTAGACACAGTAAGGAAAAAAAAAACATTGCTTTGTTAGCACCTAAACTCAGAAGACAGCAAAAGTAGTGTGATGTCAATCTATTTGAGTGGTGCCTGACCATTATGCTACCTGTGAAGTGCTCTTTTTAGTTCAGCCTCTTATTGTAGCAGGGCACTGGGGTGTGCCTGCTCCTTCCATGGAGCTAGCAGCCTGTGAGGCTGCTTGCAGATGGTGAAGGGGGCTAATGAGAGACTGGCCTGATTGGAAGGGGGCTCAGACTGGAGCTTATATAAGCCCAGAGCCTGAACCAGCCAGGCAGTCTCTTCCTGGCAGCATGACAGCAGGCCTTGGAACAAAGGAAGACTACCTGGGCAGAGAAAGGCAGGGTTTACATGCAAGTGGCCTGTTTTCTTCTAAACCCACAGAGGATGTGCCCAGGGCAGGGCTGAACTAAGCCAGACAGTTCACTAGCCCAGAGAAGGGGTAGTGTGCAGGATTAGGGGTCTGGGAGCCCAGAGAAGGGAAGGGGTGGAGGACCAGAGATCCCAGAATCCAGGAAGGGACTGTATAGGGGCTGAGGGTATAAATAAACAACATCCCAGAGAGAGAAGACCTGCAGAACTTGGGGCCTGGTGTATAGAAGGTACCATGCAAGGAGCCTTTATGGTGACAGGTGCCCAGCAGAGTGATAGACAGGCCTGCTAGCCTAGCGGCACAGGACTGTCACTGACGGAACCCAGGAGAGGCCCGGTGGTGACTGACACAGGCTCAAGCTCATGCACAGCCCACAAGCAGCCTCTCTTTTATGACCTTCAGTAAGAGCAAGGTGTGAGGATGAGTGATCAGAAGGGGCTGCAGTCGAGCCTGAGCCAGGCAGGGGATGCACGGCCACCAGGGGCCTTGCTACACTTATACAGTGTTTTTTTTTAAATCCTGTTCTGGTGAAAGAAACATAACTGATGTTACCCCTTCAATCACATCTTATCTTGCATTAAGCACATTAATCATAATGCTGTGGAAACAGTATTCAAAACATTTTAAAGAAAACGTTTGAGGTCTTTGTGCCATTTGTTAACAATACCTCTATTTTTTTTTAAATACAAATTTTTAAAAAATACCTCAACAAGCACAAATGCTATACCTGAGGACAAAGTTAATGGGCTGTCCTTCATGCACATAATTAATCTAGAGGAGCTGAAATTTTGTCTGTTCTACCGTGCCCATTTTCTTCTCCTCAGACTTTCTGCCAATCTCCATTCCAATAACCAGTTAGCATTTATTTGAAATGGAAATATTGAGATAAGCCATTTTTCAAACCCAAACTTATATTTGTAAATAGTTGCTTTTTGCAAACTAGTAGCACTGTATAACTAAAAGGATTATGTTCAAGTTATCAATCCACAAGCATACTAGCAGTTCCCAGTTTTGCTTTCCATAAGGTTCCACACTGGCAACATTTTCTCATTTTAGACCCTAAGATCTAAACATTGGATTTGGCCAGGCCAGCTAATACAGCAAATTATTACTTGGACAATAACTGGTGGCAGGAAGGTACTCTTCAAGACGATTCATAGTCTGGATAAATGAACCCAGAAGCCAAGGGCCATAGACTGCATCAGCCCATGAGATAGTTATTTCTGAACAAACACAAAGAATTCTCATTCTTATTTCTTGTACTCTGAAAATTATTTTTACTACCCTCTCACTTGTTCTCTACTTCAGAGACCTGCTTTGAAGTTTTTCATTGTGGTAGTGCCTAGCCACATTATAGATAAAGCTGTAACAGCAATTCTGCTTAAAGATGACATTTTACATTGCTCTAATAGTCACTTGTATAGTTAGATGGAGCTGACAATTTCTATGCCACTTCAAGGCTAACAGAACAGACTGTCCTGTAGGATCAGAAAAATTTCACAGCAGTAGGCAAGTTTGCCAGGTCAAAAAATTAAGACTTTTTTCCAGATTAAAAGCTTTCAGATATTTTCCTGCAAATTAAATAACAATTATACAAATCAGATGGACTATAGGGAAAGAATACAGGTATTGGCATGTGAAACATAAAACTTCAACTTTTTTTACTGCTATTAAAATCATATAACTGACAGCCTTTCAGGTGCTTTTCATTCCCCCTCTCTTGTACATTTCACCACTCCAAACACCTTTCCATATCTTAAGAGATAAGTCAAGGCTTATCACAAGATTAATGTGTTGTGTTTTAACCTATGCTTAAAACTGACTCGAAAGACTCATTGTATCAATGTGGCAATTTACTAAAGAGCAAAGAAGAGAGACAGCATTATGTATCCAAACCATTTGCTGCTGAGAAAAGAGTACTTCAGGAAAAAACAGAAGCTGTTCTTATAAGCTAAAGTGACAGATACCTTTGAAATGATAGGCAGAAGCTGCTTAGAGTCACAAATTGGATGAGGACTTCTCACTTTCTACCTATCTCCCACGTTTAGGGTTTAAAAACAACAGTCAGCTATGAAAAGGGAGAATTACCCTTCCAATTCATTTTAAAATATAATCTAAGATATAGTAAATTATACGTACTTCGAATACAAATATCTCCTCACCTTTAAGAATGGAAAATAATTTAGGTGCTAGGGAAGCACATATGAAAGGAAAAGCAGAAGGCAGGGTGGAAAGGAACCTTACAGACTAACTCACTCGGAGGGGCATCAGGTTTTGTAAGCAATAGCCTACATCGTCAGATTTTGTGACTGTAATGCAATGTGAGGAAAGTACGATGAAGCAAGCTGCTGCTTGCAAAAACTTACTAAACTCACTACTCTTTGACTTCTGGCTAATACAGCTAACTACCTCTTTGCTCATGGAAGAAGTATAATGTTGGGTGGATAGGGGGAGGCTGAGATTTAGTTCTGTATTTCAGTTCAAGAGTATTAAAATATTAACTACATAATGTTTCCCTTATAATGTCCTGCCAAACTAGGGCTCTCAGCATCAAAACATATGTGCTGAATTCAGCAATTTTTTTTAGAATATAGATGTTAACTTTATATGAAAACAGGAAGCACTCTCAGGTTATCACCTAAAAGAATTACTGCTGCATGCATTTTTACCTTGTTAAATTTCAGGGTGAAACATCCAATTAAATTGACCTGCAGACTTAATTTATAATGATTACATTGATAAAATAACAACATAAATCCCAGCCAATTTCAGAATTATGTCCAATATTATGTAAACTGGAAAGCAATATCATATAATTATTGCTACAATGACAAACCATGAGGGTAATTAACACAGCTGAGGTTTCATACCACAAAAAGTGCTAAAGCAGAAAGTAAAGTCCATTATTTTCATCCCCTTCATATGGCCATGTATCAATCCAGGCCTTACAAGGACATATGATGCTTTTAAAATTGGACAATAAAACGCAACATATAATTACACAACTCCTTAGAGTAACCATTATGCATTGTGTGAAAATCCTCCAGAAAGTATTATAAATGTGCAAATCACCACAACTATTAGGTTGTTGTCAGTTCAGACAAATGGTGCATGCAAATGCATGTTCATAGAAACAAACAGTGCATTTATAATGCAAAGATTTAATATAATTACATCACCAGGCAATCAGAATGTGTAGTTATGTTGGAGTCTCCCCACTCTCAGTGAATAGATTAAGTACTGACAGGATATTAACCTTATTTTCTACCAGTGACTTCCTGATCTAATCATTTCTGATCAAAATCAAAAGCAACACCTACCAGTGGCTGATATCCCCAGACAAATTATTTCTATTATATGAAGTTGTAGATGCACAAAGGAAGAATAATTTACACCGTTGACTTAAAAAAAGAAAAAGAATTCTGAGACTAGAGCATGTATATGAAAAAATCTTTAGCGATATTACTTCTTGATATGCAAAAAACATTAGTGAGAGGGTAAAAATATATATATTCCCAATTGAAATCTAAGATTTTCCATTATTTCTAGCAATAAAGATTTATCAAAATACATTTTCTACTTAACATTCTCAGATTATCATGACTTAATGCATCCCTATGATCAACAGAATTACAATAAGGATAAGGCAAACCATTGATCTGTATTAAGGTCCTCTATCATTATTTCCGTGGTTCCTACAAATAAACATCTAAAGAGAGAGATAGGGGACGCAAACCCAAGCCTATATATTTAACACGATTTCTGTATGCACTATAAATCCTTAGCAGTGTTTTTTTCAGCTAACAAAGAAAAAACAATAAAAGTATCTGAGCAATAGGTTTGTGCAAAGCTTCAGGTTGCTGATTTGATTCAGCGGAGCTTCAGCCCAGTTTGGTGGCCAAATCTCCAAATCCGAACTGAATCAGGAGCTCCTTTAATTTCTCCAAATTGACTCAGAACTCCCTGAATCGACTTGGAGAGATTTAGAAAGATTTGACAATTCTGACAGATTTACATACCTCGAGGTTCCAGGCGGCTTGCAAATGCTGAGATGGTGAGGCAGATGGAGCATCCCACAGGATCTCGGTGGGGTCCCCAGTGTGCTCGGCAGTAGACCCAGATGTGGACCAGAAGTAGTTCTGGTCCACTTCCAGGTCCGCTGGGAAGTGCACTAGGGGAGCTCCCCAAAGCCCCCTGGATCAGCAACTGGTGCCTCCTGGGTCTGAGGGGGGCACCTGGGGTCCCCCTGCAGGCAATTGCCCCAGTATGCTCCCCAGTGGACCTGGAATGGACCAGAAATATTCCGGTCCACTTCCAGGTCTGCCACCGAGCATGCAGAAGGCCCCCATGCGCTTCTGTGGGACACTCCATCCACCCTAGTATCGCAGCGTTCACTAGCTACACCTGGTACCTTGAGGTTTGTAGAAAAAACATTTAAAGCTGTGTCTATGGCTGAATCGTTGATTCTCCAAATCAGCATTGAATCTTCAGTTCCGGACTTGGCTGAATCGAATCAGGGACAGTGATCCAAACTGAGAAATTGAATCACTGTCCTCAATTTGGGCCAAATCCAGATCTGAATTGAATACGGTCTGTTTCAAACACCCCTACTGAGTGACACTTCTTCCTACTGGAGGAAGGAAAACCCTGGTGCTTGGGCACTTGAACAGAGTTGTTATATTGTGATTAAGATTTAGACTGGTGCCTGAAAGCTGGTTTGCAGTCCCAAGACAACATCAGGATAATTCTGGCAGATGGTAGTTTTAACCTTCTACATTCTGGAGCTTGGAGTCTGAGAAACTGCTCTTGGCCAAGAGATGCATCACATCCCTTTCATCAACATCCATTGGTGGGCTGCAGAAAAGTTTTCTGCTCAACTGATGCACCAGTTGTAATGAAGTTAACAGGGATTCCGCTCCATGGAAACCAGCCTCCACCCCACTCCCCCCCCCAGCTAGTCTGAGATGGTGCATTTAAAATGCATACCCTTCCATTTCTTGTGGCTGTTTAGGTCCTAAAGTGGCATTAGGTCCTAAAGTGAAAGGGATATGCTGATGGTTGATGTAAAGGTTCCTTCACCCAGTAAAAAAAACCCCGAAACAAAATCTTATCAGGAGAGGAGGAATCTGTGTTCCTTCCACCTTTGTCAAAGCTTTATACAACCTGCTCTTTACTCTTATTTAAATACAGTTTTAACGTGACTACATGGCTGCGGTTTTCCCTTGCTCTCCTTTTTACGCCATTTTACATATTATTTACCCTCTCAATAGAAAATAGCAAAAACTATTGCTTTTGAAATTCCATTAACGCTTAGCTTTTTTTGGCTTCCTTCCATGCACACTTGTATTTGTGATTGTTTTTTCTTTGCTTTTAATATAACTATGTGATTGCAGTTTCCATTGCTGGCCTTTCTGCTCCATTCTACACATGAATTACCGGTACACTGTCTGCATAAAAATGCCTAAAGTGCATCACTCTTAAAATCCCATTAGTGCTTCCACATCTATTAATGGCTACTTTTTTGAGCTTGTTGCCTCTTCAAATACCTTACTGGCAACCAGAAAACCTGATGTTTAAGGCATATGTGAACACCTGTCTGTTGCATTTGTTTGTATCTAACCATTATACCATATCCACCTTACTTGCCTTGCAAAGTCATTGACATACAGTAAGTCTGAAAGAGATATTTTAGAGCATGGGTAGGCAACCCCCAGCATGCATGCCAGAATGTGGCACTTTGAAGCATTTTGCATGGCATGGCCTCAGGGTGGATAGCAAGGGAGCTGCGAGGGGTCTGAACCTTGTTGTGGCACTGCAGCCCTGGTCCCTTCCCTGCTCTCTCCACCTTGAGGCACACGTGCACCTGCTGCTAGCGAAGGGCTGGGGCTCCACAGCACGGGGTGCAGCTGCTTGCAGCCTCCCCATCACCTGCTGTGAGCAGCTCCATGGCAGGCAGCAGGGTGGTGGGCACATGTGTGCCTCAGGGCAGATGGCCGGGAAGGGGCCTGGGCTGCACAGCCACAAGAAGGGCTGGGTCCCTTCTAGCTCCCCTGCCGTCTGCCCCAGCACACCAACATCTTACAAGCCAAGGTGTGTTTGGCACTCTGCCCAAAGATGTTACCAACCTCTCCTATAGAGCTAAATATACATGCAGTTTTATTGTGCATTCATAGAGATTTCCTCACATTTAAAACTGCACTGCTTGCTGTAGGACTTTTATAAGTAAAGTCTCTACCTGACACACTTTTGTCTCAATTTCAAATATATGAAAATGAAAGCAGATTTCAAACTCTGTGAAGGAGTGTGTGTGCATGTGTGTGTTTTTCTCCCATAGGACAATGCCATGTTGTTGAAATTGAAATGATCCATGAAGACAGTTTGATTTTAGTGATAGTCTGACAGAAAGCAGGCATCTGTCTGGCTTACTTTCAGGTTGCTGGGTTGACTGATGGATAGGCCAAGAGCCTTGAAGGCCTGAATGTAATAGTTTCTAAACTCACAAACTCTCTGAGCCTGTGGCCCAGAGCTTCAGGACAGCTGTTCAGAGAAAGGCTATTCTACTTTGTATTTTGCAAAATTTTGAAATTTTTCCCTGAATTTTCTGTTTTTCCCTGAGTTGCCATGTAAAAAATTTGAAATAGTGAAATCAAAATGCCTGTGAAATAACTACCTTTCTCTCCAACAGCTCTACATAAAACTAAGTTTACTGCATATGAGCCAGCTTCTCTTTTCTGAAATTAATTTAGGAGTGGAGGAAAAGTATAGCAGGCTACCATTGCCTTACTGAGTTAACATGAAATTCTACTTACCTTATGTAATTTAATTAAATAGACTGGACTTTAAAAGACAGAGGGTGAGAAAGAGAGAATCTGTATTTGAATGTTTCCTCCACTTACAGCTTATTTATTGTCATGATGATAAAAGCTGCAATAAATACTGAATTTCACTTCATAAAAAAAGTCTTCATTTTAAATACCTAAAACTTTTCCCCAAACCAAGCAAATCTATGTTTACAATCTGTTGTGTAAATTTTGCCTGTCATTATGTGACAGCATCATGTAGTAAAAATTAAGGGCTCTATTTCTACTTTCAAGAAAATGATCTTCCTGATGTCACGTAGTTGGCTGGAATTGTTAGAAAAAAGAATGTGTTTTCCCTTCTTCCTCAGTTATTTATTGCTTTCTAGAGCTTCCAAACTTCCACCTTGGTAGGTACATCTACATGTGACAATAATGTGAAGCAATAAACTCCAGTGCATATCATGCCAGAGTTTATTGCTCCCAGGAGCTGTGTTTACACATATGCCTGGATCCGCACCACCATGAGCTGAGTTGGAACAGCCCTGACTAGTGATAGACTTTACTTTATACACTGAATACACCATAGATACTAACTAATCTTCAAAAGGATCCATGGTGGTTGTTGGTAAGACACATTATTTAACAGAGAGCAGACAAGAACTCAGATCAAAAGTGCCCAGTGTCAGAGCCAAAATCAGAAGTTAGGAACCCTGATTTTCAACGTGGGACTTATTCTCTCCCATTCCAATACTTTTACCTTGGTTAGTTGTTTTCTGTTTTTTCAAGAAAGAGACCCAGAGTCCATATTTATCACAGACCTCACAGAAGAGATGAGCTCTAAAGAATTTAAAAATGGAGTTAGGACTATTAGAGGGCACAGAGAAGTAACAAATTCTAAGCATAGAAAGTAAGGGCGGGGCACGGAAATCAGAAAAATGAAGTGGACAGATAGAAAAGGGTGCAAGAAGGTTTAAAAGCTAACTTGTACTTAACCTTTGTTAGTAAGGACAATTACCAGAAATTTGAGGTAGAACAAGAGGAAGAGTAAATTAAATGTCTGAAAGAAAATAGTAAGATTATTATGTCAGTAGCAAGAGTTTGAATAAGTTAGGGAGAAGGATGAAAAGAAGAGAACCAGATTTTATGGTACATATGCATATAATACAATAGAACCCAAATATTGCTCAGAGTTAGGTTCCTTTGTCTCCCCCTCTGGGAAGATGAGGCTTTGAAAAGTAACAGAGCTGCAGCTAATGGTTGCTTGGGATCATTGATGAACTGCGGCTGAGTGGAAAGGTGGCAACCGATGAAGCAAAATGTGCAGCTAAGCATTTTGTACCTAATTCAGCAATCCATTGCAAAATGAGTATGTTGTGAAACATCCAGAGAATAAACATTTTGGGAAAACAGAATATACAGATTCTATTCAGGGCAGAATGAACTATTGCTCAATACGCTTGAGGAATATGAAGAAAACTTAGAAAAGAAGAATACTTAAGAATGTGCGTTGAAGTCTATGGGATTCATCCCATGCTTAGAGGTAAGCTTATTCTTAATATTTTGGCAATGGAAGCAAAGAGAGGATGACTCATGCTTCCCAAAAGAACGTTAATACAAACTGGGTAAAAAGGGATATAATGGGATGTTTCTAAATCGATTTTAAAACCCTTAAGCTGTTAACATTTTAAATGATCATACAGTGCAATAGACAGTCTCATAAAACATCTCCAAATCAGAGTGTAGCCTACTACATAAAAAAGAAAAACATGAGTGTATTTTGATCATAGGAAGGTGCATCTATCTTAAAAATATGGTCACTCAAATCATACCTAGCTATGCATCCCATCTTTCTCTGTCAGGATGGAGAAATTCTTCTCTTTAAAAAAAGAAAGAAAAAAAAAGAACAGCTTTGGCTCACATCATAGAGTACTGGAGTGACCTTTCTTTAGGGATCCATGTAATAAATATACCTTATTCAAAATCCTGGCTGACATCTCTTAATTCTTTTCTATTCTGTTATATTTCTAAATAATTTCCTTAGGGCATCAACCAATATTTTTGTTCAGAGCCTTGTACCCTTGATTGGACAGCCCGTTTGTCAGAACTTGTAACATGTTTTGGTACTAGTTTTTGAAACAGCTGGCAAGAACACACACACAACCAAAAAACATGTTTTTTACTTTGGTCAGGAAAAATGGTTCTCACTAATGGTTCCAGACCTTATCTCCCCTTTAGCTTTCACTGGTATTTCTCTTACAGCTTTACCATATCTCCAGTGTAAAACCTGCTCATGCTGTCTGCAAGATACTATTTCATATGCAGAAGTGAAGAAAAACAGCTATTTCACATATGGTAATGTTCCTCACAGATCTTAATGTTTGATTGATAGAAAAATGACCATTGTCCTTTAAGGAAAACTCACAATCTCTAGAGAAGAATTCTGAAGTCATAATATCAGCACTACACATAATACCCATACTAGGTAAGGTGGTTCAAAACATTTTAGAGCTGACACTCTTGAATTAAAAAGTTTTAAGTAAAACTCCTGTTTTAGCTTAAGTAAAACTCCTGTTTTGCTGAAAAGACTGGCTTGAAATAATGTCCCAGATATAAAGGACAGCAGCTATTGTAATGGTATATATTTTATTAAATGAATTGTATACAATGCTTACTTTTTACAATGGCACTGATTTACTGTAACAGAAAATCATGCTGATCACGAGCAACAGCTACACTGTTTTTCTTAAGTTGGCAAAACAGTAGATTTGTCAGGAAAGGGGCATCTTCAAGCCAGTACCATTAATATATCAGGACTTCTTTTACATAAATGTCAATGCCACTGAAACCAGTCTGGAAAAGGCACTTCCTCCACCTCTCATAGTAGGAGTTTAAAAAATAATAATTAAGAGCTTCCATAGGGACATCAATCATATCAATTCCATTCAGGGGAAGGACATTTCATAATCTACTTGTGGCACTCATGAATTATGAGATTTTTCTGAAGGATTAACATGCTATGAAGTAGCTGATAAACAGGAAGAGGCTGATTAGTCTAGCCAAAGATATACGTATACAGAGACAGATTGATGGACAGCCAGAAGAAATAACAAAACAAAACACATTGTTAAGATATCCCCCAACTCCCCCTCCATTAGTCATCAGCCTTAACTGAAAGTCAAAAATTACTGCTCCATGGGTGGACAGGTATATATGAATCTGTTGGGAGTAACAGACAATAAAACAGCTGCTGCTGTGTCTCTGCATACTAATGTTTGTTTTTAATATGTAAGAATCACTGCTCTGGCTGTACAGCCACGATCAAAGGGTGAAAAGAATGGCACTTGCTTCCTGAAGAAGAGATACTGCTATACTTTTTGCCTTTTATACTTTTGGGGGGGGGGGGAAGTGGGGGGGAATTAAGTGCAACATAATCCTGGAAGGAAAAGGGAAAAATCAGACTTATGCTTCTTCAACTCAAATGTAATAATTTATTTGAGAGAGAACTAAATTTTCTTAAAGAAAAATAATTCAATTTACAGGATAATTTTTATTCTATTTACTATGCTGGTTGTCTTAAGCAGACTGCTGCATTAATTTTGTCCTTCATTACTTGTTGTCTACTTGCTCTATGTTTGGGTGACTCTTGAAGAAATATCTGCTTTGAAAGATGCAAGGAAGACTTAAAAAAATATGCATTTTTAATAAGCTTATATACATTTAGAATAAAATACTAAGTATCAGTTTATAATGGAATCTAGTAGGCAGATGAACCATTGTTACATGGCATACAGATGTTATGGCATCAAATCAATGAAGTAAGTGAAAATATGACATGATACATGAGTGTAAAACAAGAACTTGGGTTGCTGTTTATTCCATTAGTAACCAAAGGATCATATTCTTGACAGTGGACAGAAATGAACTATAATGAATTTCTAAATAAGCACTGAGTCATCTCCCATTCATAACTACTTTGCTAAGGATCACACCAACGTAAGTCAGACACAAGGAGTGGGGAGAGACCAAGATATCTTTATCTGATAAAAGATTGGGATAACTTTAATCCACTTATTAAGCAAAAAATGTTTCAAACTATTTTTATGGAATATAGCATCTCCAGCTTTCAAAGTATATAATACTTCACCAGCAAGTAGTAGCAATAAAAAAGAAAAAAAGATGTGTTACAATAGAATAATTATTATAAAGCAATTATATAATTATTATAAAGAAAAATGTACCTGGCTTAATGTCATTTATACAACATAATCACTGTGATTTTAATTAATTCCCATTCAGTTAACCAATATGGTCTTTATACTGAAATTTCCTGTTTTGAATGTCAATGGATTTATTACCATAGTGAAGATAAAGTACTGTGAAGGCATTTTACAATAAAGGGCCTCTATCTTACTTATAATCTCAAATCTAAGAGCATACAATCTCATATAGTCACGCACCCATATTACAGAAATTACAGTAGCACAAGGCAAATATACCCAGCTTCAATAGTGCTCTACCACCTCTAGTGATTAGACTCTCTAAAACTCTAAAACAACAAGAAAACACATTATCCCCTTTCCTTAACGTTCTTGACAAAGCTGATTTGTTGTTTCCCGGAGGAAAAAAAATTATTTAAAAATGATGACAAATTTACTTAATATCTTTTCTTTCCAGTTACAAGAGGGTATGCTCGCTAAAAGCTGCCACTTAATAGTTTTTAAAAGTCTTGTAAAATAATGGAGGAAAAACAATTCAATTAAACAATACAGAAAAAACTCGACAATTTATGCAGCTGCTATAAATATCAGAAATGCTTAGTAAACTTTCATGCGTGCCAAGAAGCATAATTTTAACAAACTAGATTGGCAGCATGACTGATTCCTTTACAATATGACATCTAATTATCTGTTTCAGCAAAGTTTATATTACATGTTGATGTTGTGCTTTGAAACAAACAGTAGTTCTTTTCTTATTGAAATGTAAAAAAAGTCTTGGAAAGATCAGGCTGATAAAAAAGTTAAGGGTGTCACACCAGAAAAACAGTAACCAATCATCACTAACATAACACTGTTCTTTTCAAATTAATTTCCATTAAAAAAAACTGAACAGCAGGCACAAACACAAAGAAAAATCATTATCTTGCATCCATGAACTCTATAGCTGAATCACTTGACTTACCTGCCACTGTTTCATGAGCTCCCGAACACCTTTTGCATCCTCTAGTATCCTTTCCTTGCGTGTAGCATCTTGCAGGACATTGGCCGTCGTCTCTGCTTCTGTAAGCCAAGCAAGGAACTTTTCCAGATCCAGGTAGAATTGTTGCAGCAGCCTTAGAGCTGCTTCTAGTGTAGCCTCACGTTCGTTCACCCTGTACAAGTACAAACAGTCAATGCAGCACTTGTAGGAATCAGGACACGTATAGATCATTTAAAAAGAAAAAAAGTACCCTCACACACATGTGCATACACATACATGCACCCACACTGTGGGTATTCAATATACTAATCAAAGGGAAAATCTGTCAGTAAACTACTGTGAAAGACAACACATAAGACTGCATTATATACTACTGTGCATCTCCCAGCCAACGTTCCTCTCCCCCTTCCTTTTTAAGAGATGGTATTACAGTAGCATTTTTCAACCACAACAGACAGGAAATGACATTACTTTGGTAGGGAACACTGAAATACTGTACCTGAAATGTTGGAACTCAAACAAATCCAGATTAATGCTTTTTCTTTTTTAATCAAAGCTTTTTTTCCTTTTTGGTTATGGGTCATGAACCTGTTACTCCCAGCTAGCTTATTTAATTTTTAAAAGCCACAAAAATAGTTCCTGGTCACTGAGCAGTGAAGGTAATTACAGTAATTGTTGCTTACTGTAAATTGCAAGCCTTGAGGGCTGCATTTCTCACCATGTACCCTAATAATGCAGAAGATTTTCAAAGAGACACATAACAGCTCCAATCTACAGAAAGTCTGGTGCTAATTATATAATGAAACAGCAAAATAAAGATCAGTATTGAGCTTTTTAATAAAAAAGGACAATTTGGAAAACCAAAGACTATTTATCTGCCCTTGGTGAAAACCTAAACATCAGTTTGGTAGAGTATAATATTCAAGAGCCAAGCAGTCCTGCAATGGAAAAATGCATAGGTAAATTTTCCATGTTCTATCAGAATCAGCATGCAATTTACATGCCCTAGTTGTATTCATGCATTTTGGCATTACATTTGAGCTCAAATGGATTTAAAAAACTGAGCATTAGAATATGACGCATTGCTCATTAATATGTGATTGTCAATAATTATGCAAAACTGTAATTTATTTCAGCAGTAACTTTATTATGGGAAGTGCATATTAGGCAATAAACAACTCTTGCAGGGCTGGTGGCAGCACAGCTCACGAATGAACTGTTTATTCATCATGGCTTGTTTTTTTGCTGAGCACACACTCTTCTGCAGTACAGTTATTGCTATCATATGGGATAAAAACCTTCTCGCTTGTCCTCACAGCATTAAGTTGGAGTGTATGGAATAGGCTTAGAAAGTGTCAACTATTTACAATGAAAGGGTTGACTCTAAACATTTATCATCTCATAAATATACTTTAAGGCCTGATAAGTGAACACTAGGTCTGCATTTGGATTGGCTAAGGGAGTTAAGCCACTGGCCTCTTATACATCAAAATCCTGTGGCTGGGGAGACTTGAAGACAATTGTCCCAAATTATCAGCTCATCTGTATGTGAAGGCAGGGAGCAGAATTCAGTATGAATTTCTTTTCTATCTGCAATTAACTTCTCACTGTGTGTATCCGATTGTGGGATTTATTTCAGGAGCTGCACTACTCAATCACGTGTTCAATGTTCAGCTACTGACTAGTATCAGACTTAGCCAATTTAGGTCAAATTGGTATATGAAACTTCTGTCCCAGGTCCCCTCCTGGTTCTAGTTAATTCACCATCCCCCAGCATCCCAGGATGCTTTTCAGTCCTGGGCTGTGCTACTTGCTCCAGTGGAGCAGGGTTAGCCCTGTCCCTCTGTTCTCTGTAGCCAGAGCACTATCACTGCTCCACCTGGCTGAGAAAGGGGTGTGTGGGAGGGGAGGGAACTGGGCTATGGACACCAGCAGAGATTTGCCTGGGGGGAGGGGAGCAGCCCCTCTCTAGCCTATATGGTATCCCAGCTGGGGTCTGCCTGGAGGGGTCAAAGCAGCCCCTGACAGGCTTTGGCATGTCCAGGCCCCAGGCTGGGCTGGCACAATGAGGGGGAGTGGGGTTTAAGCCCTCTTTCCCACCTACACAGGACCCCAGCTGTGGTCTGCCTGTCAGGGGCTGCTCTGCTTGAGCAGGAATGGAGGAAAACCCTTGGAGGGCTTCTCTCTCAGCTTCCCTCCCTTCCCTTTGGCAGTGACTGGAAAACTGGAAGGTGTGCTCTAGCACCTTCCAGCTTCTGACCTGAGCCAGTGTAGGCATGTGACTGGATTTCCAGAATCAGAAGTGAATGTCTGTTCACCTGCTTCTTGGTTCAATATACACAGTTTAGACTAATCTGGAAAGATTGAATTGATTCAGCCTTGGGTTTTTTGACCGTCTGTATTTAGCCTGAAAGCCCAGACGCAAAGACAGACACTTTATGCCCAAAAGCTTGCCCATCATCTCTCTCAACTATATAGTTGGTACAATAAAAGATATCACAAAACAAAAACAAATGAAGACAAAACAAATCAAACATAAAAACTACCTTGTCTATGGTACTCAAAGTCAAACAGTTACTTATTAGTCTTTTGGTGTTACTTCACTCTCTTTTTCCCACTAATTCCACATTAAATACCTCAAGTTAAAAAACAATACTGACTTCTGGACCTCATCCTGCAAAGACTTGTGTGTGTATATGTATATATGTGTGTGTACACACATATACACACACACACAGCAGATCAATCTATTAGCTCCTCAAATGTCTTCTGAAATCTTAGGCATGGGTATCCTTCTAAGAAGAATCTAAGAATTCTAAGAATTGGAATGTCAGGAGTTTCAATAAGTACACAGGCTTGCCATACATGCATAGTTACTAGGTGCAATAGAAAAAGGACACATACATATACATAGATATATTTATATGATATACACACACACACACATGCTATATATAAAGATATATAGTTTATTAGAAAAAGGGTATATATTTGAAACAGGTTTTCACTTATAACTCAACATTGATGTGTTCAAGTGTTTATGTTTTAAGTGCTTGCTTAAAACCTGTTAAACTATTCATAAATGAGACACTGTGCCCCGAAGGATAACTCCTGTTGTGCAAAAAAAGGAAAGTCACAGTTTTTTAAAATCTAAAAGTATCACAAAAATAATTTTGTATTTGCAGACCACCAAATGCACATCTGCACCTTCCTGAAATCTCTGTATTGCGTCAAGTATTTTCTGTCCTTTAGAAAGTGATCTGCTGGAGTTACAGGAGGGTCTCAAAAATGAGGAACAAGTCAGTCAGAGCTTTACATTTAATATATGTTAATGAAAACAATAAGTAATACATCACATTTGACTGCTAAAACCTTTTGCAGTGTTAGACAGACCAATGGAAAGGCTGTATTTCTGAAGGCTAATATATTGCAAGTCTAAAACAAGTGAACACCAATTATCCACATTTTGCAAAGAAACTCAAAATTTCTGACAATCTAATCATCAAATGCATCAGTGACCCTCCTATACTACAAATGTAATATGGGTAACTGGCATATGCCAGTATTTCTACCTTGTTTCCTAATGTGAATAATTAAAACGTTTGCAGAGATTTCAGTATGGAATGATTTCAAGGATTTAGTGACTAAGGGCATTTGTATATGCCTAAAAAGAAGTGGTGTTTTTTTAAAACCATGTTGGAGCCCAATCCTTACCTGCTTCTCCAGTGGCAGGGAGGGGATAGCGAGCTGCTGGTGGGCAGAGTGGTTCTTAAGTTCCAACGGGGGGCTGGTGCTTCCCTCCGCAGCAGTGGCGCCCCCCCGCTCCCTAGGTGGACCCTGCCCACAGTCACCCAGCTTGGGCAGTCCCAGGGGTACTGCAGCTGTGGAGGGAAGCACCGGGTCCCTGCACAACTCAGGCAGGCAGGCTGGCTCCGGGAAGGCGGGGGAAGATGAGGCTTGTTGCTATTTTGTTTTTCTTCTGCGGAGTCCGCCTTCCTGGGCTGCTGCTGGGCTGCCTGCACAGCCCCTGAGCTGCTCAAAGCCCAGAGCTTCCCTCTAAGGCTGTAGGGTAGGAAACTAAAACTCCTCAGAGATATTTTATTTTGCAGTGCCCAAAAGTCATTTAAGGTGCATTACGCTGCCTAAATGTGCTACTGTGGCTGGAATTAACATGCAATATGCTGCTGACTGTGTAAACTGCAATGCCATTAAAGCAGTGCAAAAGGCATTTAACCTACTTTAAACCTGCTTGAAAGTGTTGTCTACAAACCTCCTAGTTATGTAGAATAACCCAGTTTAATTCATTTTACACACAGTGTACGTATATTTCATAGATTTCATAGACATTTGGGCTGGAAGGGACCCCAGAGGATCATCGAGTCCAGTCCCCTGCCCCAAAGGCAGGAAGTCAGCAGGGATCATAGGATCCCAGCAAGATAAGCATCCAAATGTATCTTGAAGGCGTTCAAAGTGGGTGCTTGAGCTGCCTCTGGCGGCAGTCAATTCCAAACCTTGGGGGCTCAGACAGTGAAGAAATTCTTCCTTATGTCCAGCCTGATTCCGTCGCAGCAGAGTTCGTGACTGTTTGGTCTTGTCATTCCTTGGGGCGCTCTGAACAGATGTTCCCCCAGATCCTGGTGGTCCCCCCTGATAAACTTATAGGTGGCCACCAGATCACCCCTGAGCCTGTGCTTTTCTAGGCTGAAGAGTGCCATAGCTCTCAGCCTCTCATCATAAGATCTGTTTTCCTGACCTCTGATCATGCGTGTGGCTCTCCTCTGCACTCTCTCAAGCTTCTCCACATCCTTTTTGAATTGTGGAGCCCAAAACTGGACGCAGTACTCCAGCTGTGGCCTCACCAAGGCCGAGTACAAGGGGAGAATGACGTTCCTGGATTTGCTTGTGAAGCATCTATGGATGCAAGCCAGCATTTTGCTTGCTTTACTAGCCGCAGCATCACATTTAACACACATGTTCATCTTGTGGTCAGTCATGACCCCCAAGTCCCTTTCATCTGTAGCAGCGTAGCACAGATGAGCCTATCAGCATGCTGCAGGTTTTTCCTTCCAAGGTGGAGAACCTTGCATTTTTCGGTGTTGAACACCATCAGGTTCTGATCCGTGTATTTCATGAGCCTGTCAAGATCTGTCTGGATCACCCACCTGCACTCAGATGTGGATGCTTTACCCCAGAGTTTGGTGTCGTCGGCAAACTTGGCCAGCCCGCTTCTGACACCAATGTCCATATCATTGATGAAGATGTTAAACAGTATAGGCCCTACGACAGACCTTGAGGGACCCCACTGGTGACCGCACACCAAGACGATTGGCTTCCATCAACCACCACCCTCTGGGTCCTGCTGTGGAGCCAATTCCCCAGCCAGCAGATCATGGTGAGGTCAAGGCCAGTTTTGCCAAGAGGTGATCATGGGATACCAGATAGAAGGCTTTTTTGAAGTCAAGATATACGACATCATGAACAGAACCAAATACCTAAAATAAGTACCTTGCTTTCAACTTTCTTCAACTATTTGTTTTGTCAATCTTTCAAATGCAGTAAACACAAAGGTTAAAGGAAAGGATTAAAAACTTTGTGACAGAATAATTTTGAATGACTGGAGAAACAGCTCAAAATCCAGGTTAAGAAATAGAAGAACCCCAAACCTCTCCAGGATTTCTGGTTTGCTATGGAAGTTTTGTTGAAGCACAGAACTGCAAATGAGCAAAGTCCTTGATATGCTCCCTCCCTATAACCCAGCAGGCAGCAAGCTATGAACATATGAAAGGGTAAAAGCAAAACACAGCACAAACAGCATACTTCCTCTGGTTTTCTTCCTGGTTCAGGATCTCCCTCCTTTATACCCATAAGGACAGCTCAAACTTTATCATGGTCTAAGTGTAATAATGAGGCTCATTTGCAAGCAAAAAGTAGGGTTTGTGCCCTGGGCCAGCAGGGATTAGCTTTTGCTATAGAAAGAGAGACTGGCATGGCCAATAGCTATGGGCTCCTATGGTGTACAGGGAACCAGTGGCCTGGGGATTAACCCTTTCACCTGCCCCATGCAACCACCACTGAATGCCATGCCTCACAGACTTGTATGTGTCCAGCTTTTCCAAAAAATCCCTAACCTGTTCTTTCACCACTGAGGGATGCTCACCTTTTCCCTAAATTGGGCTGCCCAGTGCAGTAGCCTGGGAAGACCAAGGTTAAAAAGGAATTGAGCATTTCAGCTTTTTCCTCATCAACTGTCAGTAGGTTGCTCCCCCCATTCAGAAGGGACTCACGTGTTCCCTGACCTTCCTCTTGTTGCTAACATACTTGTAGAAACCCTTCTTGTTCCCCTTCACATTCCTTGCTGCATGCAACTCCAGTTGCGCTTTAACCTTCCTGACTATCCCTGCATGCCTGAGCAATATTCTTATACTCCTCCCTCGTCATCTATTCAAACTTTCACTTTTTGTAAGTTTCCTTTTTGTGTTTCAGCTCACTGAAGAGTTCTTTGCTAAGACAAGCTGGTTGCTTGCCACATTTGCTATTCTTCTTGCACATCAGGATGGTTTGTTCCTGTGCCCTCAGTAAGGTTCCTTTAAAATATGACCAACTCTCCTGGACTCCCTTCCCAAGGGATCCTGCCCATCAGTTCCCAGACGGAGTCAAAGTCTTTTTTTTTTTCCCCTGAAGTCCATGGTCCATACTCTGCTGCTCTCTTTGTTTTGTCAGGATCCTGAACTTGATTATCTCATGGTCATTGCTGCCCAAATTGCTATCCATTTCCCACCAATTCTTCCCTGTTTGTGAGCAGCAGGTCAAGATGAGCATGGCCTCTAGTTGAACTCTCCAACACTTAACTAGGAAGTTGTCCCCATCACTCACCAAAAATATCCTGGATTGTCTGTGTGCTGCTGTATTGCCTTCCCACCATATATCAGGGTGATTGAAATCCCCTACGAAAACCAGGGCCTGTGATCTGGAAGTTGTCTGAAGAAAGCCTCATTTACTTCATCTTCCTGGTCTGCTGGTCTATAACAGACACCCACCAGGACACCATTCTTGTTGGCTTTCCCTCTGACCTTAACCCAGAGACTTTTACCAGGCTTATCTCTATACTGGAGCTCTGAGCAATCATGCAGCTCTTTTACATACAGCACAACTCCTCCTTCTCTTCTTCCCTGCCTGTCCTTCCTGAACAGTTTGTACCCATTCATGACAGTGCTCCAGTCATGCAACCTATCCCACCAAGCCTCTGTTATTCCAATCATGTCATAGTTTTTTGACTGTGCAATGACTTCCAATTTCAATTCTTTCTGCTTGTTTCCCAAGCTCCGTGCATTTGTACACAGATACCTGAGGTTTGACTGCTCTACTTTACAGCTGTAAGAATGAGGCCTCCCCTGTTGCCCTCTCCTCCTTGTGCTTCCTCCGGGTCTCCAACTTCCCCACTTGCCTCAGGGTTTTTGTCTCCATGCCCCGGCAAGCCTATTTTAAAGCCCTTCTCACAAGGTTAGCAAGCTTGTCTGAAAAGATGCTCTTCACTCTCTCCATCACGTGGAACCCATCTCTTCCTAGCAATCCTTCTTAGAACAACATTACGTGGTTGAAGAAGCTGAATCTATGCTGGTGACACTACCTAATGCAGCTATGCACTGACCTGTAGGATGTGTCTACTCCTGCCTGGGCCCTTCTCCTTGACCAGAAGGATCAAGAACACCATCTGTGTCCCCATTCCCTTTGCCCTTTCACCCAGAGTGCTGTAGTCACTCTTGACCTGGTCAGGGTCACTGGTGCCCACATGGCTGAGAAGCATTGAGTAGTAGTCAGAGTCTTGGTAATCCTTCTGTGACATCTTGGATCCCAGCTCCAGGCAAGCAGTATACTTCCCAGGACAACAGGTCAGGCTGGCAGATGGATGCCTCCATCCCACACAGAAGGGAGTCTCTAACTACCACCGCCATTACTTTGTCTTTATGGCAGTGGTCTCAATTCTCCCCATCTTGGAGATTCTGGCCTGGCCTTTTCCACCAATGGAATGCACTCCACCTCCTTTGTTGCTAGTGCTCCATATCTATTCTCCAGGCAAACCACTACAGATGGGGATGATGACTTCTGCTTGTTGCCAGAGGTCACAAGCATCCAGCTTCCACACCCTCTTCCTTTTCCAGCACTGCCTCTGCAGTCCTTCCTGGAATCCATGGAACATGGAATTGATGTAGTCCTCATGGTGGAGGACGCTCTGCAGCCTTGCTACCTCCTCCTGTAGCACTCTTGTCTGCTCCCTGAGGGAAACCACCAGAAGGCACTGTTCACATTGCAAGCACTCTCCCACCTGCCTGACACTGGAAGGAACCTGCAAGTCACAGTCTGCACAACACCAAACCAGGACCTGGGAGAAGCTCTGATGGTGTGTGGTCCTGCTTGGACAGACACCTCACAGGTGCAAGCAGAGGAAGAGCTGGAAGTGGCAGTGGCTCTGGGACTGTGATATATTCCAGCAATCTGCCTGGGTCTTCTAATCACTGCCTCTCACTTCCTACCCCACTTTCCAAACAGACCTTCGTTAACAAACTCCTGTGTATCTGGACTGTTTGCTGTTCCTTGATCCTAAAGTGTTCCCTTTTCCCTAAAAAAACTCTTTACTTTCATCAAGCTTCAACTTGTCAACTGACTGGTGAACTGCTTGCAAACTGCCCTGTTCGCTCTACCTGGTCACTTGGAGTGTCTCTTTATATTCCTCTCCTAAGTGTGGCCCAGGCACTAGCTGGAACTGACTGTCCCCCTTCTAAAACCACCCCTTTACTCTCAATTCTCCAGGTGTCAGACATCAGACCAAAAGTGAGTCTGTTTTTGGTGGAGAAGAAGGTAACTTTGCCCATGGGCATCTGGGCCTTCCCCAGCCACTGCAGGAGTGGGGCGGTTTCCTTATTATACTGTTGGGCCTCAAGCTATGGAAAGCCTTACCACCATGGCCAAAGTTCAGGGCTCTTAAGCCCTGAAGAGACTGGAGGAGGCTTTTTCCCTACATGGTATTTAAGAGTCCTGCACAAGAACCCCATGCATGGGGCTGCAGGTAAGGGTGTCTATATTGCCATGAAGGAAAAAAATCTACCATGCTGTGGCACTTCAGGCTGGCTCCCTCAGCCCCACGTGTGGTGTGCTCTGAAGTGCCATGGTCATGGAAAAGGAATCACCGCCCCCTTCACTGCCCCACAACTGCACACTAAAACTCATGTTTGCAGCCCCATGCAAAGGGCAGTAGTGCAGGTCTTTTGAGTGCCCTGTGGCAGGAGGGGGGATGGACTCTCCTCCCACATAGCACATTAAACAACACACTTTCAGCCCCACAGTCAAAGTAGCATTTAAAACCCAGGGGCTGGTTGTGGGTAAAGGGGATTGGATGCTGGGAAAAGGGGCTGGATTTTCTAGCCCCTCAGTGATCAGGGGGTAGGAGTTTGCCCTGACTTGGTCTGCAGCAGTAGCAATTGCACAGGAGCAATGCATCCTGGCATGCCAGAGGTCAGTGAAACAACTCCATTCATTTAAGAAAACTGTATAAGCATTCATTCATCCACTTTAGCTTAATTCAGAGATGAGTTAATCTTCATGCCACAAGGTGCCACAAGGAAATTTGCTCCATGCATGCCACATTTGCACCAGTTGAACTCTTGCAAATATTGTTTTTCAAGTAGATTAACTGTAAGTCATCCAGTTTAAATGTACTGCTTGTACATAGAGCATTCACTCAACACCCCCTAAGGCCTAAGAGCTCTTCATTCAACAGTCCTAAACTCATACAAGACAGAGAAGGTACATGAGAGAAAGTCTAGGAGGCAGAGCTACTAATATGTTTATCTAACTCTCTATTAACTGTACTTGATTTGCAAATCACTTAATATTTTTGTCCATCCACAAAACAGCAATTGCAATATTGATCTATCTTACAAGATTTATTTTAAGTCTTAACATTTAACGAAAGAGTTGAGATTGGTGAATGACAGACAGCATAACGTGCAAAGCATATTTTACAACAAGCACATTAACACAGAATACATATGGAACTATCCTGAAGCCTAATGAACATCAAAAATATTCAAAGAGGACTGGCAGAAATTTATGAAGCACAGGTGTTTCTTTAACTGTGATATAGTGGAGGAATTCAGAATGTTCAATGGTCTGCTTAATCAACTTCCATCTGTGTACTGGGGTGGTCTAATGTTATCACACTGGGTTGTAAAACAAAATGTGTTAGATTACTGACTGCCTCTGTGTCTCTTACAGATTTTATTTCAACGCTGGGTTAGCTCCTTTAATAAAGTGCTCTTTCTCTCCTTTGCTATTGCTATTCAGTACAATTTGCAGAAAGAATTACCCAAACTTACCTTTTCTGAGACTGATCTCTGGGTCTTAGACACACCCCTTTTGTTTGGACGAAGGATAAATAATTGCAAAGCCATACAGAAATACTTCATTCTTGTTGCTAGTGCAAATATAAACTCTTACTAGCAATTTCTTATGCTAGTATTTTAACTACACTTGCATCTCTAAAGGAAACATCAAAGACATACCAAAAGAATTAATTTCAGCTAGGATGGGGATTTAAGGAGAGTTCCATCAAAGAAAAGAAAATCACTACACATTTTCCACTGTGCATCCTAACCTAAAATCTCAAAGATTATTAATATTGATTTATTCTGGGAGCTCAGGATTCTTCTGCTGAAGATTAACATTTAAACTAAGACTATAGTATTTTATCAAGGTGATAAACAAGTGACTGGTGGAATATTTAGAGATTTTCTAAGTAATGACCAATGCACACTGAGCACAAAAACCCACTTTAGAACATATAATGAGTGGGCACTGACCCCTTCTGGCACCATGTTAACTATGGCCGAATATTTGAAGTTTGGATGTTCTCTGTCCCAGAGTATTAGACTGAAAAGAAGTAAATATTTACATTTGCCATTGTTTTTCAGTTCTCTGCTCAGATACATTCTAAATTATCTTCTTAAACCAGCTTCACGCACCACAGATTTGATTTTGTTTTTAAGGCACTGACTTTTTGTTAGGAACAAAGCTGGACAAAGGAGGAATAAGGATATCCACACAGGGAATTATTAGGTCTTAAATTCACAACTCAACTTATTTTAGATCACCTCCCCATACCAACAAGCCCTAATAATGAGAGACTGATGTCAATATGACTAACATATTCCTCCTCTGTCATTTCTAAGCCAATCGGTATATATGTAACCCTGGGCACAACAGTACCCATGCCCTCACCTGAATAACAGGATCCTGGGTACCCGGTAGCCAGTGGCTCCACCCAGCTCCCTGGGTAGCTGCTGCAGTGTCCCCAGGCAGAGAGCCCCCTCTTACAATCAAACAACCTTGCGGATGATTATAAAACTATTTACAGGATTTAATTATTTACAAGGAAACATATAATTAATGCAATAGAATAAATGTTACACTGCATGACCTAGTGATGGTGGCTTAAGGGTTAATGATTTTTGGATACACATTACATTGGGGGAAGGTATACAGATTACCCATGATAAATAAGGAACCAATAAATAAATACATTGATACTCCAAGTTATAAACCATCAAGACCTTATTTATACAGTCTATAACTTGTACACTGTATACTGAGGACCCTGTGTGCACTGCCCCTAGCGGAGTGTCTCAGGGAGCAGGACTGCGTCTGTACCCCCGCATAGGATCTGTGGCTGTCCCTGGTGCTGGTGTCCCTCGCATGAGCTCCAGGGGTCTCAGTGCAGCAAGTGGTGGCTCCTTCCCTGCATTCCCAGCAAGAGAGCTGATTCCTGCACAGACCCCTTCCCTGGCTCAGCAGGGAGCAATGTCTGGGCTGCAGGTTGTAACAGTTTCCCCTGCCCAGCACAACTTCACAGCACCCAACAAGTGCAACCCCTCCCTGGGCCTTGCCTGGCCTGGGGCTTCTGGTTGGCTGGAGCAGTCCCTGCCCCTCTAGCCTAGGGCTTCCTCCAGCATCTGAGCCTGCCCCTCCCCAGTGCTGTCTTACTCACAGGGGAAAAGCCAGGGCAGTCTCCAGCAGTCTCCCCCAGCCCTGCATCCCCCTACCCTGCTGTGCTCACCCAACCACACAGGGGCTTGCAGGAGGGTCTTCCCAGGCTTGGAGTCTCCTCATAGGCAGCTCCTCTTTTGTGCCTGCCGCAGCAGGGCTCAGAGGGGAAAGGTGGGAGAATGGATACGGTGCAGCAATCTCGAAACAGCCTCTTGCTGCTACTTCTGCAGAGCTCTGACAGGGGCTTTTGGAGGTGCGGCCATGGTGAGATCCTTTCCCTGGTCTCCAGCTTGTCTCTCACCCCCTCTCTCTTTGCCCCCCCTCCACCCCTCCCGGGGAGCTTCCCTCTTTTAAACAAGCCTGCCAGCCAATCCCAGGCCAGGACTCTTCCCAGGATTTTGCTAACATCTTTCCAAACCCTGCTGGTGTTACATCACTCCTCCCACTTCCAAGAGGGCTACCTCCAAAACAGCTTTACTCACCCTCAGGGCAAACAGTGTCCCTACTGGGAAAAACTCAGCCTCTTCGCAGTCTGTCCCTCTGCAGGGCAGCCCTTCCTATTCCTTCAGGTGGGCCCATTTTTAATGCTGCTACATACATTTCCAATATTTTCCTAATAATCAGCCCTACAATATATAATTGTAATGGTGCGTCTGTCCCTTTAAGAAGGAACAGTCAGCCGTGTTCAGAAAGCACAGCTTCATAGCATTTGGACAGGTGCTGGAGCATCCTTCTAGAAAAGCTCTCAAAAGAATAAGCAAGGGACGAGGAAGCAAGCTGTGTAAGCAAAACAGTTTGTTACAAGGAAGGGCCAGGCTGTGTGCTGGGGCCAGAGCCAAAGGGCTCCTTTCTAGTGTCTGGGATAGGGCAGAGGGGCTTGGTTTTGTTCGGGTTTTTTTGCTTGCTTCTCTGTTGCTTGACGACTGCATTATTTGGGAGGAGTTGCTGAGAAGCTCCTTGGGGAGCAGTGCTTACCTGCAGAAATGAACAGGCTAGGCCACCTACTCACAATGGTCTTTCAGAGTGTGTGCATAATCGTAACCACTTCAAATTCATAGTATTCTCAGACGAATGAGATGACAAGTACATTTGTAGAGATTCACAGCATTTTGTGGATTTGTTGTTATATCTTTAGTGGCAACCATGCCCTGATGTTTGATTATAAATTAGTCAAGTTTGACAGAGCTTAATGAAAACAATTATGTAAATCTTTCTGGAGTACTGATGATTGTTTCATTGCACACTCATTTCCTTGCATAATCCACAGTAAAAATGTCAATTTATTTTAATATATAGAAAAATGCAGAGTGAAAAGTAGGTCAGTTTCTCATACATGAACCTCCAAAAATGAGGCTAAACCACTGAAATGGTCTATAATGATCTATATTGAAGAACAGAGCTGGAATTTTGCAACAATTCAGTCTTTGAGAAGAATTCTACACGTTTTTGGTGAGAAAGGATTACTGAGATAAGAAACTTACCCTATTACTCAACTTATTTTTGTGTGAATTTAAAGAAAATTACACAATTTTTCAGTATTAAAAAAAGGAGCCGGTTAACTGGCATTCTGTTGTTTCAAGTTAACTTTTGGAACTTTTCTTAATGCTAACTATTTAAGAGATATAAATAAGAGATATAAATAGTAATTTTACTTGTACTTTTCATTATTTATTCCCTTTTGCTTTAGGGACAAGCTCAGCATTTGGCCACAACCATGCAATGACAGTGACTTACAAAGGATGCAAATGACAATAAAATTTGGTGTAGGATTCTCTTGCCAACATCTGGCAAAAATAACAGAAACAGATGGAGAGATGTTCACAGAAGTCTGGGTTTGGAAAGAGAGCATGGAAGAATTCAAATTGTTTTAATATTATTTTCAAGGCGTATATCAGCCTGGAAACATCTAATAATCTAACAATTGTAGCTGATGAAGCAGCAAAAATGAGGGGTTGCTAATGTCACAGTACTAATGGTTTAAGTTTAGGTAAGTGCATATTCAGTCCCAAGGTTATTCACAAAAAAGGGGCATACTATATTGATACCATCTTGGTCTCAATTTTACCTCTACCTTGCCTTCTATTTCCTCTCACAGAATTTGGACACTGAGGGCAAGTGTAGAGCAGAAGAAGAGAAGACGAAATGGGAAAACAAACATACAAAATATTTTTTTCTGTCACATGGTACTCTCAGCACAGAAAGAAAGAACAATCTTAGAAACAAATAAAAATGGAGTAAAGCTAGTCAGATAGGAGGCCATCTAGTTCTGCTGCAAGCAGGATCATTGCTGAGTACACCATTGAGGCCAATACATATCCTTGAACAAGAAGAATGCCGTCTCAGAGACAGTCAGTGAAAACTGACGTTAGAAGGAGAGAAGAGAGCTGCAGAGAAAGCAGTTAAAAGTATGCAAAAAGGCTTAGTCTCAGAAAAAAAGGACTTTCTAAAAAAGGGGCTTAAAACAACAAAGTGAGGACTCAACCCCAGGTGCATTCACTGAGCTCTGGGCACTACTGAGAATCTGCCCCTACTCTTTGCGGTAAAGTAAGATATAACTTTATCAAATATGTGCTGAAGGAATGACATTGAGGCTGCACTTGTGTGGATTCATTCAAAAAAGGCTGTTATTGTGAGCTTCCAGACATGACCCTGAATTGCAGAAGTATTTTACATCTCAGTGAGTACCATATTTTCATTCAACATACCCCCAAATAAAACACGCACCCTGGTTTTGGAAGCCAGAATGTAAAATAAAAGAATTTTTCAGAGCCATGGTTGAATGCATGATGTAGAATAAGTTCACTTGGGAACACAGAGTTATTGAGGACATGTCTCATCAGGAACTTCCTTGTGTGGCAGACTGTCTCCTGCAGTGCCACACTTCCTGGACACACTATATTTCATAGAAGACTTATTTTACATTGCAAAAGGGTGGGCCCTGGCCCTTGCAAATGGTAGTAGCAAGATTGTTAGGGCACCTATACACGAGCAGCAACGCTGCTCCGATGCACTGTAATTACAGTGCATCGGAGCAGACTTGATTAACTGAGTCTGCTGGAGCTTGGTAATTACTGTGCTCCAGCTGTCTCCAGCATCTAGTGCATCAGCATCCCCACACTTCAAAATGGCAGCAAGGGCACTTTATCTAAAGCTTATTGAAGCAGATGCATGAGATGCTCCAGGCGATTTAATTATAATGGGTCTTGGAGCTATTCTAATTAAAGTCCTGTCCCCCCACCCTTGAATACATGTATAAAAGCCCTTAGCTCTTTACTGTAATTAGTTCTTTATATAAATTGCTGTAAATAAAGTGTTGCTTCTACATCACAAGACTCCTCAAGAAAGTACCAGCATCTCACCTGCTGCTTTGGGCACAAGCTACAGTGCACAGTAGCCACGGCAGTGAAAGTATTAACACAAGACTGCACCCCTTCAGTTTGCTGAGCAGATGCAAACAGCAGCCATCTTGACACCTGTAAGGCATGCATGCATGCATGGTGTCTTCCAAGGAAGAAAACAGCTTCAAAGATTTCAAAGTAACCCTCACATAATTTCATATAAACTCAATGTAGTTAATAATTCCATTGTTAAGTCTTGCTTTTCTGTCCTAATGTCACTGAAAGGGTTAGAAATGCAAGGTCTCCACAGACTATGAGAGTTTTGAGAAACTGTGTATAAGTGACTGGGAGGTGTTTGGGAAGTATGACACTGCTTTCAGAGTGGAGGGTGTCAGGATATCAATGCCCCGCGTCCCAAAGTCTTGGATCAAACAAAAAAACTGAATATGAGAACATACCCTAGAATTTCAGAGCAAGAAACAGTGACTATAGTCGACCCTGACACAGTTTCCCGGGGAGCAGATGAGATTTACTGATGAAGTCCAGTCAAAGAAAACATAACCACACACAGCATGAGGCCAGCTTAACATCATGAGTAAACCAGAGACAAAGACCTAAGGATAGATTTTTCAAAGGTAAGTAGATGTCTATTGATTTCAGCTAGAGTTAGGCTCCTATTTACTATTAAATGTTTCTCTTGAAGTCTCAATGGGAAATTAGGGGGGGAAAAAGAAGAAAAAAACTGAAAAAGAGAATGGAGACAAAAGAAAAATAAAAGACACTGGGTGCATCTACACATGTCCCTGACTGCAGTACCCACTGTTACTATGCAGTCCCAGCAGCACATGGGTTGGTTGCGACCCTAAGTTGCTGTAGTGAAAAGCGACATAGTGGTGGCATCATGGTTAGTGCCCACTAACACTACATCGCCATAGATGATTGCTACAGCAGAGTAGCATCTTGTGTAGATGCGCTCACTGAGGACAGAATACCAGTACCAAAATATATGAATGAGAGAATTACTTTTGGGGTATCTCTACAGCCACGGTTCTTGGGTTTTTTCCATGCCATAAGACTTAATGTAGAGTTATTACAGAAAAGCAAGATTGCCCACGTATTTAGAGACCATCCTCTCCTCTTCAGGTACAACACACTAACCATCTCCCAATCTTTAAAAGAGGCAGAGTAATTTGGCCCCTCCTAACACTCAACTTTTTGACAGCAATTGTGCTCCATGGAAGAATGTTTATCTGTTATGATGCAGCAATTCATTTTTTCTTCTTGCCGAGTCATTTCCACTTAGAGCTTTGCCAACACTGAGGGGATTACTGAATATTCAAAAGGTTGGCTCCAATTTTGATGTATTTGAGAAAAAACGATGCAGCAAGTGAGAAAAATATTCTTTTCTGATCATTACTATGTTGGCTTCTTTCCATTCTGCCACTAATAAAAGCTAGCCCCACAATGTGATAAAGAATGTGAGAAACACAGGATTTCATTTGGAGTCCCTCACTTGGTTTCTGAGAATATTGAAACAATTTAAAAAGCCAAACAAATTACAGATTTAGCCATTTCTTGTTTTGCTTTGCTTTGCTTTAAATCCCATGCAATATGAATGTTAATTATTACCATCTCTGTATCTCTTCTGCATCTTTCATTAAAAACTGTCAATGACAATATAAGGACCCTTGACTCAACTTGTTGGGGGGTGGGGGGGAAGGAGTAATTTCTGTAAATCCTCAAGTTCCAGTGAGTTGACACAGGGTAAGGACTTCTTAAATCCACTCTCTCAAAACCACCTCTAGTTAAATGATGATAGAATGATAAAGGTGTCTCTCAATTACTTTTCTGCTGCATGTGATACTTTTGTTTCTTTCTCAACTCCAGACTTTGCAGGACCCTGTTATACCTAAAGAAACAAAAATGACGTATGAACTTACCTGCACTAAAGAGGGGAAGTTATTGGAGAAGATCAACTGAAATCTTTTTATTCAAATAATCAATTTATATTTCCTGTTGTTAAACTGCGTTACCTTTTTAGATCAACTTTTTAAATCACATTTCCCATAAACTACAGTGAACCAAGATTCTTAATCTTCCGTAATGCGGTTTTTTAAGGAATCCAAATAATATGAGAAATGCAGCATAAAGTCTAAATAAGAAGATATGAAAAGTGACTGGCAAAGGGAAAAACAACTGCACTTTTGCATTTAAGAGGTCCTTTAAGAGGGAACAGTCAGCCTTGTGGAGAGAGCCCAGCTTCATGGTATTTGGATCAGAGTGTCCTGCTAGAAGCTATAAAAACCTCCCAGAAGAGTAAAGAAGGGACAAGGAGGACAACAGTTTGATACAAGAATGGGACAGGCTGCTATACTGGGGTCAGGTGCCAAGAAGCTCCAGTTCTAGTGCCCAGTAAAGGGCAGAAAGATTTGCTTTTGGTTTTGGTTTTTGTTTGCTTGTCTGTTACTTAAAACAGGCTGTGGTTTGGGGTGGTTTTGGGGAGGAACGGCTGAGGAGCTCCTCAGGGAGCAAAGACCTCCTTGCAGAAGCCAGCAGGCTAGGCAACATGCTTATGGGATGCTTTTGTAGACTTATTTAAATAGGGCACTTAAGGCAGATAATGTCTCTCTTCCAAAAATCCATTACCTCTGCCATTCCACAATTTGGGGCTAAAAGACATTCTAGCCTTTAAATGATCCAAGTAGTACATTAAAATATAACAAACAAAGATGAAGGACCCCATGTCCTGGCCTTTTTTGAGTATTCAACAAAGGCAAAAAGCCACAGTTCCACTAATTTAAATCTTGTATTAAATGACACTGTATCTTTTCACAGTATTCTAAAATGTATCTGAGATCTTACAGCAGTCAACAGTGGCATCTAATAAACATTACATTAATTACTTAGATACAATTTATTAAGATAAAATCTGGGCTTATAAAGAGAGTTAAGTGTAATTAAAACTGATTATCAAAATAATTAGGTTTTAAAGGCACTTGTTTTCGTACTCTTAATTACTCTAGAAACAACTAAATTTAATAAGACTGTGAAATGCACTGATGGCATTACATGAGATCAATTAGTACTCACAAAGGACAGTATTAAACTATTAGTGTAATTTTCAGTTAAAGCTGCAACCTCCAGGGGTTGAGCTTAGTGGCCTAGCAGTAGCACTCTCTGCTACCATGCAGAAAAACAGTGCTTAATTCCCCGACCCACTTTTTTCTTTGTTAGTATTTACAGTTCATATTATTTGGTGCATTATATAATGATGAGAAGCAAGAACGTGCTATAGCTGGTAGACAACTGCAGTACATTCCTCCATATGAATAGCCATGGACTCTAACTAGGACTCTCAAACACACAGACTGATGAAGTGTAACAAAAATTAGATTGAACTCACTAGATTTGTTTTTACACAAGAATGCTGATGAATCATCATGGTTTTACCTTTATGAATCTAGGTTAAACCTAAACTAAACCCACAGTTTTCTAAAAATACCATGCTGGCAGGCAACAATGGATGCCCAGCTCCAGACTATTCAGTCCAAGGAGAATGCACAGATAAATTTAGCCAGTCTTTTGAAAGGAAGGAAAGGTGGCAAAATGACTATTGCTTCCCATTCCCATCTTGATGATATAGGAAATGGGATGAGCAAAGAACTGCTGCAATAAATTATACAGACATTTACATATATATACATATACATGCATAACTGATAGGTTTGTATAATTGCTATTCACTGGCCAACATTTATTTCTGAACTAGAGAATATGCAAATATATATTCATAATAGAAATTAGATGTTATGCCTACAGAGACACAGCTGTAAGTAATTTAGGTAGCCTGTGTATATGTTAGAGTTGACACAGCTGTCACGAAGTTAGTATGAAAGGCTGTCTCTTACTTTTATGTTGCTTAAAGTGAAAATTGAAAAAAAAAGTAGAGATAATGGCAGCCAAGGCTTTGCTTTGGCAAAGCATGAGCATTTCAATTTTAGCAAGTATTCAAGTCACATTTCTCGGCCTCTTGAAGGCTCAGATCAAGTGTATATCTACAGAGCCTCGATATGGCATTAGGGAATGCTGTAGCGAGATGATCCATGTGCTTGACCAAAGCAGTTGCATATAGAGTAGCCAGCTTAGTGTGGTATTGGGCATGTACCAATAAGCTGTGCCTTTAAGGCAAGTTATTAACATGCACCACTGCTATACTAGAGAGCTATTCTACTTCTGGTTAGGGAGGTAATATATACTGATCAGGTAAAAACACAAGCTGACTATGAATGATCGTAGAAGGATCTGTGGTCTGAATCAGTGTGGCATTTTGGATGTTGTATATGGCATTTTGGATCTCTCTGTGGAACTCCCTTCTGCCATACTGAGGAAGTGCAGACATGACAACTGACTTCACTTTAACTTAAGCACATGTTTGGAACTAAAGTATTAAGGATGAAATCCTAGTCCCACTAAATCAAAAAATAGGACTTGCAGGATTTCACTGACCTGGTTTTGTTCCTTTTCTACTTATACTCTCGAAGTGCAAGTTCTTACCAGATGAGGAAAAACTACGAAAAAATTGTTTTTGGACATTTATATGATGAAACATAAGGACTCAAAGAAAGTAGACAAATAGAGCATTGAAACTATAAAGTATGCTAGTGTAGGCTTCCTGTTACTTAGCTGGACCTCTTGTAACCTCTTGGCAACATAGAACTGAAATGCATTTCCTTGAAATAAAATGCTGTTTGTGCACTACCTTGTCATCATTACCAACCCATCAAAACATTTATCTCAGAATTTATCCTGAACCTTTTTCTTCTCCTGATAAAAAACAGAACCCCCCTCCTACCTCCCCCCCCACCATTTGTATTTTTTAAATTAAGTTTGACTTGGCTTGTGGCTTATATTTTTGGACAACTTATCATCTAGATTTTATCTTCAACATATTTTAATTAATTTAGTCAAAGCTTGGTGTTATGGGTTTTTTTTAAACGTTGACATATATAACCAAGGTTGATATTTTGCTTCCAAATATTTTTTTCAACTTTTTGTTTTAGGTATTAATGTGCAAGTTTATTCTTGCCTTGTGCAAACAACTCACCAATAGCCATCAAAAGGTCATTTCACAAAACATCCAAATCTATACATTTCCTTCTCTTTAACCAAGGCAACAACCTACAGTAAGCCTGTATATGAAGTATCTATTTCAAGAGTTGAATTTGTTGAAGATGTGGGAAAAGAGCTGTATAACAGGTTTCAAAATGTCAAGATTTTTTAGACATTTTCTTTCAGAGAAGCATGCTTATAATTTTATTCTCTTGCAACCAGATGTGCCTGTCTGTAAGCAGGAGGTCTAACTTTAAATAAAAACCTGAATTAAAAGCAACTAGGCCTCTTGTCAATTCAAGGCCCAAAAGCTTGATTGCATTTGACACAATAATCATGATCATATTTTAAGACTGAAATCAGGCTGACAGTATTCAACTCGGGTCTGTTTCTTCCAATTAGTCAAAAATTGTAGCCCAGCTCATCTTCCAGAAAATAAGTTTACATTTACAGTTCTTCAGAGGTGAAAAAGTGGTATGATAAATGCAGCAATTTGAGTTGCTAACTTAAAAAATAACTATTTCCTTTTAAATATACTCATCTGCAGAAATGTGCTTTGAGGAGAAAGCCACAAGCTGCCCACAACCTCATGCTGCTTTGCAAAAATAAATTACATCTATCACATGGTATGGGAAAGAATATTCCAGGAATATAACTGCACAACTTACAAATTTAGTTAGATTTGCAGTCTTCTGCAATCTGTTTTTAGTGAGAAAAAATAAAATGAGGCTTGATAATGCAAGGCAGAAAAAGGAAACAGAAAAGAGATGGTTAGGCCTGATTCAACACCTGTGAAGTTATTGGGAAAATTCCCAATGGCTGTTGGCAATGCAGAAAAATGACAACATATAAAGATAATTGACTACATTTTATAAGCTTCATTACATTACTTCATTTGTGCAACATGACACTGACTCCTGGTTCACATAGGCCAGGAAAGATCACCATGGTCTGCCAGTGATCTTCCACTGGCATGGCCATGGTATGTGAAAATAAAATCACTGCAGAAAAGAAGTATGGCTGAGATTTCCTTGTAGTTTACAGGATGCTTCTGTGCCATGTTAGGGGCATGCTGATGTGTTGTTGCATTTTACTAATTTTTGAGCCTCTTGTAGAAATCCAAGCACTTTTCCCTGTAACTGAGCCTAGTACAGTTGTCAACTTTTCTTTTGATGTTGGAGGTGGGGCCTCCCTAATTTTCTTTCTTTTTTTTAAGCAATACTTATTAAGGAATCCAACTTACCAAATAACAAATTTAACATTTAAGAACTCCCTAAAATATAAATAAAAACAGATATTTATCTTCCATCAACAGTGCTTCCTTAACTAAAGTCAATGTTCACAGGGGGGTTGTTTCCTTTTCTTTCTCTTCACTTTCTGACAGTACCTTTGTCTTTCAGGTTATGTTAAGCTTTTGTGTTTCTTCATGTCTCTGTAATAATTCACTCCCTCTTTTCCCTCAGGGCTCTAACTAAAACAAATCTCAGTCTTCTACACATCTTTATTTTTGAATTTTAAATTTAGTTCAAATTTGCTCTTTAGTGTTAGCTCATAAAACTTACTCTTCCTTCACTATTCAAAAAGGTTTCTCAAACTTTCTGGTTTGGAGATAGGAGAAGATAGCTTTTTAGCACATTCCGAGAATTTCAACCAAATTCCTAAGTACACATCTTTTTTCCTTCTGCCTTGAAGAATACTAACATGTCTGTGGACAACTTTTCTAAGCATTTTTAAACCAGTCAGTGATTTTAGAGTTGCTCTCTTCTAGGCTTTTGCAAATGTAATTTTCGCACCCACTAGAACAGTGGGACCCAACCTAGTTGGCAGGTGTGCCACAACTTAGCTCCATGTCCTCCTTGAGTGCCACTTTGATCCCTTTCCCAATCTGCTGCTCCACTTCATGTTCTCTGCCCTATTTGTGATGGTGCTGTCTGTCCACTCCCCAATCTGCTACATACCACACAGAGAGGCTACCCATGCCACTTGAGGTGTCCATCTGGCAAGTTGAACATCCCTGCACTAGAAGATACGTGAGCAATTCCCTAAGAACAGGAAACCAAGGGCTATCTGATAGCTGGCATCCTGCTATTTCCTGACCATATTCCAACCTTCTTTTAGACCAGCCCGATTCTGGGACACATCCACCATGTAGGGTCTTCCCACATGACCAGAATCCCTCCAACATTTGCCTGTTCCTGTACTATAAATAAGTTTAAAATGGGATGAGATACCAGATAAAAGATTTAACAATAATTTCCCTTTATTATGGTGCAGATGGATATGTGAGGACCAGTGTTGCAGATGTTTTCCCACATAGTTCAAATTACACTTTGACACTTGAGGGGGTCTGCAAAACAAACTGCCCGGGGTCAAGGTTGTGAGCATGAATCCCTGCCAGTACTGTGGGGCTGGGGCCAGTGGCAGCCAGAAGAAGCCACTTCTGCCACTGCCGAGGCTGCTTAAAAAGGTGTGGGGAGGGCTGGGCGCTGCACGTGGTTGTGCATGGGCTTTGGGCTGTTGCAGGAGGAGTGGGGGAGAAGTGGTGTGCTAACTGGCTCATGAGGGGCTCAGCCCCCGCAAGCTCCCCCATAATTTGAATCCATGTCTCCCATGCTTCAGCACTGATTTCTGATCCCATTCTGCCTTCTACATGGCTATATAAAGCTGGTTTATATAACACAGATGACAGACTGGTGTATTTCATAGGTGTGACCGATATTCTCACAAATTCTGTCAAATTTTACAAAGGTTCACCTTTCTCTGGTATGTGCTGAAAAGTGCTCAATTGCAGGTGTTGGAAAAATAGGATTTGAATGTCACCTGCAGTAAACTGTATTTCTTCAAAAGATCTAAATATTTTTTTGAATAACTGTCCAAAATTTATGATAACAATATGTACCCAGATATTAAACCTTCCTAATAAAATTACTAGGATTAAAGTCCATATTAATATATATAAGTACCAAAAACAAATGTAAAACCCAGGAGGAAACCCAGATGTAGTCTGAAAATTTAGCAACTCTGAGAGACTTAATTGCTTACAATCTCTCTTCTGGTTTAATGTCCTCTTCTAAAATCCCCACATGGCATATTATGGTACAATATTCTGCAATTAGATGCAGGATATGCCACATAACATATTTAGCATATTTTTGATTATCTATTTTTATATAAAATGAGCCGTGCCATTTGATATACATTAATATATTTCAATCAGTTTTAATTAGTAAATCTTTATTATGAAATTTATGTCACCAGAACTGACCTGACCTACGCAAGATTTTTAGTGTGCTAGTTTTTTCCTCACATCAAGTTAAACAATATACTTCATACTATTTAAAATATAAACAAATGTCAAAATGGGAGCTTATAAAATTATGTTACTAAAAGGTAGTGCTGTGACTATTTCTTTTGCTGCACTTCAAGGTCAATGGATTATATTTTAAGTGGTGTTACAGAAACAGAAAATTATGTTCAATATCTTAAAATCAGAGGGGTAGTTGAATGCAACTTAAAGTATATATGGGCAGATATTGCATATTAATAAATAACCAAAACAAATATGTTGTTATATCCTAAAAATACAATGGATGCTATCTATATTAAAGAGTAATACATATGACTGTATTTGCCTAGTGTAAAAGGTTATCCTGAAAAATACAATCTGGGTGAAAATACAGCAATATAACTGAATGAAGAATTTAGAAAATTGTTTTTAATATTTCTATATAGTACTTTAAAAATATATATGCTAAAGATCAACATGCTTTGGGAAGAATACATTGTATTTCTTTCTTAGAATTTATTAAATTGGAGGGAGTGAAATCTGAAAACTAGTTAATAAACCTATTTAAAACCTTTCAAATGTACTTTAGATAAACTCTGAAGCAAGTGCTATTAAGGTAACTTGGCAATAATGAGTTGAAAAATAAAATTCTGTCTTGGAAACTGGTTAAGTGAAAGGAAATTAAGAGTGGGAATACATGATACAGCCAATGCTCAGTACAGAGTAATAGTAGCATGCCCAAGGGACCAGTAGCAGGTATTGTTCAGTATATTAATTAACCATCTGGAAAAGCTAGCAAAGAGTGAGGTGGCAAATTTGCTGATCACAGAAATTTACTTAGGTTATTCAAACCCAGGAAGGATTGTGAGGAACTCCAGGAGGATCTAATGAAACTAGGTAATTGGGCAACATCATACCAGATACAATTCAACACAGACAAGTGCAAAGTAATGAACACCGGAAGGAACGATCTAAACTACTTGTACATACTGCGTGGTTCTGAATTAATTATAACCTCACAGGAAATGCATGTTTAAGAATCAACACAAACAGCTTAATGAAGACCTCAGTGTAGAACAGAAGGCTAAAAAGATACTGCATTAAGAACAGAAATAGTGATAAAAATACTACCAGTGACAAGCCAATATACACTCTCATCCCTATTATCATTCTGGTTTGGTCACCTCATCCCAAAGGGATAAAGGAGATCCAAAGATGTGCAAAGCGTGTTTACACAAATTACTACACATATAAGACGAAAGTAAGAAGATACCGAGGGTCAAACACAGCCCAAATCAAACATGACCCCCAAGACGGGAAGTTCACTAGGAGGAAAGCAAGCAGTAGTTACAAATGGTCACGATAACAACAACAAGCAACAAGGAAGGGGAATGTCAAAGGCAAATGGGAGATATGCTGATTTAGTCCCTGACATTTCTAATGTTGAAGCTTGTAGAAGGAACCTGGCAGAAACTGTGAGAGAAGATAGTTGGTATAATTAGTGAAGCCCCATTGTAGGGGTTTGCTTGGGGATCAGCTGCCATTGGGAGGATCCTGGAATCAGCCTAGGTACATATGGGCCCAAAGAGAGAGAGAGAGAGCCAATTATTAATAATCAGCACCTGTCGAATGCCAGCATGAAATCTGATCTATAGCATATGAAAGTCAGAGAAAGGTACACATTGATAACAGCAGACTGTGGATCAGGCTTAAGAAAATAAGAGTCTAAAAATTAGAGGTGCACCAATATATCAGTCCAATAGCAGATTGATACTGATATAAAGAAAATTTGCCGCAATGGATATTGGCCCGATGGGGCCGATAATTTGGTAAATAAATGCTTGTGCTGCATGCAGCCGCAGCACGGTACTCAGGCATCAAGGAGTAGAGCTGGCAGAAGGGACAGCTGCCCCCAGCTGATCAGTTCATTGTAGTGAAAGGGGAGGAAGTGTCATGGGAGGGGCAGATCAATGCCCCCCCAGTGAGGAAGGGGACAGGGGTAGGCGCTGCCCAGGAGGGGTGGGGGAGAGGCAGCTCCTACTGCTGCATGCACCCAGGGAGAGCACAAGGGGGGAGGCATGTGCCCCCTGGATCTGCAAGGGGCAGGGCAGGGAGGGCTTCAGCCTAGGCTGCATGGCTTTTCTCGGTAGGGGCTGTGCTCGGGGCACTGGCGGTGCTGGGAGGATGCTGTATCCACCCGAAATTTCACCACAGCTCAGTGCCCCGTGCTGCCCCAGCTCTTCCTGGCATGTGGGTGTAGGCAGGGCATTGAGCGGGAGCAGCACTGGGCGGCTGGTGGCAGAGCAATGGTGACATTTGGGGTGGATGCAGCATCCTCCTAGAGCCATCGGCACCCACTCTGAGCCCATTCGCCACTGAGAACAGCCCTGCACATCCCCGGCTGCAGCCCACCCCATCACACCCTGCATAGATCCAGGGGGAACCCCCCCCGCCATGCCCTCCCAGGGTGAAAGCAGCATCAGGAACTGCTTCCCCCCCATGAACTGCAGCTCCTCCCAACCCCTCTGGGCAGCACCTGCCCCCACCCCTCACCATGGTGTGCATTGATCTGCCCCCCTCATGCCCATCTCCCCTTCCACCACACCAGATTTACCAGCTGGAGACAACTGTATCAGAAATTCGATTGGTATCAGCCGATATGCCTCCTTAAATATTGGCTATTGGTATCGGCCCCCGAAATCTCTATCGGTGTACCTCCAAAGACCTTATATTTATTAATCTGCTTATTCACTGCCACAGATCACTAGCGAGTTTTACAGAATACAAAGGATGATTATTTACTTATATTAAATAAAGTGTATATAGAAACAATACCTAGGATAACAATAGCAATGATATTAATAGTTATGTTTCAAAACGACAGCTAGTTATAAAAAAAAAATCTCTCTCCATCTCCTCCAATTGACATACACAAAGTATGGGTTATTTTGCATTCCTCTTAAGTTTCTGGTATAGGACACAATGTGGTACAGGATGGTAAAACTATATGAACAATTAATCCTTCTCTGCAACTTTTTTCTTTACTGGGTATATTTTTTTTCAATGATTATATACATGAATGCATTATACACACGCATATATAGTGCTTCTTTGTGGTTCCCTGCACTCTGGTGTCCTTGGGCACCCATTCTCACCTGCCATGCCTTTGGCATTATTATTATAGTGTGGGAGGTGGTTTCCAGGGAACCAGAGTGTGGTCCTGGGTGCTCTTTAGGCCTGCTCACAGCTCCCTCCAGTCTCCGGCACTGCTTTCCAGCTTCATGTACAGAGAGTTCCTCCATGACTGCAGGCACTCCAACTCCCCCATAGGGCTTTATAGAGCTCCCAGCAGTGAGCTCCTTCCTCCAGCCCTGTCCAGAGGTCACACTTCCCAACCTGTGTCAGTATCTAATCTCCAGCCTCCCTCTTCCAGCCTCCCAGGAGAATCCCTTAAAATCACAGTCCCCAATTCCTTGTTTTCTCAGTAATCAGTAACAGGAAAGGGTCCCCTGTTGCTCTATTGTCAATTTGTGAAAGATCATAGGTATCTTCTCATTCTTCCTACATTTTTAGACCATTTTAGAGCTTGGGGGATTAATAATATGAGATAGAACTTCTGTCCTTATCTTTTTCTGTCCCACTATTACACAATTCAGTGTCATCTTACTAGTCTTAGTTAACCACATAAGTAAGTTGTGACCCAAATTCAGTTTCTAGCTGAGAGAGATCCACATAAAGAGAGACTCCCCTCAAACTATATGGGAATTTTTGTTGGTAACCTTTGCAGGCAATGACTATTTTACACAGGTCAGTCTCAGTTTTAAATGTGGCTGACAAGCTGGCAAAAGATAAATTTGCACTACTGATGCTTTTCTGCAACTGAACAGAAGTCAGGCATCTGAGCTGCCAATCTTTCACTAGGATTAAAATGGTGACAAAAGTACTAAATGTTCAAAACAAATCACATGAAAAACTACTGAAACCTATACAAGTAAACCAGATAAAATTTTCAGAGTAATAACAAAACAAGAAAAAACTGACCCCCAAGATCAAATTATTTATTGCTGGAGCTCCATTTGTCAATCAGTTTTATTAATTTCTATTCAGTTATTTGCTTCAGGGGGCTTATGGCTTGATTCAACATCCACTGAAGTCAGTGATAAAAGTACTCATATATTACAATGGGCTTTGGATCAAGACCATAAATAACTCGCTACCATTTCTTATTTTATCTTGTAGACTAAAAGGAATACAGTAAAATTGGGCTTTTTAAAAGAACTGAAGCCTTTGTCCTCCATAGCCACTGAAGTGAAGAATAAAATTCCAGTTATAAGCACTTTTGAAAATATCACTCTAGAAATAAACATAAAAACCAAGTATAATTTTGGAAGGGTTGAAAAAATATTCTTTTTACTTCTCATCTTCAAGCCTTTCCTTTATTCCTATCCCACATTTGTAGGCCAAAGAGTGAGATTTTAAAAACACAGCATTGCTCTAAAAATAGTTTCTTAAAAGGGTGATTGTTACGTTTTAGGAGGCTAGTATATGAAACTGTGCTTCTTAAACAGTTCTGTTCATTTAATGACTGTGATATTCCACTGGACTAGCTCAGATGCCTGTAATGTGTTATATCATGAATATACCTACAATGGGTTACACTGGACTTCAGGCAGTAGCTCTACAATATTAAACAGGAAACCCATTAACAATTGTTTAGCATACAATAAATAAGGGTAACATTGCATAATTTTCTTTCACTGAAGTCCAAAGTTAAAAAACTGAGAAAAATCTAAAGAATCAAATACACACTGTCATAGCGGAAAAGAATATAATTTAATGGGAAATTTGATTTTTCTCTCTTTGTCTAATAACTTCTGTACTCAGTATTGGAAGTCAAAAGAATGATTACAAAATACCAGTTCTCTCCTCCATGCTTTAAAAGCTTTAGAAACATTCTAAAAGTATGTCTCCTTTCAACACAATGGTGAATCACTCCAATTTCTGACCATTCCGGGCATATAATCTTTTCAGACATTGCCATCCATATAATAGGAAGCACTGTTAATCTATGATCAACTTGACATGAAGAATATTGAAGAGGTTGACTTTTCATGCTGGATCCCTCTTTCAACCTTTATGTTGGGAGAAGAATTTAATCTTGCTTGAATTTAGCTCTCACATGGAAACTAACATATTTCAACAGATCTACATGTTTCCATATCCTACTGAAACTAAGTGAAAATAATACCAGAAAGAGAACTAATATAAATACTGGACAGTTTAGAATTATTACACTCAATTTGGAAAGAATGGCAATATTCCACTGAACTCAGTTCAGGTCCCTTTTAATTGGAGAGACCAGTTCACCATTGAGTATCAGCAGAAACTGAACAGGAAAGAAAAGACTTTACATCGTGGCTTTTTTCATTCATCTCAGAATGCATCTCTGAGGAAGCTGTAAACATACCTATGCTCAAAACACAAGGCCTTAAAGATCTCATACAACAAATTCTGTTATCAAGAAAAAAATACACTTTTTGGAGTCTGTCAGTGCCTCTCCTTAATCTGTTGGAGTGTCAGTTCTGACCTATACAAGATGCTTACACCTAAGCAGCTAAGCAAATTCATCCAAAGCATTTTCAGGCTCTGGTTACCCAAGGAGGAAAAGGTAAGGAGTTAGAATTAAACTTGGCCTTGATTTCAGTGAAGCGCTCCAAATCCAATGTTTCCTAATTTTCAAATTTCTGGATCCAATGTTTTCCTTCCTTTTTCTATTACAAAGCATTTTTGTCACCATAGTAGATTAAAAGAATTTATAGTTGTGTAGAATTGGTTTATTTTTCCTTAATAAAATATATTTACCTGAATCCAAGATGTCAATTATAAAGTCTAATATTATAAAGCCTTAGTCTATCTGTCTGCCTGTCCATAACACTTTATTCGCACTTGGATTGGTTGCCTGAAACAACCAATCAGAGTACTGCAAGAGTGTTCCAGACAGGAGGTGGTGGCATGCTGCTATCCTGGTGGGGCCAGAGCAGGTGAGCAAGGCCAGAGCTGTTGTCCTTGCCCCTCCTTCCCCCCGTCTGCTGGCCCTGCTCTCTGCAGGCAGTGGCAGCACAGGGTGCTGGCTGAGGGGGACGGAGGGAGATGCTCCTGGGAGACTGTGGCAGTGCAGGGTGGTGGGTTGCAGTGCTCCATCCCTGCCCTCCTCCCCACACCCCGTCATTCCTGATGGGCAATGGGCTAGTTTGTTATAAATTTCCGCGTACAGAATCTAATTATTGAAGGGTCAGTTATCTTAAATTCGTCTGCCCCACTGCTATGGTGGGAATAGTAACGGCAGGGAATTTGGTTGGGGGGAGGGGGGAACTGGGCAGTCTCCCTTAAGCTTCCCCTAAGCTATACACCATAGGTTTCCCCTGTATGAGATCACCATACAGTCTCCACTGCATTCCTCCTTCCACATGGTTCAGTTCTGGCTTCAGATACAGGTATGGTCTCAGCTGAGCCACTGCCTACCACAGGCAATATTCAAATCTAACATGAGGTATTTTTCTTCCCTCATGTTGATTGGGGCAAAATAACTCATCTTGGATTCAAGTAAATATGGTAATCTTAAATGTCATATCATGATGAATGAGAAACAGTTAATCTTTTCTTTCAATTCACTAGAACTTCAAGCCTGTACAGACTTTCATAACTACATTTAATTCATAGTGGCTTATTTGGTTGATTCAATGCACATGCATGAGTCTGTATAGGCTTGGAAGGTGCCATGCTTGATAGAGTATGAGAAGAACATCTACACTTGAGAAGTTGTATTTCTTAAAATAAGTCCAGTCATAGTATTGGGTTGACAAAATAGGTGGTCACCTACAAATCTTATATTTCTCTGGAAGAGTTTGTTTCTAAGTCTCTACTCTGCCCTGCTCTCTTCTTGAAATAAAGTATAAATAAAGGGAACTAGGGAAGCAACATAGCCAATCATCATCAATGTGTCCCACAAAGCAAATCAATTTCTGTGCAACTGAAATGAATTCCAACTTCTTTGGTGTTTTCAATTACATTTCCATGTTGGAACATTCCAGATAATGTTAACTTGGCAAGATATACTGGTTGAACAAAGCAGTTTACACTATCTACCAATTTAACTGAACTTGGCAAATCTGTCATGAAAAATGTATTACATCCCTAATATGAAGGTGCTGATAAAAACAATGCTGTGCTTACTCTAAAACTGTACAGTATTCACTAAGAGTAAAAAGAACTGTGCATATCTAACTTCATTTTCAAAGATTCCTTACTAGTGCTAGCACTGATACAACTCTATACCATGGTAGCAACAGTGAGTTCCCTAGAATAAACAAGGCTCTCATGGCCACCAGTATTTTTAATTTTGTTGTCTAACTCTACATAAATAAGAACAAGACATGCTGGTACACAGAAAGCTAGCAGCTATGGGGGAGAGCCATCTAGGCTAGAACTCCTGTAGCTTCTGAACTATACCACTCACTGAACTATATCAATTTTAGTTGTGAGGATATATGTTTTCCATGCCAAAGGCAAAAAAGAAAATAAGGGTCTGGGCTTACTTGGAAAAACTAAGGGAGATGTCAAAGGTAGCTTTTCTTTTCATGAACAAAGAGTTGAATGACATTTTAATATTTATACAAATGTCTTCTATGAACAAGAAAGGAAAACATATTCTAAGATGATTTTAGAAACTTTATGGCCTGAAGAAGTGCTTGTTTCTGTTGAAAAAATGACAAGCACAGGAAAGCTTGTTGAAAAGCTCTTGGTGGCCTCCATCCAATTTCCAATGAATAGCTTGCCAGACTCTGGCACACACAGCAAACCTTTTCCTTCTCTTTGAGGTTGACAATGGATGATCAGTTTTTACCACATTAAACAGCCAATCCCTTATCTTTTCCAATTTCCCTGAGGTCAGTTTTTAAGCACATTGGCTGGACAATATGAGGAAGATGGAACTTCAGCCTACACTATTTTGTTCTGTGGCTAAATTAGTATTTCTGTGACCCTAATAATCAATTACTGTTTTTCATGAACACCATATGTGTAGTGAAAGATGAAAGAAAAAAACTGTACTGAATGTTCACAGTGTAGATAGATCAGCTACTGCTTACTGTGTTGGGACATTTTTCATGTATTATAAGGGCAAATAGCTCCTGATCTAAAAACAAAACAACCTGTTGAGCATCTTCAGATTACCTTAAAGACCAAAGTTCCTCAAGAAGATGAGATTCACACACATCTTCAGGAAGAAGCAATGCACAGATCAACATATGCCACATACCTTGTTCTTGAGAGCAGAGCCTGTCAAACTGATTTTGGGGGAGAATTAAATTTCATGGTTTTAATTATAGTTCATCAGCCATGCTTACAAAACTATGGCCACATGTATTCTTGATGGAAAGCAAGCCACCCACTGGTAAAAAATGGCAGATTTCAGACAGATCAAAGGTAGAGCAAAGTTTAATATAATTAAGTCTACCTTCATCTTCAGCATCTCTGGGTGGAAAAAAAAACCTGTAGGTTTTTTCTCATATCGCCATGTACAGACATACAGTTTCTCCTGGGAAAGTTGCTGTTCTCCCAGGAGAAATCACAAGTGTATGGACATTCAGGATTTTTTTTCCCAAAGCAAAAATGACTGCACCAGGAGAAAAATAACAAGGAATAACCAGGTTAAATGACTCCTGGGAGAGTTTCTCCTGGAAGAGCAAACTTCTGTATGCATACCTTATGAAAGAAGCTGAAGCCCAGTTCTCCAGCATGCTTTGCTCCCTTTCTTCCCCCATCTCCTCAACAGGTCCAGGGAGACTGTATGTCAATTGGGCTGGACTCTACTGCTTTAGCCAAGCAGGAAGTTCCTTCACAATCTCTTCATCGTGCTGCAGGGCAACAGCCTGTGAGGCAATCAGGGTCAGCCAAGAGCTACCCTGTGCAATACTGTTATGTCCCCAGGTAGGAAGCCTGCACACTAGGCTTAGACATGTGCACATGGCTGTACAGCAGCTTAGCATTCAAACATCTGTTCATGGGTCTCCAGGTAAGTTTTCCTACCAGGAAAACAAACCCAGGATAATTCATACAGATCATTTGAACGTGCATCTGCAACCTATGTTCTCTACTTCGAATACTTAGCTTTTTGCACATAATTATCTGGTTTACACATGCAAACAAATCTGTTGTACACTGGTGCACTTCAGTTATTTGAAAGCCTAACACTTAAAACATCACAATTAAAAAAGTAAATACTACAAAACATGAACAGTAATCCACTGTTCCAGATTTCTTCAAAAACTGTAGACTCAAAAAACCACAGCTCTGAGTTGGTTTCTAATCAGTTACTGGATAAGAGCTGGACAGTTACTTTTTTCTTTTTAAATTCTACAGATTCAGAGTACGTCACTAGGGCTAGAAAAACATTTAAAGTCGGCCCTACTGCACTATTCCTTTCATGGAATATAGATGTGTGAGCTTCTGGGAGGTATATGATGACATTTAGTTGAAGTGAACCCTAATTTAATAGGACCATCGTGTTTCTATTGTATTGTTCGTATTAACGCCAGCATTGAGAATATGTCACTATTCGAGTCATCAGCTTAACTTTCTATTAAAGTTAACAGGATTTAAAATTAAGCAAACATTTGAATGGATTATTGGAAATGAAATATGCTTAGAATGAAATATTCACTTAAGTTTTATTTGAATAATAAGTGGGGTTTATCTACAACAAGAGATGAGGTAGTGGGGAAAAAATAGTTAAATTTCTTTGTAGGGATGACAGAGAAGAAAACAATCCAGAAATACCTCCATGGTGCAATAATATGCCTTTTTACATCCAAAATAGATTTGATGGTTATTTCCTTCATTCCACCTTTCTCTCTAGAGCACGTTTTAGTTTGGCTGCTTAATTTGTTTTTGCTAATTCAGGCAACACAGACCACTTTTTCCTTAATTGCCTCTGCTTAGCAAATAATACACTTATTTCTGGAATAGTTAATGCTTCTAAAGATAAGAGGACACATGTTTACAAGTGAACCTGGTGCTTGCCCAGGTAATCAGCACACGTGCCTCTAGTGTGTCTTTCCAGCTACAACTACCAAAAAAGAATGGAGAGGCAAAAGGGATGCACCCATCACACACCAACAAGCTTGGCTATAACAGCAGCTAGAGTTTCATTTTCATTATAGTTCAATGTTATAAAACAAAATGCTAAGGCAAAGGGTAAACACACAGCAATCAGTTGCAAATCCAGCTAAGCAAAACAAAACACAAGCTGGCAGATGTTGCCTTAATGACTGAAATACTTCCTTTGGCTCAACTATCACCAGCAGATAAAGAACAATTTTACTGGTACTTGCCTGTTTCTTGTAATATTATTCTATGTTACAGGGACAAAATGGCTCGCATGATTTATACTGACATGCAAAAGATCTTAAGGAAATTAAATCATGTCTTTCTTCTCCCTGTGAAAATTCCTTTTTGGGGTCAATAACCCCTAAAGTAATAACCCCTAAAATAAAGGTGTCAAACTTATCTGGCCCCAAGGGCTGGATGAGTGTCCCTGAGCTGGTCTGTGGGCTATACTGGGACCTACTTCCTGAGGAGTACCTGTGGTGCCCGGTCCAGCCTGTGCACCACAAGCAGCGTGCACTAGCCCCCCAGCACCAACACAGGGTATGTGGTACCCATGGCATGTAGTCTGGGCCCAGTGCTGCAGGCAATGCAAGGGGTTGGTCTGAGGTGCTGCATATGGCCTGCACTGTGTGCACAACCCATAGGCTATGGGCAGCATGCACTAACCCTAGGGCTCATTGTGCACATAACACAAGGAGGCTTGATGTGGCAACCCTGGACCAACCCCTTGTGCTACCTGCAGAACAGGTCCAGCCAGAAAGGGCTGGGGCTACCTCATGGAGTCAGTCCAGAAACCCATGGTCTGGATCTGGCCTCAGGGCTGTATATTCGACACCCTTGCCCTAAAATGAAGATACAAAAGAGCAGAAATTAAAAAATTGTAGTGGGTACAGTTTCTGTTACAGTTTAATTCTGCAGTTTTAAGATACTTTCAATATATCAGTTGACTTGGGTATCTTTAAAGCACAATCTGACAAATCAAGGCTCATATTTCTTAGCCAGTACTCCCTCATTAAGTCATTTGAACAGTACTTATGCATAAAACAGTTTTCCCAAAACTGTTTTGAACTTTTGAACCTGTACAGTTCTCTCAAAAATCACATGCATTTGGGTAGAGATTTGGCTTATCAAGGCGCAAGTTATGGAGAGAAAATATATAATTCACCTATCTCCCAAAAGTAAATGATGGCATACACTTAAAGAAAGATGCACTTCTTTTGCTCTTACAAGAAGCCTGGGGGGTCTCAGGCAGTATGACATCCATGAAGACCTGCTTTGACCTGCTGGATTCTCTAACACCTGGCACCTTCCCCCTTCTCATATGCTGTGCCTTAATGTTCACAAAGATACATTTGGGAGACTGTCCTTAGATAGCCAGGTGACTGATTTGGAACCCTTTCTCTGCCATGGAGGTGTTTGTTCCTCTATCACTGGGCTCTCAGGCCCTCCTCACAGTTCTTAGTCTGGCAGGAACTTGCACAGGATTCACCCACAGCACCTTCACCAAGTGTCCTCAGGGCCCTCCTCCTGCCCCTTCAGCCACTCCCAAGCTTTGTGCCTCACTTACAGGCAAACATGAAAACACAGCAACTTCTATTCACCTGACACTCACTCTGCTCATGAGCTTCTTCTCCTGAGGTCATTCTGCAATTACAGCCTGGGCCAGACTCCCTCTCTAGCCAGGAAGCTGGGATGACATTCCCCCTGACTGCTCCTCCTTCCAATCACCTGACCCCCAACCCCTTATAACAGGGCCCAGGCACCACTAATCCTGTCCCCAGGTTTACTGCCCTTCAGCCCATGCTTGATCCCTCAAGCCTAGACTCACTCCCAGACTCACTACCCTGCTGTACTGTCTCTTAGAACAAACTGCAAGGGGGTCCCTAGGACCATACTTGCAGTCATTACTTAATTAGCTATTTTGACCTCCCGTTACGCTCTGTACAATTGGAAATCTGAGCTGTAAAGTCTGACTTGTACAAACAGGAACTAGAATGAAAACTCTAATGAAAATCTATTTTTTTTTTACTCCAGCAAGCTGGCATTTGAATAATGCAGAGCCTTAATTCATTATGAGGGAGCTAAAGGAAACAAATCTCTGTGAGGCTGTCCTCAGAGGTATTTCTCATCAACTGCTCTTTTAGGTATGGTGGGGTTTGCCACCACATGGAATGAGATCATGAATTCAGACTTTGAACTCTGTGGATACACATGAGGAATCAGCAAATATCACCTTCACCATCCGCCGTAAAGCTGGCAAGTCAGTCAGCAACACAGAAGTCCTTGACTTCAGAAAAGCCGACTCTGACAAGCTCAAGAGGCTTGTCGGTCAGGCCCTTAGGGACCATGACCCCAGGGAGATGGGAGTTCAAGAAGAGCGGTTGCTTCTC
>NW_017728906.1:53275110-53300957 GCF_001723895.1 Crocodylus porosus | reverse complement strand
AGCCCAGCTGACTTCCTGCCCTTTGGGCAGGGGGCTGGACTCGATGATCTCCCGAGGTCCCTTCCAGCCCTGATGTCTATGAAATATATAAAATCGATCTTAGAGCCAGCCTCCTACTTGTACACTGGTTCTTGCCTCTTGCTGACAGAGATTTCACCTCCCTTAGCTAGTCTTCCCTGCCACCAAAAGAAGACATGCCACAGCAGCACTGTGGAGAGACCTCAGGGCCAGAGTATTCTCCATGCTGCTTTTGTCCTGAGTTCAAGGGATGGTTGAGGGTGAATAAGGACCAAATTATTAATTCAGTTCTTCCATGTTTAGACTGGAAGCCCAAGCAGTCTTGGGGTCTGTAGACAGTGTGTGCAGATACTATGCACAGATACCATAATCTTTTCACAGACAGAGCAAAAACCACCCTTATATTTGGGTCACCTAACGTTCTATCACCATTCAAAAATCACACTGATTCAATTAAACTAGATTCTGAATTTATTTAGAGTAACTGGTGGAAAAAACCATCAGATAGGATACACACAAACTGATGTAACAGTAGATACAGTCCATTCTGCTTCGTCAGTAACCCTGATTCTAGGGCAGGGGTCAGAAAGCTATGGTCCACGGGCCGTATCCAGCTCACAGAGCTATTTGATCTGGCCTGCAGACTGTAGGTTTCCCTGTGCTGCTGTGGGTCTTGGTGCTTGGCTGCTCACTCTAACCCAAGCTGAGTCACTCTGGCCCACAGACTAAAAATGCTACCTTTTTTTGAGTCTGTAGACTCCAGCAGACTACTGAGAGAGAGAGAAAGACAGCAAGCCAGGCAGCCACACAGATGGATGCTAACATATTAGTTCAAATGAAAGGGAGCTATGCCTGACAAACTAACCAGCTGGAACCACAGGATCCTAACCAGCAGTGCAGCTCACAAGAGTACATTTTGAGCATATGCCCAAAGTGACTCCGGTGTCTTGAAGCTTAATATACCATTACAACAGCATTGCAGTTGTACAGACAATAATTTGCCTTTTCTTTTTTTTAAGGAAACAGGAAATTGCATACAAGATATCAACTTAAATGGAAAGCATTTAGCTTGCCAAGTCAATCACTCACAAACTAGGAAATATCAGATTTAAAGTGGCCTGTCCAGACTTAGTTCTACCCTTCCTCTGACACTTTAGCAGGTGTCAGCTATGTAACTTAAGCACTTTTCTCCTAACAAAGGAGGATGTTTTAATGTAAGAACTTACCTAGAGTCTGAGCTTTCAGCTGCACATAGCTGTACAGGAGCCTACACATCTTGGTCTCTATTTTGAAGAGCTTATGATTTGAAACTTCTTAGTATTCTGCTGACCTCCGCATGGTGGAGCAATGACAATTCTACCACTGTCCCCACACTTGTGAATTTATATGGATATACACTGATACACTATATATATGTACCAAATTTGTATGCATATGCTACTCTGTGTGTGTGTGTGTGTGTGTGTGTGTGTGTGTGTGTGCTGTGATAGCATATACAAATTCACAAGCGTGAATAGATAGATAGTTTTCTAATAACATGCTCTCTGAGTTAACCTTGGGTATCCTATATTGGGAAAGTAGAAGTCTCAAATACAAAGTTATTTAGGATGTTATAAGCTAAAAGCAACACTTGGAAATAGTTCAGAAACCATCAAGAAATCCATGCAGTGCTCAGACCACAATGATTAATATATTCCTAACACAAAACTCTGTTTGATAATAATAAGCATCATTCTGTACTACCTTTTGCTGTATATCACCATAGTCTGTGCTCAAGCACAAGACATGCCAGTCTTTACAGGTTGTTTTGTTTTGTTTTAAGCAAAGTATTTGTGGCTATATCTTATTTAGATTTGGATCTAGTTTGAAATCAAAATCACAAACCTGCCACAAATGGGAACTGTTTATTTTTTATTTTATGGATGCTGAGACAATCCCCTGAAATTCTTCCATTGTCTTCCTCTCAAATTACTATTTTTTCCTCCTCCTCCTGTGAATCTAAACTCAGATATCCAGCCCTTCTCATCTAGTCCCAAACTATTTTACAGGTTTTTCATAACACAGGTATCAATTTATGCCACTTTTCAAGAAGGTGGATACATTTCTAATAAGAACAAATTATCAATAGAAAAGTTATTTAATTTACAGTTTAGAGCTTAGCTGCAGTGTTTCTCACTAATGAGACCTTTAGGGCTAGGGACAGAAATTACACATAAACTAGTATAAGTGATTGGAAGCTGGTTCAAATCTGTAATATAACAGAAGTTCAGTGAACATAAACCACTTTCAAAATGGCCAAAACTGGTCTAAGATAAACCTGGATGGATGCGGTATCGGACCTTACTGATTTAGGTTAAATCAGTTTATTGAACTTCTGTCCCCCTCTAGATTCAAGTTAATTCACAGTCCCTCAGCATCCCAGGATGCTTTGCATTTCCCCCCACAAGCCCCGTCTCACAGGGTGGGTGGGCTATCCTTGGCCCAAGCCGTCTTCTTCAGCCAAACAGGGTGGCATACTCTAGTGCCCCCCAGCTTTTGCCCTGGGCCACTGCAGGCATGTGGCTGCATTCCCAAAATCAAAAGCCTGTTCACTTGCTTATCAGTAGTCTAAACTGCATACAGTACAGTCTGTGAAGATCAAATTGATTCAGTCTCAGGCTTATAATGCTACCTTTAGAGGATGAGGTCAGCATAGCATTTTGTTTTTAAATCAGACCTAAAGTTAGTATTACTGCTTAAGACAGAAATGTTGTTAAAACTGACATGGTGTATAGGCATAAGAATATCAAATTAATTTTTAAAAATCAGTAAAAAGAAAATGGAAATGAACTTTAGCAGTCACTACTGATTTAAGTAACTTTCACTATGCAAACAAATTTCCTGAATTTGTTGCATATTTAACTAAGTTGCCTTTTCTGACCTTGTTCATAAACTTTAATTAAAAACATTTTAAAAAACTCATTCAGTTCTGGATTTGATTGGGAGCTATAAAACTTAATTCAAGCTACCAAAGAGATTAAAGTAACTTCAACTTAATTTTTTATGTATCTCATTTAATGTACAAGAATATAAAGCTATTTTATTGCTTTAAGTAAAGTCATTTTTACTCTGCAAATTCTTCTGTACAGATTCTACATGGGATGATTCACAGTTTGCTGACAGACTATAAAAAATAGCTTTTGGTAATGAATTGCTATCTAAACCAAGCACTGAACTACAAAATTTAATCGAGAATGCTTTCATCAAGAATCTAATCTGAAAAGTCCCTGGCTATGTAGATTTTTCTCATAGATATAGTATAATGTTTCCACTGTGAACAATATATCAGTAGGATGAGTCTGTAATTTTCGTGTTCAATTTATGGCACTGATGACAATAGTATGGAAATTAAGATACAGAGATAATACTTAGAAACTAAACTGCTTAAGTACCTCTCAAAGTTTTTGGGACACACAGTAAGTTAAATTAGTAGCATGAATAGAAGTGCACAAAAACAACAGCTGCTACCATTGCCATCTCTATCAATACAGCAACTGTCACCAACCTGAACACTGCCATTGCCTCTGCTATCTGATTTTTAAACTTCCGGTATTAATTAACATTGTTTAACAGTGTGGTTAATGAGTAATAGCAGGTTAAAACTGGCAAGAGATAACACTTCATTTCAATTAGGGATTCCCCATATTGCAGTATTCTAGAGAGAAACAGAAAATAACTGGGGTTGAGCAGATCCCCCAACTCTCCCACAATGCTTCAGTTTCACCACCTTTATCTTAACATTAATTAAATATGAGCCAAGTCCAACAAGGCAGTTCAGTAAAGAATAATAACTGTTATAGCACTAGAAATGGTATCATACCTTTTATTAATGGTAGCCCAAGTGGTATTAATGTTATCTGTTACCAGTTGTACTTTTCTGGTGTCATCTGTTGAATAATCACGGAGCAACTTAAGTGCCATGTCATTTGCTACATCCACATTTATTTGCCACTGCCGCAACTCTTTAGAAAATTGCTGGAAAAAAAAGAAAACAAATAAATAAATCACAGGTTACTTTTAAAAATGAATATACAATAAACTTTAGGAAAGTAGTTAAAACCTTTAAAATCTTCAAAGAGGATCTTCTGACTCCTAGCAATAACTGAAACATTTTTTCCCCCTCAGATCTTCTGACTGCTAGGGTTAGAATGTATTTTTAGTTATGGGATATAAGACTGCAGTACTACGGAAAAGTGTCTGACGGAGCTAACAACCAAAATCTTCAGTTCCAAATAAAATGTGGCAGCTGAAATTGTTAAACCAGTGATCAGAATCTTGATCATTCTCTTTTTCAGAGTTAAATAGGTATATACATTATTGTGCCTTTTGACTATTTTTGTCTTTGTGATGGTGAATTATGCTGGGAAATGGGAAAAAATATAGTAAAATAATGTACTGTCATGTCTAATTTGTTACAATGTGACATATACCAAGGCTTGGACAAACAGTACATTTGTTCACTTTTTTTTTCATTTTATTAACTTAGTGAATTGTTTATGTAATTAGTGCCATCTACTGGAACAGAACTAAACATGCATATAGCAAACTAATGTACTGGGTAAATTTAACAGGGCATTATTATAATGTTGATTAACTACCTTTCCCTGCTTTTTCTGGAAATAATTATAAAAAGCATTATAAAAAATGTAATATTTGCTCCAGGGTTTTTTAACCTTTAATATAGATCTAGATCAGGGATGTGTCAGAGTGTGGCACGTGAAGACATTTTGCTTGCCATGCACATCTTGGTGCGGACAGCAGGAAAGGGACCGGGGCTGCACTGCCACAGCAAGAATCAGGCCTCTTGTGGCTCCCCTGCCATCTGCCCCTGGCATGCCAACATCTTACAAGCAGAGTTTGGGGGTGTTTTTGGCACTCTGTCCAAAAACATTACCAGCCCCTAAAAAGGGGGAATCTAATATCTGTTGCAAAGATGAAACAAATTTTATACATCTTCCCTGTTTGTCTAAGGAAACTCCTGGGAAAACCCCTGCCTCCATCTTGTGTAATAAGTAAAACAAAAAAATAAAACAATGAAAATCAAAGAGCAGTTACTATCCAGGAGATAAGCTCTTAGTTTTTGACAAATCCACGAGTTGTGAAAATGCAAGTAAAAAGGCTTGTTACGCTTTTCCACAAAAATTCACAAAGAAATGATTACCAGAAACAGTGGCTGGCTACATAATTTAGAAAGTTCCCACCCCTCAGAAAATAAAGAGTGAGGTATGACTTCCTATCATAAAGTTTTGTGCTTTAATAGGAAAAAATCTCTATAAATGTCAATTTTCCTTTCCCTCCCCACCACAAAGTGATGTTCATGGTAAAGGCTGGTTTTGATTTAGCTAATGAAGTCTTCACATAAAACTAATCACAAGTAAGAAATGAAGTCAAGATTTATCCCTGATGGCAAAGACTGAATGTCAAGTACAACAGACAACTTAAGCACTGAGTGCAATAACATGCTCACCTCATAAAGTTTGCAGATTAAAGATAAAGTTATAATGGTTTTGAAATTCTCATCAACCTTCAAAAGACGTCCCTACTTGGGCTAAGGAGTATTGTAGAATGTAGTAAAATTATTTTGATACAGATCCAGCCATATGAGCTTTAACCTTATTCTGGATTTATGCTGAACGCTGCCCCTACTTGACCCAGTGGTAAATGAGTACCTAATCAATCAGGCTGTGGAAGTCAAAGGTAGCCAGACACAAGCCACATCATGCCTTGCTGCTTGCTATGGAAACTGGTGTGCCTTAACAAAGCTAGCCCATTGAGCTGCTATTAAGATGACCTTTCACATATTAACCTCATGCAGCTGGTTTCTTTCACCTCCATAAAGAGCTCTAGACTCTCCTGCCTGCTTTAATACTGCTAGAGCACAGTCCCTCTGATTGGAAAGAAGGAATTGCAAGGTGGGACTTCCTGAGAATCTTCTAATATTTAAGGTTCAAAAGGGACTATAGGATTTTAAAATCCATGGAAATAAGAGATGCATATTCTTTTTTCCATTTGTAGGAGCCCTGAATTTCAGAGCAGTGAGCAGCTGAGAAACCAATTTAGCTCTTATTGCACCCTACTAGAGATGCATCTTTAAAGATCAGAAAGGTAGCAACCTGACTGCATTCCCTGAACAAACTGTTGTGGCTGGTATGTGAAGGATTGATTATTATCATTACTATTTTGGAGCCTTTATTTCCTGAGCTCAAGTTCAGGCTAATTAATACTATTTGCAACAACTCCCCATATAAAGTGTGGCCTGGCCATACTTTAGCTCTTCCCTGTCTACATATTGCATAATGTCCTTATTCTCTCTTTCTTTCTCTCTCCCATTGTCATACTCTGTTCTGTTGGAATTATTTTTAATGTTATCTACATAGCTGTAATATTTCAACCACAAAAGTATTGTAGGTGAATAATTTACAGTGATTTAAAGATACAGAAGTAGTAGAAAAGCTCTGTCCACACTGTAGACTAGTGGCCTGTAAATCTGTACCTTTCTTCCAGTCCCATGTGAATTTAAATTAACCAAAAAACACCTCGTAAGTTGGTTTAATAATGAAAATACTGACAGACCCATTACCCCAAATGCTACCTTTCGCCATTAACTTTAAGTCTAATCTATGAAGTCCCTGACATTACTAAGCAACAATACCATTCAGAAAAAAGTGAAAAATATAGGGAGCCCTATCTGAGGAAACGATTTGCATATTTCAGTGTCCTGGAAATGGTCATTTACTCTTTCTAGCAACTCTGAAGCATGCACTTCTTCTGCTCAGTCCTTCTCACATAGTGTAAAGTGTTGTGTTGAAGGTTTTATCATCCAAGCCTATTAGAATACTCTTATTTTTTATCCTGACTTGGTGTAGTATTTTTTTAATAATTAAATTAATGGCATACACTTTCTTTCTTTCTTAACTTCTTCCATGTCCCCTTTTCATTCAGCTACTTTGGAATATGTTAGAAAAGGGACTCAAAGTACCTCCATTACCTTAAATTTCATTATGATATTTTATAAGGAGTTCTCTTTGTTCTATCTGTATCATCTCTGGAATTTGCTGACTTTATTAAAAGGCTTAAAGAATTAGAGATGTGCATTCATCATGCTGCTTATGTATATTTTAAATTTTTTTTAATTAGAAGATACTAGTTGCTGTGTTATTAGTTGGAAAGTCTGGGTAATTAAGGATCCTTAATTAAAAATAAAAAAGGAAATGAGATGGGTTTTCATTCTATCCATGCGTCACCCAGAGGAATAAGATTACTATACATAGCAACTCAACTATAGCAATACATATATACAGCACCATTCAATTTGGGCCATGCAAATTCCTATAGCAAATGTTTATATAATCTAAATTTCCATAAATTACCATCTTCTTATCCTTTCTTTGGATTACTTTCATCATATATTTGGTTCTTAAAAAGGTTTACATTTTCCTCATATGGTTTTTTTCCCCCACTTTATATACTGCTGTAGATACCTTTTTAAAAATAGTCCACTGTTGTACCAGATTTAGCATGGAGCATTGTGCACATAGTCCTAATGTAGTTCACTGTAGGTACACTGGTATACATATGGTATTTGCAGTGGCAGGGAAGCACCCCTGGCTCAGCCCCAGGCCCCCAGCTGGGGTCTGTCTGGCATGCATGTGGAGCAGGGGCTTCTCACCCCACCACAGCTGGACTAAGATCGCCCCAGTCCCACCCCTTCCTCAGCCAGATAGCTGTATTTGAACTGTATTTGTGTATCTTTGGCAATGGCCAGCAGGCTGGGAGGTATGCTCTATTGCCCCCCAGCTCCTGGTATGGGCCATGGTAGGGGTCTGGCTGTCTTGCTGGTTTAAAAAATGGACATTAGTTCACATGCTTATTGGTTTAATCTGTGCAGTTTAGAACAGTATAGAATGGATTAATAGACTCCGCACAGAATGCAAAGTTTGAATGGATTCAGCCCGGGGCTTTTTGACTCTGTACTTAGCCCAACTGATTCAGGACAGTAGAAGATTATGTTCTACTGAACCAAACAGGGGCCCAGAGAGAAAGCTGTAGCTCAGATATGTTTTTTTTCTTTAACTTTAAAAAAATCTCAGAAAGAGAGTAACAGTTGTGGTTTATCTATATGGCACTGTATATGCCCTATTTTTATAAAAAAGAAGAAGAAAGTAAATGGGCTGTTGGTCCTTTTTCATTATTAATTTTAAAATATAGCACAGAATGTACTGACAGATATCATTCTTACCAAAATAATAGATTATAGGGCCTGCCTGAAGGAACCACTAATCATCTAGAGTGTTCTAGACTGACCTCCTCTTAACACAGATCATACGACTTCTCTGCATTAATTCTTGCCTGAACTGGACAGTGTCTTTATTAAACGTCCAAATTTCATTTAATAATTTCCACTAGTGGAGAATCCACCAGAACTCTTGGAAAGCTAATTATATATGTTGTTAACAATTTATGACTGATTTGTAATCTGAATCTGTCTACCTTCTGTGGTCACTGGAATTTGTAACACCTTGTCTGCAATTATTAATTTATTCTCTAAGGACCTATAATCAAGTTATACTGTAACCTGCTCAAGCTCACCAGGTTGAATTCCTGGAGTCTTCCATGACCCCCATGTTTTCCAGTTCTTTAATGATTCTCATGGCCCTTTTCAGGAATGTTTCCAATTTATTCATGTTTGCTGTGAACTGGGTATGCCCCGATCACTGATCAACATATGCTGTTTACACAAAGGCTTTGCTAAAACATTGGCCACAGTAGGCCTCACCGGCAAACCTGACTGATACACAAAGTCCTCACATAAACAGAACTTGGCTTACATGCCAAGAAATGGGAGGGAGAGGATGGTGGTACAAGGTAGGATAAATCCAGTACCAGGATGATAAGGCTGGAACAGGAACACCCAGGTCAGAGCGTACAACAAGCCCACAGAACGGGATGGTTTCTAATGTTCAATATACAGATGAAATGCAATACATAACTTGTTTGGATCATTGTATACAAGGACAATTGGAAAGCAAAGAAACTTTGTAGCAGCCTTGGGGAGCCTGTGTAATGTTGTGCTGACTGTCTTGTCACAGGTACAAATGCCTTAGCATGGTCTGATGTGCTTATTAGGTCAAATTGTGTTAGGGCTGTGCTTGTAGACGATAAATCTGGCTGAATCTTTGCCACTGAACTGAATCTATAGTCATTCTTTCAGACATTTTTTGTCCTTTATAAGTAATTTCTTAACTTAGTCTGCTACACTAATAGTAGTCATCATAGAAAAAATAATAGAGAACAGGATTATCACTGTAAATTCCAGTGGAAAAGCAGACTCTCAGTGATATTATGGCATTTCTGGCCCCTCCATGCTTTTACTTGGCTCCCAGGATATTTTTTGCAGAGATTTAAAATTAAAATTACATTAATTTTAAGTAAATGAGTCCTGGACTAAATTTAACTCTTAAGTAAATGAAATCAGAAAGCCTTAAGTCATCAAAATCATTGGGACCAGTTACAGATTTTTGTTTTACATTGGCTTGACAAAGGTGATGGTGTTACTAAGGACTGGCTGATTATTTTTGGTCTTCACAGGAATAATTTGTACCAACCTACTGGCATTACAGGCGATCTCAATTGACTTCAGCATGCTTTGGATCATGCATAAAACACAGGACACACAGGACAACTAGGTTAAGGGATTCTTGCTGCCTAAATGCCTGTATTCCTTAACACTACATCTCTTCATAGAACAGAGTGGATGCGTGCAGTATGTATGTCTGCAGGGTTTTGGCTGTGTCCCAAGTTTGGCAGTATCTTTCCTCATGTATAAATGAACAGAAGAGGCTTTTTGAATTTTGCTCAACACAAGTAATATCAAACCAACTAAAACTTAAAACACAAAAGAGGAACCATACATATTCAGAATATTTAGGGACAGGACATCAAAACACCCATGTATGCCAGGGCACGGATAACTTAATGCATTTTGTCGGGCCAATTTATTTCTAGATCTTTCAATTCAGAAGCTATTGTATAAAAGAAACCTAAATCAACTAAGCTCAAACAAGATTTCAGTTTTCTTTTGAATTCATGTACATTTATCTCAGCCAAGCACAAAACAGCTAATACAGTCACATCTGAGAAGCTTTTATGCAGGATTTGACACAATAGGAATCACAAGGCAGACAAAGAGATTTCTCATCAGAAGCCTGGGGAAAAAAAATATTAAAGAGAGACTCTCTTTCAGCCAGAGGTGAATTCTTTTTGGCTTGTGCAAAGAGCAAGGGCTATCAAAACTAAACAAATGAAAGTAACTTACAGTGATTGGGTCCCTGAAGCTGTAGGACAATAGACAATCTATCACCACGTGGACCAAACAAAGCAAGAGTCTGGCTGTGTTTGATAATATGGCTGTTTTCCATAAAAAATTATAATATGTCACTATGTCAGTACCTTTCGGGTTCAAGGTGCAAAGTTATTTATTTTTTTTTAGCTGTCTGTGTATTAACCCATACAGTCTTCTCATTTACATTTTTTCAATCATTTTTCTCCCTTTTTTAAACCAAACTTCATATAATCAAACACTTTTTCATGAAAATATGTAGTTTTTTACTCGGCTTTTACTGGGGCAGTTTTTGAGGCCCAGAATATAATTTTGCATCCTCATAAGAAATGAAAATCTGGCACATTCATTTATGCAACATCTGTTTCAGCACCAGTCTTAGTTGCTAATGTACTTTGCATTTGAAATGCAAAATATTTTTAAGAAGAATTGATTTGAGAGTCTGTTCCTACTTGATTCATGAATTACCTGTTTTAAAGAACTTGAACCTTTTCATAGAAGCTTATGTTGTTGAGGTATTTTATAAAACCAAACACTGCAGGCAGAAGCCAGCATTCTAGCTCAGAGACAATGACAAATGCGTCTCATCTGCTGAATGGAAGTGGGATACACAATCTCTAACTCTTTCCAGTACATTAATAAGTGACTGTCCTTATTTGCAATAATCCATCCTTTCCAAACCCATCAGGTAGAATCCAATGAGAAAGCTTTTCCAGTTCCTAGCTTTAAGACAAAAAGAAACCAAAGGATTTGTACTGTTTTTATACATGCACCGGGCAAATTAGAGGGGAGTTTCGGTATATACTTTAAAGGATGGTGGAAACTCATTAAAAATGATAGACGTTAGTGTTGATGATAAGGTGGTAGCTAGCAGCTCTGGAAAGTAGTCTTGCATTTATGTGCATTGAAGGCATGGATTAAAAGGTTGGTTGACTGTGTTGCTTACCAGAAAGTTAGATATTACCAGTTTGAGTCAATGTTCCTTATTTTTAATTATACGGTATGTCACTAGAACCAATAAGGCTCTCTCTTACAGCTCAAAGCTAAATGACATTAAAAAAACAAAACAAAACAAATGTTGCTTCTCATCCTAACAAGTACAGCACAGTTTGGTTTCACCGCTAATCAAACTAGGTATTCTGTCTCAGGGTAAATTCATATGTGCTGGACATGCTGAGGCAAAAAACAGAGTTGAAGACCATGTGTTGTAACAAGGGTGGACAAATGGCAGGTCTGGCTGGCAGCTGGACTCCATTTCCCAGCTGCTGCCCGCATCGCTTCAGCCAGTTTGCATGGAGACCCCAGGAGCAGCAGGCAGGGGTGTGCAGGCAGCAGATCATGGATCTGCCCCAGCTCCGGACCACACTGTCATCACTGCAAGATCCTAGCCCTGGCACCAACCCCAAAGTAGCTTCCTGCCCAGGAGCGTGCCCTACCACTGCTGCTCAGGCTGTTCTCCATGGAAACCCATATCCTTGCCAGGAGTTGGCCTGAGTTTATTTGATGGCAAAACCAATGCAGCTGATTTTTGCTAAATAATTTACATGCACTTATTACTTTGGGGCAACTAATACAGAGTTAGTAGCTTCTAAGACATCCTTAAGGAGTAGCACAAGGATTGCCTATACATATGCTCAAGGGGGGGCAAGGAACATTTTAATCAGGGAAGTTCCTGGACAGCCATTTTAATTAAAAAGAGCTCATCGTCATATGTTTTAAGCCCCTGCATATTTCAAAATGGCCATGGGATGCTTTATCTAAAGCTCATTCAAGAAAGAATAGATAAAGTGCCCCCATGACCATTTTGAAATCCACGGGGGCTTAATGCACATGACAGTGAGGTGACACTGGAGCATTCTAATTAGAACATGAAAGAGCACGTCTATAGGCACCCAAGATTTCCCACTCTGCTGTACCAGTGTGTCGGCTGACAAATGGCAAATAAGGGTCCACACAGAAGTGCAGCTCCCAATTGTAACTCCGAACAACGTCTGCAAAGTGTTCTGAGTTGCAGTGTTACCCCAGACCGAAAACAGAAGTTCGCTGCTGGCTCCAGGGGGAGCAGAATCTAGCTGCCAGTTGGGAGCATGCAGCCGGTTTCCCCTAGCAACAGCCACAGCTCTCTGCCAATGCTCATTGTTTTCAGAATGGGAGGGGGGAAGGCAGCAGAGGGAACTTGTTCTTGGGGCTTTCCAGCTGGTGCTGAAGGGTGGGGTCGGTGAATTAAAGCCTTGGGATGGCGGAGAGGCTCTAATTCACCCACACCACCATCCGGACCAGGGCAGGGTTGAATAAACCCAGATTAAACTCCCTCGGCTCCCTTTTCCTCTTCCCATTCTGAAAATAGTGACAGACCAGGAGCCCTGCAAATGCAAGTTACAGAAAACGCTACATTTTGAAATGTCTTCGCCTGATACCTCATGCAACGAGGGGTGAGATTTTTACCCAATCAGCCATTTTGGAAGCTGTTTGCAGCTGTGCACTTGTGTTTGGTCACAGCTCTAAACTGCTTTCTCTGGCCAGATGGGATGAAAATTGTCACTTTTGTCTGTACCCTAGGTGATAAACTATCAAGTGAAAGGGCAGTTTAGTCTCCAGGGTCATCTAGTCTTTAGCCTCACTGCTAAGAAGTAACTAAAGTGCCAATAGTAAGAATGAACTTGGAGACTGGTACGGTGTAAAGTACAGATTTAGTACAGATTTGGTGACCAACTGAACTTTACGGTTGAGAGGAGAGGCGAAGGTGATTGGAGGGGGACGCTACCTGGTTTCGGGTTACTTTTCATGGCCTGAACTACCCAAACCTTTGAGAAGTTTTTCATTAATAACTTATTCAGGTGAAGTAGAAACATTTTCAATATTTTGATTCTCTTTCTGTAACACAAATCTTCCTTTTTCAATAATAACCTTAAGTTCGGCATTCTGCTTTTTCAGAGCATCCACAGTGTATGAAATCTCCTTCCACGACTCAAGCTTGGCTTTGGCTTGTTCTAGAACCTGCTCAGCTTCCTGTTTCGCTTCCAGCCACTGTGTTGAATCCTTTAACATTTCATGTAATTGCTGTCTTCGGTTTTGGAGGCGTCCCTGAACTTCGTCCCACTGGCTCTGTATCTTTTCAACTGGTGAAACACAAAGGCAAAGTGTAAAGTGAATCACTCACATAATTATTTTTATTTTTTTTATGCAATAGTTAGGAATATTAAAATATTAATGTTGCAATCCATCTCAGAAAGCTCTTAAGATAATTTTGAACTGTAACTATAATATAAATTAATAAAAGAGAAGAGATAATTGTAGGAGGGTGTCAGCATGATAGTATGGACACCCTGATGCATATATAGATAGAAATGTTAGGTTCACATTTCAATAATGACAGTAAGAATCATAAAACAAAATCATATTGCAAAAAAAAAAAAAAAGTTTACACATTTTGCTTATACAAAATCAAGTTGAAGTTAGAGTTTTTGATTAATGCATCCTTTGAAGACTTCTGTAGCCTTCATCTTAAGATTTATTATTAGATGCAACCAATGGTTATTCTTTCCTTGACCAGTTAAGACAAATATTAGTGGACTCTAAAGTCTATCTACAAGTATACCTGCTAACTTTTTCATATCAGTTATAGAGGAAGGAATAGATTTCATTATTTGAGGGAAACCTAGCTTTGGGAAGCCTAATGAACTTGTGCAAATGAATGGATTGTACAAATGAAGATTGTAAGCCCATCTGAGGCAAAGGCATCTCCCCAAATAATATGGAATAATACAGAATAATTCTTCTTCAACCAGACAAAGCTGTAGAGGAAAAAAAATGTTCTGTGCTTCATTAATAAGAAATACGTATTTTTTCCAAACCTAGCAGACTTAGCCTCTTTATAGTTCACCCAGAAGCTGCCCTACATTATTTTAAAGCCAGTGGCCACCTTGTTTTGGCATTGAGAGCTAAGAATGCCTTGAATGCTCTACAGGCAAAAACATTTTTCACTGGGAGGAATTACCAGACACCACTGCACTCCTCGCAGGGTAAATTCTACAATGGGCTGTCTCAGGATTGAGGGAGAATCCTGGCCCATTACAAACATGGAGGGAAAAATCCTCAACTTCAACCTCCTAGAGGAGGGGCAAAAGAGCCTCTTTTGGATCTACTCCCCAGTGTTTGAAAAGGGAAAAAAAAAAAATCCAATACTTCCAGTATCCCTTGCTTTTGCCTGGAATAGAAGACAGAAAATAAATGGAGGTGGGGGAGTGAATGAGTGTGAGAAAATGGAAGAAAATGGAGAAACAGAATTAGTGAAAAAGTGTGAACACAATAAAACAAGATGGCCAAGACCTAGAACAAAAGAATAACAATTATATTTTAAAAGAACATTAAGCACTCTTATTTTAAAGAATAAAGGTTATGTCAGGAATAAGGGCAAGCAAACAAGCTAGCTAGCCCCAACTGGCCCTAGTTACCTGAGTGTAACAGGCTGCTAGTGGCCTAATCACTTCCAGTCGGCATGCTGCTTATATGGACTTGGTTGCCTGCCTATAAGCAGCAGCCTTTCAATACCCAGTACTCTTTGTTTCTAGTTTCCTGAGTCCAGCTTGTTGGTTCCTACTTTCTTCTCCTCTGCATCATTGCTTGTTTCAACCTGCTTACCCTTTTAATCCTGATTTACTAATCCTGAATCCTTTTGCTCTTGACCCCTGTTCAGACCCCTCTTTGAAAGCCTATTCCTGGCTTTAGTTTGGTAATTACCTATGTGCTCCAGCTACAGCTGTCTGCTCTGAATGCCTTGGCTAGTGATACTGACCTAGATCCCTGCTTCCTGCTCCAGATCCCTGTAACCAGGGTGACTGCTGTACATACTTTGGCCTCCTGACCCACATGCTACTTAATGATCCACTGACTCACAATTCTACTCTGACCTTTGCTTCCAACCATGTCTGTTTCTGATTGGCTGCATTATGACCCTCTAGGGAAGGGACAGACATTCAAAAAGCCTGAGCCTGAACTGACTCAATCTTTGCATGTTAGTCTAACCTGCAAATAGGATAAACCGGTTTGTAACCAAACAGACATCCCAGAAATACAAGCACATGCCTGCAGTGGATCAGACTAGAAGCTGGGGTGATGCTACAGCAGCCCTCCCTTCCTTCCACAGAGCTGAGCTGAGGCAGGGGGTGTTGCCAGGCCCCCGAAGGGCACTGTGACTAGTCTAGCAGGTAATGTTTATCACCCAATTAAGAAAACAACAGAGGGACATTACCAGCTACCTGTTGATTCTGCCTGTTGATTCAGCACAGACCATAGCCAGCATGTGGTCTGCTAGCTAATACACAGATACCTCCTCAGCAAGCTAGAGGGGAAAGGGGAATTCCTGCTTAGCAGTTAGTGGTGATGGAGAGGGAGGAGAGAAGCCTACAGTCTTGCCAGGCCTCTGGCTAGGAAACACAGGGGAAGGGCTAGCCCAGCTGTGGAGCTGAGAGCCCTGCCCAGCCCAGAGAGCATGCCAGGGTATTTTAAATCAGCAAGGGGTCTGGGAGAGATGTTGCATAAACCCATGTAAGCAAAATTAGTTAAGTCTGATACTACAAGCAACCAGGTTTATCTCAAACTGGTTTCAGCCATTTTCAAATTGGTTTGTGTGTACTGAACATCTGTTCTGTTACAGGTTTAAACCAGTTTCTGATCACTTAAACTGGCTTATGTGTAATGTCTGTCCCTAGCCCTAGAGGCAAGACCCAGCTGCCCATGTCACATCTGAGTAGTCTCCTGGGCACTCAAAGAACTGATGTTTATAAGGTGGTAGCTATGTCCATACAAGCAACTGGGGCTAGCTAGGAATAGATAGGTTGCTGGCAGCCAAGCCCACTTGGGGAACCAGGGCCAGCTGAGAGCTAATTAACTGGCCTGTTTTCCTGACTCCTGATAGGTTACTTCACAAATAATCTTTTTATATACCGCATTCAGGTTGGGATTCCAAGGTATACCTGCACAAGTGAGGAACTGAAGTGTTCGAAGGTGAACACATTTAAAGTCTAATGGATGTGCTTGAGATGCTGATATGAAGTACAAATCAATTTCAGAAAAAAAACAGTTACTGCTTCTTTACTTATAGTATAATTGTGGGGAATAACAACAATCAAATCGATTTTGGCTATATCAAAAATTATTTTTAGGTCTCAGAAATCTTTCCATCAAAACTGTTACTGTTCCAAGAAATGTGGTGCTTGCTCCTACCCTGGGGGTCTTCAAAAAGAGGCTAAAGAGCCACCTAGCTGGGGTCATTTGACCCTGGCATCCTTTCTTGCCCATGGCAGAGGGTCAGACTAGATAATCTGCTTAGGTCCCTTCTGACCCTACCAAGTATGAAAGTAGCTATCCCATCATAAAAAGCTCCAACCAGCTATCAAATTAGACCTCAAAAATGTGTACTAACTTTATAGCTGCCTGCTATTAACTTTTAATTTTCATGTGTAGCAGGGTCTCCCCTGCAGCTGGGAGCCCTGTTAGACACTACGACTTCCCAGCCCCTGAGGTGTATGGGTCCCTGTCATGGCTGGAAGCCCCCTCAGCTGAGGGGGCTCCCAGCTGTAGGTGCTTGCTTCTTGCCAGTTCAGGGGGAGCCGAGTAGTAAAATCTAATTCATAATTCTACAATCACACCTTCTTGCCATACACATGTGGTATGGCAGGAGGTGTGATTGTGCAGCTCATACATTAAATCCCATTGTACCTTTACCTGCATGTGTACAGAGGCCCTTTGACAGAATTGTTTTCAAGTTTATTTTTTTAGTGAAAAGAATCTACCTTCCATTGGCACTGTTGACATTTTATCAAAAAAAAAATCTGAATGCCAAAATGTACTGGGGAAAAATACAGTGTTTCTAATTTGGATATGGTACCACAGTGCTTAATGCGATTTTGAATTTAATTGTTTCATGCCACATTCTTCACTAAAGGTCAGGCTCCCTGGCTGATCACAGTTTGGGTGCCAGGAGCTCTCATGTCACGATGAACCAATTCCCCTTTCTGAAAGAAGAAACAATGGTGTAACATGGAAGATGCAATTCAGTCAGAGAGCCCAACTTCAAAGGAGAATGGGAGTATGAGGCAAACAAATGGAGGTCCCATGAGCTCCCACAGGCGCATTTTCACATTTTCCCCAAATCGTTTGGTTCCCAAATTTTTGCTGAGAAATCAAGATTTGCTATGAAAAAGAAAACTGTGTTTCTGCTAGCTTTATTACTTTTATTCTCACACCCAAAAGAAAAATATTCTTGATGGAACATCAGAGATTTGAAATACAGAAGGTTAGGGAAGTGGTGTCTCTTTAGATCATTACCCAGCATAAGCAAACAAACTATATAAAGCTCTCCTAAATATTTCACTTTGATACATTACATCACTCATTTGTCCCAGAAAAGAAAACACATAACTGTAGAATAAACATATTCACGACATTTACATAATGCATCTGGCCCTCCTGAGGTAGGCTTTAACTAATAATTAAATACCACAGATGACAAACAGAATATTAACAACCTAAAGGAGTTCAGAGACAGTTTATTAAAACAGAAACTAAAGGGGACTTCTATAATTAAGGTACCCCTAATTTATTATAAGGTAATAAAAAAACAGCATACAAAAACACCAATGCATCACAGAAAATTTACACATGGTAACTGTTGTATCTATTTGACTTTATGCACATATACACACACACATATATAGACAGATAGACACACATAGAGAGAGAGAGGGAGAGGGACAGAGAGAGATGCATGCATTTGTGTGAAAATGAAGAAAGGCACCTTTTTACCTTTTGAGATGAGCATACACAAGATTTCATCCCTGGATCATATCTAAATCAGTGAATTTATGATAGTAAATAAATATGTTGGATCAGAGTATATGAAAGTGGGAGAAAAATACCTGCTTTCTGGTAGAAATTTTCTGTGCTGAAAAGAAGATGCCTCTGTTGCATATGCCATAAAATAAGGGTTTGGGATGTCAAGGCACGTTTTCTAACTTCTGGATAACTTGTCAGATCAGAGTTGATTCCAGGGATGCATTGGACTTCAGTGCCCATAAGCCACAGGTCTGATGCTGACAAGTCAGCTATTTCAGGTAAGGTAGGTCAGAGCCTGCTAAATCTTTTAATCCTTATTAGGCACAGACATTTCTTGAAAAAGGTTTCCCTTAAAGTATACCAATTATTTTAAAGGACTTCTGTAGTTATCCTGGAGTTTTATATATGTAAGGGCATTTGATCACTGTACAAAATGGTTCCCCTGGCAGGATGCTTTTAGGAGGACATTTTTGGAAAAAGGAACTATTGAAGCACTTTCTATCAGTAACAAGGCTGAGAAGGCAACTGCCTAGGGTTAGCAAGGACCATTTCTACTGTCTTAACTTCATAAAATCCTGAAAGTTAAAATGAACATATGGGATTCATTGGATGGACAAACGAGTAGCTTTCCTCCAGTGACCCGTATCCAAGGCCATGAAGAATTCAACTCTGGGAATAAGATGCAGCGCTCTGACAGTAGGAAGAATAAAAGAATCAATAACTTGAGAGAGAGAGAGCTGTTCCAGAAAGAAATTTGTCCGAGCTGAGGAAATAAGGAAGGAGTTTGATCACTCCTCTCTAGCCCTGGGTCAAATGCCTTCAATTAGATAAAACACAAAGTCCCTCACAATAGACAGGGACATTGGGAAGTGGATATGCGGTAGGAGAAATGATAAAAGGAGTTTTGAGCACTAAATAAGAGCATTAAAAAAAAAAAAAAGAAAGAAATTAGGACCCCACTACAAAATGTAGCACAGTTCCTTCTGTTGTATGTAGGAACACAATAGTGTAGCTCAAAGCAGATCATTGTCTTTCATTTCCTTCTTATCATGGACCTTAGCTTCTATGGCATTAGACAAATTAGAAACACCTAGACCATGAGAACAAACATAGTATTTATGTACTGTATAGTATCAGAATCACTCTGTTCTTTGGGCTGTACAAAATGAATAAACAACAGAATAAGAAAACCTGAAGTCCATTGTTACAAGTTTTGCTGTGCCTGATGTTCCTAGTTTAAGGACGTTCACCTCAGCCAAGTTCTATGTCAAAGCCCAAGGTATTTCTAGCAGGGTAGCAGTCCTATGCACCATGATCCCTCCCCTTTTGATTCCCAACTGTTGGAACCCAATGGTTGCCACCCTGGCTTGACAGAAAAGCAAAGTTAGTACTGACAGTGGTCTTCAAAAGGCCTATTTATTCTAACCTCCAACGCAGGTTTGACTACCCACCATAAGAGAGAAATTTGTCCAAACAGAGCCAAATCTGTAAAAAACCAACCAACCAAAAATACCCTAAAAACAACGCCCCCACAAAAAACATTTAGAACATTTTTAAACCAATACCAGTGTCAGTATCTATACTTTTATTTGTCCAGATACACAGATAATATTTGTGAATCAGAAAGTCCAGAATGTCTATTTCATATCTAATGGCAAGAAGCAAGATAAAACATATATGTCCCTTGTTAAAACCCACTACATATTGATGTTATAATGATTACCAGCTTTACACCACCTAAAAATATGTAACTAGGACAATGTTACAGTATGGAACGTAATGTATAAAACACACAGTTAAAGAGAGTCCTTATATGTAGAATGTACAAACTAATGGGGCAAAGCTGACAAACTGTATACAAGTATGCCAGAGAGAGAAAATAAAACCTCATTACCCGCCCAATCAAAACAGGAGAAAAGGTCATTAGGAGAGAGTTTTTGCTATAATAGGGGTAGTCAATTTGTGGCACAATGAAAAAAATCAGCTCCTCCTGTTAAAAATGAGGGCTGATATAAACAGGGGTTGTTCTAACGAGTTTGTACTGCATGTTTTACTGCTTACATCTGTGGGTTTTGTAAAACTCAAATATCGCACAAACTACCCCTTACTTCACCCTGTCCTAGTTCCCAGCATGCCAGTCAAACAGGACCAGTTTTGCTGATACAATGTCATATTTCACCCTATATACTCCATGGCGGAGAGCGCAGAAAAAATGTCTTCAGCCAAAATAAATAGAAGAATTTATATGGCTGCGGGCTGGGTGGGTGCCCAAGTGGCCATCCTGCTCATAAACCAGAAATGTTCCTTGAAGTTTTTATTTCACTGAATAGTGTAGACACAATTCTCAAGTCTAGCAGTGGTGGCTTATAAAATTACAGGGTTCCAGGGATGCAACTGGTTTTGCATTATTAGCTACCAATGTGGGTGGATCTATGGTTTGGAAGGCGGGGGGTGGGGTGCAGACAGCGTGACGCATCATCACACACTTTTTTTCTCCCTAAATATTTTCTCAGATGGCCCTGATACCAGATGCCTTTGCCACCTCTCTTGGCAGTCACTAAGAACATCACTATTCAAAAAGTTTAGGGACAAAGAAAACCATTCATCCAGAAGTTCTCCACAAGTCTAAAAAATGTAAAGATGATAGTGTCAGACAAGAATGCACACAAAGAAATCTCCCCCATTTTCCTCAATGACAGGAACTGAGATAAAGATGAAAGAAAGAGTAAAAATAAACAGGAAAAGGGATCATAAAAATTGTACTTCCCTATTTTACAGTGGAAAGGGAGTAAGCACATATTACAAAGTGAACATGATAGAAGGCTATTTTCAGGCAAAGTTGGTAGCAAACAGTTAAAAACACACACTAAATTTATTTAAAATTATGTCTAATCTAATCCTGTTCATAACTGAGCAAACAGCTGACATTCCAAGCCATTTTTACAGGTAGTGTTTACTGTGCTGAAGGCTAAAAACCATAAAGAGTTAATACAGCTGTATTTTTTTTAAATCAGCAATTGATAATGTGTCATGAAGAGGCAAAAATGATAGCATGTCATCCTTTTCCTTTCACAGAAATTTGGGCCTTTCATTTTTCATTTTACCTATTAGGGGTGGGGTCCTTCACATTACAACAGAACACTGAAATAGAGGAAGCAACCACAGGAAAATATGGAACGAGTTATAAGTCATTTTTCAAAACTGACTAGATTTCAAGTTGACCACGTCCTTTAGTATGAATATTACTAGGAATATAAATAAATTGAAACACTGAACAAAAACAACCTTTTGGTATTTACAACATTACATTTCACATTCAAAATGAGAACCAAATATTGTTTTATTTTCAGAGATTCTCAGCTGACAGGCCATCTGGTGTGAAGCTGTGACCTTAAGCTTATAACTGAAGTGATACAGGAAAAAAAAGAATGGATTTGCAAAGTCAAAAACAGAGTTATACTTTTGTACTACAAATTACCATAAATTATAAGAGGAAAGTAGTTAGCCACACTAGGGATGCGCAAAATGGGCTGTATTCAATTTAGATTCAGATTTAGCCCAAATTGGGGACAGTGATTCAATTTGTTGATTCAGCTCACTGTCCCTAATTTGATCCCGTCAAATCTGAATCTGAAGATTCGATGGTGATTTGGAGAATCAGCAATTTGGCCATCGACCCAGCTTTAAATGTTCTTTCTACATACCTTGAGGTACCAGGTGGCTCATGAATGCTGCGATGCTGGGGCAGATGAAACATCACACAGGAGCATGGGGAGACCCCAGGTGCCCCCCCAGATCCAGAAGGCACCAGTCTCTGAGCTGGGGAGGTCCTGGGGGGGCCCCCCAGTGTGCTCCCCAGTGGACCCAGAAGTGGATCGAAAGTGCTTCTGGTCCACTTCTGGGTCTGCTGCTGAGCACACTGGATACCCCGACACTCCTGTGGGATGCTCCATCTGTCCCACCATCTCAGCATTTACAAGCCGCCTGGTACCTTGAGGTATGTAGAAAAAACATTTAAAACTGTGTTTATGTCTGAATTATCAAATCTTTCCGAATCTCTCCAAATTGATTATAGAGGATTCCAATTCGATTCAGAAAGGGTCTCTTGATGTGATTCAGAGATTTGGCCACTGAATCAGGTCAAAACTCTGCCGAACTGAACCAGCTCCTGAAGCTTTGCGCAGCCCTAATTGTTAGCTATTATCTATATATACAGTAGATGTTACAATATGTACAGGCATTATTTTATATTTGTGTATCCCATTAATTGGATTATACTATTAGTAGGTTTCATAATCCTGCTATCAATTTATTTACAAAGTCTTGAACGTATGGTAGAATACAGATCAGGATTATTACATAGCAGCTGTTATAGAACAGGTAGCATTTTGTTAGAAGGTCTGTCTATTGTGTTAACTCATCAATGATTTGAATGCTAGAAAATTTTGCAAACATAAAAGAACTGTAGATTTTATGTGGATAAAAGGTTTCTGGTGCAGAGACTATAAAAAACATCACATTGTCATTGTTTGTCTGAGAAGCACACTAAACTCAGCTTCAAAGTTGTCAACATTAATCCCTTTTATGTGATTTGTTGTACTCAAAATTTCCTCCTTCTCTTTCCACCTTTCAGTTTTCAAGTGCTTTCAAGGACATTAAGAATATTTTTATTCAGAAGCCTAAAATAGTTTCCCAGTTTATCTGTATAACCAGACAACTATATACATTAAAGGAAAAAATACAAAACAAAAACCACTACAGTTTTGGCTTCCTTTTAAGAGTTTCACTCCTACCCTCCATGAGATTTGTTAAGTTTTCAAATGACCGTTTTTAATTTTTTTAACTTCACTCTATTTTATTAAGTTTTTATCACATTTATAGATTTTTTAAAATAGATTTGTGATATAAAACTTCACTTACATTTCCTTTTTAGTGATATATAGCACAAGTTTTTCAATATATTAATGTCTAATTACCAATTAATCATTTACCTATTTTTCTTTTATTTAGTGCACAGTATTATTTCACATTTCACAAGGATAAATGAATTTTGATGGTTCATTAAACCTAGCAATTTTACTTAGGCAAAAATATATGAACTAAAAAAGCCTTGTATGAAGTCTTCCACCTGTGGCTTACAAGAGTTTCTGCAAACATCAACAGTGGATTTGGAGATAAAATTTGGTTTCATAATTACCTTCACTTTCCCTGTTGCATTCTTCTGAGAAAATGCACATGACCTAACAAACCTTTTTAATTTCTGTGCAGTGCTTCCAGATTTTCAATAAGCAATAGAATGTTAATTCAGCTCCCTATCAGCACACTACATTATCCATTTCCCAATCAGTTTTTTCCTGGAAATTCTCTATGTTCCTTCCTACCATGTCCCAGGATAGAATACATGAAAAAGGAGTAATCTGAAGAAAAAGTCCCCTGGGAAGCAGAGCCAGTTTTTTCATGGGGCAATGAATAACCCCAGGCCAAAGGACCCCTGGAGGGGACTCCAGAGAATCATCACAGGTCTGCAGGCAACTGGTTGGATCAAGGACAGTTAGATACAGAAGGAGACCACAGGAAATAAAACATTAGTATTACATTAGAAATAAATCTGTACAGTAGTCAAAGGAGTTACGGAAATGATCACCACTATTACTAAGGAGCTACCGGGGGTGGGGGGGGGTGGATATACTCACAGAACATAGCTAAACAGGAAAGAACACATGCTAGAGACAGAACTAGGTGGCAGAATAATCAAGTTAGCACTGATGACTCATTTCTTTACTATTATCTTTCTTATAGCAGTGTTCTTTTTAACTTTTTGCAGAGTGCTTTAAGTACTGTCCTTCTTAAACACTGGCTTTTGTATCTCCTGGCAACACTTACTGTACCAAAATATGAAAAAAGTCCAAAAATATGCCATGTGAACATATTTTCTTTTCTTCCTCAAGGAATTAATAATATAGTCAAGGGAATGAATTGTTTTCATTTATTCATTTACCCCAAAATATTAATTTAAATAAAACTAATAAATATTATATTTCAAGTAAAAGTATTATCTTTTTTATTATTAATCAGCAAGCATTTAGAAAGGCAAAATCTACTTGTTCATCTTGTACAGTGTGTTAGAGTGACCAATCAATTCTTGTATAGCCATCAGGGAATTAAAGAAAATGTTACTTACAGTAACTATGATTCTTTGAGATTTGTTGTCCATACACTACTGGTGAACATGCATCCCATCCATTCAGCTTTGGTCTGTTGGGGCTGTTCAGACATGAGATTTCTACTGGTTATTTTCTATACAAGTCGAAAGAGAATGGCACAAACACAGCTAAATGGGAAGTGCTGGGTATTTTGGCATCTCATATTGAGGAAATAAAGGGTGTGGCAATCTCACTCCCAGTTCTTACACCAATAAAGAATATAGGTGTTATAAAATTCCACAGGAAAAGTAAGAGACACTGTGTTGTTGAATAAATGTATGGAAAAACACTTTCCAAAGAACCACAGTTAATGTGTACATGATTTTGATGGCTTTTTAAGGGATTCATACTGCACTGAGATAGCTAGTCTACAAATCTAATTAATAATACTCTTTATAATGTAGAAAAGTAATTAGGAAGAGCCTGTGCAGATAAAGTCTGATTTTTCACTTTACCTGAGGAAACTGGAAATAAACTGTAGGATCATTTTACTGGTTTCGTTCAATGCAGGTTGAAGGAAAATGACTTAAGTCAGGGGTTGGCTACCTATGGCTTGAGAGTTGGATTTGGCTCACAAAGAGGGCCCATCCAATTGCATCTGACCTGGTGGGGAATCAATGACATGGAGATCTGCCATGATGACCAACTTATCTGTGGCAATCCCTTCCAATGGGGAGCCTACTACTCTGTGCTTTCCCTTCCTGCAAAGGGGATGGGAATCAGTGATGACACAAGAAACACAGGAAGATGGCTGTTCTAGGGGTTGTATGTGTGTGGGGAGGGCGAGGAAGGGAGGCAGACAGGGGGTGCAGAGACTTGTGGCTTGTGCGAAAGTTTGGCAGACCCTGACCTAAGCACACCTAGATAAGAAGTCTACCTTCTCCTCCTTTAGAATGTAGGTTTGGGAAGGGCACTGTTAGACATGCAGGTAACCCCTGCTTAATGGTCTTAATTGGTTCCTGGAAAACCGAGCATCAAGCAAAATGAGTATTAAGTGAAACCAAAAGTATTTGATGACTCAAGATGGCAACCATAAGTGTTATAGCAAAACTTGCTGAATGCTAAGTGAAATCAGGTATCAATTTAAAATGAGCATTATAGTTTCATAGTTTCTAGGGTCAGAAGGGACCTGAACAGATCATCTAATCTGCCCCCCTGCCATGGCAGGAAAGAATACTGGGGTCAAGGGACCCCATCAAGGTGTTCATCTAACCTCCTCTAAAAACCCCCAGGGTAGGAGCCTGTACCACATCCCTTGAAGTTGGTTCCAGGCCCAACCGCCCTGACCGTGAAGTAGCGCCTCCTGATGTCTAACCTAAACCTACCCTCTGCCAGCTTGTGACCATTATTCCTGGTCACTCCTGGCAGTGCTCGGGGGAACAGTGACTCCCCCAATGCCTGCTGATCCCCCC
>NW_017728906.1:53214178-53273940 GCF_001723895.1 Crocodylus porosus | reverse complement strand
AGAAGCTCCCTAACTAAAACCTTGCTAACCTTTGGCCTAGGTGTGCCTCCCCCGGGGCCCGAGGGGGGCCCAGCATGGAGGTGGCTGTCCTGGTCCCTACTTAGGAAGACGGAGGCAAAGAAATCATTAAACACGTTAGCTTTGTCATCTGGTGTGACGACCGAGTTTCCCAACACATCCTGCAAGGGCCCCACATGACCCGGGACCTTCTTTTTACCTCCTATGTATTTAAAAAAGGAGTTCTTATTGTCCTTAATCTGGGAAGCTAGTCCCAGCTCCATCTCCGCCTTGGCCTTCCTAACTACCCCCCTACATCCCCGAGCAACTGCAGAATAGTCCTCCCTGGAGATGACCCCTTCTTTCCATTGGGTGTAAGCCTCCTTTTTAGCAAGGAGACATTCCCAGATGCTTTTGGTGAGCCACGGAGGCTTGTGTGCTCTCCTGCTCCCTTTGATCCTCGTCGGGATTACCTTCCTTTGGGCTAGCGAAATAGCACTAAGCAAAACAGCATTAAGCGGGAGTTGCCTGTAATACTTGGCTGTGATAGAAGTAAAAAAAATATAAATTTGCCAAGAAAAACCCTGCCATGGGCTTAACTCTGAGACAGTCAGGTAGGTGAGAAACTGGCTGCAGGATAGAACCCACAGAGGCATAGTGAATGGATCTGTGTCATCCTAGAAAAAAGTGGGCAGCAGTGTCCTGCAGGGGTCGGTACTTGGTCCAGTACTTTTCAACATCTTTATTAATGATTTGGATGTGGGGGTGAACAGCTCACTGGCCAAGTTTACAGATAACACCAAGTTATGGGGGAGCACGGTCACGCTTGACGACAGGCTACAGATACAGGCAGACCTAGACAGGCTAGCAAGTTGGGCAGATCAGAATCTGATGAAGTTAAACATCAAAAAATGTAAAGTGCTCCACCTCAGGATGAGCAACCTGCAACAGACCTACAAGCTTGGTGGCATCAAATTAACTAGCACCATGAATGAAAGGGAACTGGGGATAATAAAAGACCACAGTATGAATATGAGCCAGCAGTGTGATGCTGTAGCCAGTAGGGCAAATAATACTCTGCCATGCAACAATCTATGCAACTTCAGCAAAACCAAGGAGGTGATTCTTTTGCTCTACTTAACACTGGTGAAGACTGCAGCTGGAGTACTGCATCCAGTTCTGGGCACCACAATTTAACAAGGATGTGGACAAGCTTCAAAGAGTCCAAAGAAGAGCTACCTGTATAATCAGAGTCTTACACAACAAGCCATACAAGGAAAGGCTGATGGATCTGGGATTCTTCATCCTAAAGAAAAGAAGGCTGAGAGGGGACCTTGTAGCAGCTTACCACTACACTAAAGGAGTACATCAAGGGTTTGGTGAGCAATTGTTTACCAGGGCACCAGAGGGGAAAACCAGGAGTAATAGCCATAAAATCCTGGATGACCAATTCAGGCTCAAAATTAGGAAAAACTTCTTCACAGTCAGGGTGTCCAGACTGTGGAATAAGCTCCCTCCAGAGGTGGTGCAATCACCTACCATGGAAGTCTTCAATAGGAAACTAGACAGTCACTTTGCTGAGGTCACCTGACCCCAGTTATCCTTGGTGCAGAGGGCTGGACCCAATGATCTTCCAAGGTCCCTTCCGGCCTTACAATCTATGTATCCATGACAGCATGCATCTTCCCTCTGCTTCTGCCAGATACTATTTCTATTAAAAGGTAGGTTTGATGAGCACATGGAAGGGGAACCTGTAGTTAGAGTTTCGTTAGCTGGACCCTGCAAGCCACCATTATAGCATTCATATTACCAGGGCACTGCAGTTCTTTGGGGAATATACAAACAATCAGTCTAGAAACTAAAGGACATGAAAATGTAAAGCGGCCCTATACAGAACCACGGAAAACTGAGAGAGCTGGTAGGGAGGTGGACATGCACATAGCTCACATATAATCTAGACCTCTTTCATGATAAAAGATAATGTATAGCAAGTATTTTAGTTTACAACTGGTGGTGGTATGGCCAAATAATGAATCTTTTAATCTGGACAGAAGATATAAGAATGATGGAGGTTTACCAATTATGGATCAGAATGAACTGTTGAGGTCTTCTTTAATCTAGTTACACAGCTAGCATCCATGCTATGATCTGCTAGACAGGTTAATCCAGATCTGATGGTCTCTGATCTCACATCAGCCTGAAGAGGCAATTGAATTGGAGGTTGAAGGTAAAGATGAATTAAATCTGAGAATCAAAGCTGTTTTGGTCATTCTGATAGTAGTAGACCATCAACAGTTTTGCTAAAATATATTATGGACTCTTGAGGTCAATAGCCTGGAAGCTAAACATTTTTTAGGGTCAGGAACCAGTGAATCAGGAATACATCAGAGATGTTTGATTCTTGTCTTCTGCTAAAGCAGGACTCATGACACTTCTTGTTCTGTGGCAAAGAGGTGTATGGTTGGTTAGGCTACTTTATCAGATGTTTCATTGGTAGGCTGTTGCCTACAAAAACTTATGTTCCTCTGAACCAGTTAATCTCAACACGTTATACACAACCTGCTCTAATGAAAGCATCACATGTATTCAGCATCACACATTTCAAAACTGTGGCAGGGGTGCTTTAATTAAAGCTTGTTTGAAGAGCTTTAGTTAAAGCATCCTCAGTGCCATTTTGAAACATGGGGATGCTGAATACACATGATGCAGAGGCTGCTGGAGCATGCTAATTAGTTTGCTCCAGCAGACTCAATTAATAGTCTGCTCCTACATGTGCTAAGTCACATTTGTTGGAGCAAAAATCTGTCGTGTGTATAGATGCCCTAAGGTGGCACACTGCCCTGCCTCCCACCTGACTTCAGACTAGCTAACTACTTCTTCTTTGTACTCACTGATGCAAGAATACAGACTCCTAGGAAACCTACTATTGCTTGAGAGTCCTTCAGAGGGCATGGCATTTTAACTAGTCTTTACATTAAAATTCATGTCCACTAAATGAAAGACCTAACAAGTTATCATTTTCTACTGGTGTTGTCTGCTGCTTTTCTAACTGTTGCAACAGTACGTGATCCAGGCTTAGAAAGCATGTAAAATTTGCTTGAAGCCTTAGGAAGGCACTTGAAAGTAACAACTTACTATTTTCATGTTGGTGCCAAAAATACAAGCATCTACCAAGATAACTGATCTGGCACTAAAAGCCACTGAAAGATGGGCAATATAAAATGTCCAACCACGGAATTGTCAAGGAGGACCACAACCTTGTGCTATTTTCCTGGACTACTTCCATTAAAATCCATAGTGTCAGCCATCCAACATACGAATCTTGGAACACCTTGCAGTCAGATGTTACAAACAGAAAAGAACAGTGATATTAGTGTTGGGATGGGGTGTTCCTTTGGAATTCTTCATCAAAGCTGAAACCACTCGGTTCACTTAGCAGTGATAGAAAACAGACTGGCTGTTGTACAAATGGATTTAACTCCAGTCTATTCTGAAGTAGTCCACGCAATAACTAGTCAGGCCAATATTGCAGATATCTCCATGGAGCAAGTAGCCACAAAGGTGTAGTATGTTTATTAGGAGGTTTTATATTTCGGATGACATCAGTTATGTGATTTTTTTTATTCTATCTGGTGTAGCTTAGCTTGATTATCCAGATCTCAGGAAGTGAACTGATAATATCTCTTCTTTGATCAGGGGTGAATTGATAAAATGTAGCAGTCCTCTTGGAGTAAAGGAATGGTAAAAGCAGAGTGCTGGTAACTTCTTCAGACTGTGCTCTTCTAGTACTGACGTGTTCAGTAACAGAGCAAGTATAGCAGGGGGTACAGGAATAGACATATTACTTAAAACAAAGTGGTAGGTCTTACTATCTAGAATATGGAGAGAGAAGCCCTAAAAAAAAGAACTTTTTTCACTTATTAATATACAGTTGTGGTACATCCAGACAGCATCAAATTATATCCTGAAAGGTCAAAAATTTGCTATAGGACTGCCTTAAGAAAAATTAATAAATGGCTCCCCTAGTAGAACTGTCCCAGTGATGAGTTAGATTTAATTATCTTTATAAATGTTTACTTTATTCATCCCCCTTTCCATGCACAAGAAAACAAAATCTTGTTATTGTACTCCCATATTTAGATATCTGAAGGACCTATTTTCTGAACTATCACCATCATATATCTGTGAAGTTTTTCACCAGTGCCTAACACTGATCTTGATGATGGGTAGTCTCAGCACCCTATCTCAATAAACAGTTAAGCTCTACCACTATTTCAATTTTATTTTTATAGAAAAGTTTGTGAAAATGTAATAAGAAATGCACCATTTATTTTTGTCCACTTTTAAGACCATAGTTATTAACTAAAGGTGATCACATATTTAATTATTTATTTTGGACCAAATGTTCTGCTAATAATGTTTTCTGAACTTTGACTGAATAATGAACGAGAAAGAAAAGATTTCTAATTACAAATTTCATTTTCATTCATGGATGAAGGCGCTTTTCACAATCAACTCAACAAAACACATTTTAAAAATATGTTTTGAACAAAATGTAAGTTGTCAGTGCATTTACTTAAAAGATGGACATGAAATTAATGAAATGATGCTCTACTTCCTCCGAACATAAACAAAAAATAATTAGCATTATGAAAATAAAGCAGCTCTACTGAAGCCCTTAATATACTTTTCCGGTTACTGATGCAAAAATATTATGGTCAGTCTGGCAATTTATGTCTAGAAATGTGTGAAATTCATTACCTACCTAATGAAGTGTAAAGTCAATGAGTTTAAGAGTTTTTACTGCCACAGCACTTTGCTGCCTGTCACACATTCATTTTTACACATTTTCCTTAATGGCAGCAGAAGGTCAGCTAATAATAATAGTGAGTCTAGGCTATGTTTTTCATGTATAATAGCTGCATATATTAAGCTTTCAAATTTTCATTTTGTTTAATTTTGTTTTGCCTGTCGTTTGGACTTACATGGTTCTGTGAAGATTTCAATAGTTAGCTAAGCAAATAAATTATTTTTGTAACAGAGAGGAAAAAAGAAATGTAAAACTTTATTTCTTTTCTTGTATTCCATATACACAAGTCTTATCCTCCTTCAATGAAACACATTTCCCAAGGGTGTAACTTCTAGACTTCTGCAATTGTGTTTTGATTAAAAAAAGCAGAAAAAGACCTAAGAATAGAAAACTGGCCACAAGGCAAGCAAATGAGGCATATAGTCAACATATCCGACATATATGGATGCGAGAAAGACAGGAAGTACCATCACAGATACTTGCTAATAAATGCAGGGCTAGATGCTGGGTTATACCTCCATGGACACACTGCAAATGGGCCCTAGCCCAGGAAATGCAATGCAAAGGTGACTACCACCTCTGTAAAAGCCAGTTTTCAAGCTAACTGGGGCCAGCATACACCCCAGTCCCTTTCAGCTTACTACAACTTCCCTATAACAATGGATGAGCCTATAACCACTATACCTTATGTTTTGTTACATTGCTGACATGCCTATCAGCATGCCCTGTGCCCAAAGACTTTCTATGACTATTGCTTTTTCTTCATCTTGCCAAAACAATACAGGGAGGTTTTAGCAGAAAACAGAATCAGACATTCGAAGTCCAAGAAGTATCTTGAAAACCAAGAGGCAATATTTTGAACTTCTACCTCACCTCTTGAGTGAAGCTCCCAAAAATTATCAACTTGAAAAAATATAAATACAATGTTCAGGGCTCCTTTATTTGACTTGCCCAGTCATATTTTCAAGCTTTTCTTTACAGTTATGAGGCCTAGAAACTTCCAGGTTAAGGTCATAGATACAAGACTGCTACATTCTCAGATGAGCCAAGGAAGTACAAAACCCACCAGATCTCACCAGGGTTGCCTACACTGGATATCTCCATCCATCTGGCTATAGCACCATGGGCTTCATTTTGAGGGGGCCTGAGCAATGACGTGGTCACAGACTTCAAATTGAGTTTTGAGCACTCAGAACTTTGGAAAAATCAAACTCAAGATCACTAAGTGCTATAAAGTATATATTATTTTTAACGATGCATCTGTTATTATATAATTTATAATAATGTTTCCATTTTACAAAAGGAAAAGGTTTTTTCATGTGAATCTCAGGCCTCTGCAGGCAACCCCCACAAATGGTCTAATCAGCACCTCAGATCTAAATTGAGGATTTAAGACCTGCATGGACACTGATATACACATTACAATGTGACAAATTCCCTTCTTCTACTGTTATTTTTCATGAAACGTTATATTTCTTGTCACAGTAACTTCTCGAGTGGCATTTTTATCTATTTTAATTCTGTAAATCGGGGATTGGCAACCTGATGATTCAGCCAATGGCTACTGGGCCAGCAAGAAATTAGACCCACACCATGAAGTTGAACCCATGGCAGTAATCCAGTGGTGGAGCACATTGGTGGCAGGTCGGTACTGCAGGACCCAGCTCTGTTAAAGCAGCCCACCATTCTTAAAGTTGCCAGCCCCGGTGTAAATTCTTCATGAAATAGCTATTCTGTTGTTGCTGTTACTAAGGCAATGCGGAGTTCCCAAACTGTTTAAGCATGTCTTTTGATCCCACACATTCATAAGATTATTTTCTGGAAATAAGCCCAAGGGGACACTGGGTGCCAGTGTTGCTTCAAAAAATCTGCAGCTTTAATAGTATTAAACTGGCTGTTCAAAAAAGAAGTGGTTTTTAGAAAGGTAAATCAATTACAGTAGCATGGGGCATATGAACACAGTTTGCACTCTGTATGTTTGTGAAAGCATAACAAAAAAGGAAGATTCAAACACTGCACCTGTCACCATTCATCACTGACTGAACTGGAATATTTAAACACCAGGATAAATCACTCTCTTCTGGAAGAATTCATAACTTTTAAAGCTTCTCTCCTGTCTATGAATTAAAGTGTAATTGTGGAAAGAATTGGGATTTCTCAGCAATATTTTTTCTCTACAAATAGTAAACTTGGGTTCTCAGCTTGTTCGATTACTTATTAAGATTTGTCTTAGTTGTTTGGTATATGATAAATCTTCAAATTACCATATTTACTCACACGCCACACTCTCCTTTTTCCAAAACATAAGTATTCCAAAATTGCACTCACAAAAGAAACCCTTAACATTTACACATGTGCGCGCGGTCAGTTTTGAAATGAACAAACAAGAAAAAAAACCTGCTTCTTTTAGAAGATTTTATATTGACACTTTTAAACTTATTACTATTCATGTACTACTCATTGAAAAATATCCTCCTACCTGTAACAGTAAATACAGATGAGCCGTATACATCTCTAAATGGAACAGACTTAATCATTAAATATACTTTTTCCATAATGAAAATTATTTTGGTTATTTATACTATTTAAACAATATCTCTTCTATGGTCACAATAAGCTTCTTTTCCTCCTCTTTGCTTTTTATTTTCTTTCTGCATTTGAAAAGCCAAGACACCTAATCAGGTGTGTTGTTGTTGTTTTATCCAGTTTTAATAGGAGAGTCCGGTCAGCTTACAGAGTGGGTGACAGACTGCATATTGATATGCATGCAGGAAATGGTTCACATGACGCTAGAGGGAAGTAGGAATTTTTTTTAGCTAGCCCAGGTATCAACTGGAAGTAAAAGCACTCAAAATAGAGAGGGAGTAGTTATGAGCAGAATATTTTCATTCAGAGATGAACGGGAAAGACTCAGTCCAGAACTAATGAAAGAAACCTGCACAGAGCCAAAGGATGCTGAATATCCACCAGAGAACAAGGTTCAATGGTCAGCCTCTATATTGCACTGGTGGCTGCAGTAAATGGTGCTCCCTATGCTGGTGGTGCATCTGAAATGAATGAAGCTGGGTATTTTACAATTAGTTAAAAATAATTTCTTGGTAAGACCAAATAAACGTAGTTTTAGAATTAAATTTCTCTTTTCTCAGAAAGTTTAAATTAATAATCAATTAGGTGGGAAAGATCGATTTGTCTCTTAAAGGAAAGGCTATGCTGAGAGGAGACATTGACACAGGGTTCCTGCTGTTATGAGGGAGACACCAAGAAAGAGAGAGAGACCTTACAAGCAGGGGTCTGAGTTTTCTCTTTGCTGTGGAAAAATGCAGATTTTCTCCTTGACAGGAGGAAGTAACAGATCTTGTGTTCTAAAGGAGAAAAATGTGGGAAACTGCTGGTTTCCTCAAGCAGGCTGGCAAAGACCCCAGCCTGCAAGGGGCTTCTTAGGGCTTGGAGCACACACATGCATGTGGCCAGCAATAAAGCCCCAGGCAGTGTGGCAGAGAGCTGCTCCCCCAGCTGCCTGTAAGTCTATGTGGGGAGCACAGGCGACGCATGGAGGGATGGGGAGGCAGGCAGATTGAGGTGGTAGTGGCTTGTGCCAAGCCCTCATGATGAGAAAGGAGTGGGGTGGGGTTGCAGGCTGGGGTTTGGGGTGCTGTCCACCTGTGGTGGTGTGCGAGACCTGGGGCAGGAATGCACGGCCAACAGGGCCCAGCCAGGGAGTGGGATGGAGCCATGGAAAGCTCGTCCAGGGGGGAATGACTGGGGTTCAACTCCTCAATGCTGTGCACATTCCTGAGGGGTCAAGCACCATAGATGACACAATGAAGGGGCATGGGCCACCCCAGATTTGTGGGCCCACAACAGGGCACTGGACTCCAGCCTGGGTAAACTACCACCGAGTCACCTCTGCAGTCCAGCAGGCCCCTTGTGATGCTGGCAACACGGTGTTATTCCATGATGGTGTGGCTGGTATGAGGTGGTGGCTGCAGTAGCAACACATCTTGCTGCCCTGCTCTGCCCTCCTGTGCTGAGTCCCAGCCACTGGGCCATGGTGGTGACCTAGTGCCAGTCCAGCCAGGCTACAGCCCCATACCCTGCTGTGGATACACAAATCTGGGGACGCCCATGACTTCCCAGTGTTTCGCTTATGGTCAGACACCTCCCATCCCATACATACACCCCCTTCCCCACGTATTGCAGGTCTGGGTCCTGGGGTTGGGGGGCAGCAGGTCGGGAGTGGGGGGCACCAGTAAGGATGGGGGGCTGTGGGAGTGAGGGATGCTGACATATCAGGGCTGCTCAGAACCACAAAATCAGCAGGGTTGGGAGGGACAGCCACAGCTAAAGACACATCATAGTGGTAGAAGGGGGAAGGGGAAGCTCTGATTTTCCATGATTAGAAAACCAAAATCAAGCATCAAGATTTATAGATATATATGTATGTATATATACTGTACCTATATATATATATATAGTGGCATATCATTTTAATCATGGAAAAACATGGATTTGTAGGTTTTTAAATCACAGAATTTTGGATTTTTTATTCAGGACCTTTGGATTTTTTAAACAGAGAAAATCAGGATCCCTGCTTAAGAGTTATTCCTTTAGGATTTTTATTCTACACATTTATTTTGGATTGACACCCCTCCCCCCACCAACACACGCATTTTTCATGCCAAATTCTGTTTTCTTTTTCACAGTTGTACTTATTTGCTACACGCTCTAGAAGATACTGTCAGTCTAGTGCCATTCTCTCCCTGAAGAGCATGACAGCATCGCCCTCATAACACCTCAAATTCTGAACAGCCTGAGGTGCAAGAGTCCAGAGGTAATTTAAAGTTAAGCTGAGAAATGCCTTCAAGATTATACTGTGGGCAAAATGTGAAAGTGTTTAAAATGGTATGCTACTTTCTCAAAGCCATTACTTCCTTAATAGTACTTTTTTTTTTAAGCAGAAATCTGTAGAGGAATAATCAACATTTAAATATACATATAATTATTAGACTTCAGAGTGAATATTCAATAAAATATAGATGATGCACAGATGCTTAAGAATAATCTTTTCCATCAATTTCAAGAGTCATTCAGACATGAACATATCATTCCAAAGATTTTCCATATTGGCTACAGACTGTTTTTAAAAATAAGAGCTTATGAAGCAAATGAAGTTGCTATAAAAAAAACCCCTCCTGGTTCCTTTAACCATCAGGAAATGCTACATTGTCATGGACTGGATAAAAATATACAAGGGATGCTGTGGGTGCACACATACAGACACATATTAAAAAGTAACTGACTAGTTCTTATTCATCTTTTATTTATAGGTTTTGTTCCCAACAAGGTTATATCGTATCACACTTCATGACTAGGAGTGACATTTAGTTTTACTTGTTGCTGAATAGTTAACAACCATATAAATTGAAAAAAGTTATATAAGCGCTGGGCATTACCAAATGAATTAGGTTACTTTAAGGAATTAGGTTACAATTATGAATACATGTTAGACTGCAGCATACCATTCATCCTTAACATTTGATATTCAGTTGTCTATTGAAAGCCAAACCAGATTCGTATTAATATTAACTCAATCAGTCTAGGAGGAAAAAAAAAAAGATTCATCTTGACCTTCCTGTTTGTTTCAATGGCTGCATCTACACATGTGCTTCACTGTGGAGTTGATTTACTAGCTCCACAATAAAGCATCACTGTTTACACATATGCTCCTATTAGGGCACAGTAAGTTAATTAACTCTGTTGTAGGAGAATACTGCCCAGGGCAAATACTATCCTATAGCAGAGTTATTTAGAGCTCTGAAATGTTTGTGCAAATGGTGATTCAGGCTGGCTGCTACATAAAAGTTCAACAGTGTGGGGGATGCCAAATGGCTAGCCCCACACTGTAGCAGCCCCTCTGCAGCATGTTGAGCCAGGGCAGAGCAGCTCTGAGATGACAGGCTGACCCCCCACACTTGCCATCAACTGGGGTTGCTCCACCATGTCTCAACATATGGTGGTCACAGGTGCATGTGTAAACGCTGCACCCAGGGGCAATAAATTCCAGCACAAACTGCACCAGAGTTTATTACTATGTGCTAATTGCATGTGCAGATCCTTTTTTGGCCTTGCCCACATTGCAAAGTTCTCCTGGCAGAACTACATGGACTTGGGGTGTGAGCTTTTTACCACACAGCCAACAAAGGTCTGCCAGAAGAATCCTTCAACTAGATAGTTCTGTCAGCAAAAGAAAGCTTCTGCTGTCAGAGCTTCTGTTATTTGTGGTCACTGACATAGCTCTGGCAGCAGCAAAGCTCTTTTTGCTGACAAAATTTTGTCTACACAAGGGAATCTGGCTTCTATAACACTGCTGCTATTCTTAAAACAGTAGCAGCCCCCTTGTACAGACACAGACTATTTTTGTAAGGTTACATGTGCCTTTTCAACAAGAATCCTAAGACAAAGATCCCACGAGACTCTATTCTGACAATGTGAGAGAAAAGTACAAAGAACAGTTTAAAGGTAATCAAAGAGTAAAGATTTCAAAGTCTGTATCCTGCCTAGGTTGAACATATTCAACTTCATTTCAACCTAAAACACTGAATGTTGGACTAGAATGTTCAACATCCTGCTCCCAAGAAATTGTAAATGGAGCAGAGCAGAAAAAAAAAATCCAATGAACAGATTCAGGCATCACAGCTGACAGCTTAATGAAAACCTTTCGTTCACTGCAGCTGCAGTGAAGAAAGCAAGTGCTAGAATGTATAAAAATGGGATAGAAAATAATACTGAAAATATTATAATGACATTCTTTAATCAATGAGATAGCCTCACTGGATTTCTGTACTCAGTTCTGGTAACTCTACTTCAGAAAAATGTGGCAAACAAAGAAATGATCTATAGATGAAAAATCAGAGCCTTGAACAGACTTCCATTTTGTGGGTAGTTCCTCTGTCATATCTAGGCTTCCAATTATGAAAGGTTAGCATTTAGGTTTTGTGTTGGTTTAAACCCCCCCACAAAAACTACTCAATCTCCTAGCGAGTGGTCAGTGTCACATACATGTAATGAACATTTTAACTTATACCTCAAGCAATTCAACTAACATGACCTCCTACTGCTTTATCAGAAAGTCACCAGAAATCACAGGGTTTTACTAGGATTTAACATGAGATCCTACTTCAGGCCACCACTTTTGCATTCCTTACATTTTAAGGAAGGGGATGACAAGCTATAACACAGGTCAGTTGTTAACCACTGTTTAACAATGACTGAGTCTCCCACAAAACACCCTTTTTCATCTCCAATAGACCATGTTTACTTGATTGTAAGGTAAGGTTTTTCTGCCATTTAACATAGGGGAAAGTCCTGGTCCTAGAACTGAGTATTATGGAAGTAGAAGGTCAGGCAGCTGCTGTGGCTCAGGCTCCAGCCTCTACCTGGGGTTCAACCCCTCCCCTCAGCTACTGCAAGCTCCATCCCCACTGCCACCTCTGCATGCCTCCCCTCTTCTCTCCTCATCTCCACCCCATGTAGTTCTGCTCCCCCGCCTACACCTCTCCCTCCCTCCCTTCCTTACTTCTGCTCAGTTCCAGCAGGCTTTCATACTGTAGCCTGGGGCACTAAGCACAACCCCAGCCTGGCCCCATAGCAGCAAGCACTCTGGCTGGGCTGAGGCCATGCTTAGTGCCCCAGGCCAGAACAGGGATATAGCTTGCTGGCAAAGAGCAAGAGTAAGGGTGGGTGGGGAGAAGCAAAATTTGAGGGGGAAGGAGGAAGAAGAGGTTGGGGAAACGGGGAGCAGAGACAGCAGGGGGAATAACAGGAGGAGGACAAGAGGAGAAAAGTGAAGAGGTGGGTTGAACCTGCAGAGGGGGCAGGCAGGGGGCAAGCACAAGCAGAGGCAAGCTACTTGACTTTCCCACAACACCTGCTTCCCAGGGAGGGAACTGGGCTACTTTAGTCTGCAGAAGAGAAGACAGAGAGGGGATTAAATAACAGCCTTCAACTACCTGAAGGGTGGTGCCAAGGAGGATGGAGCTAGACTCAGTGGTGGCAGATGACAGAACAAGGATCACTGGTTTTAAGTTGCAGCAAAAGAAGTTTAGGTTAGATATTAGGAAGAATTCTCTCACTAGGAGGGTAGTAAAACACTGAAACAGGTTATCTGGAAAGGTGGTGGACTCTCCATCATTAAAGTTTTTAAGACCGATCTAGACAAAGCCCTGGTTGGGATGATCTAGTGGGGGATGGTCCTGCTTTGAGCAGGAGGCTGGACTGGATGACCTCCTGAGGTCCCTTCCAACCCTCATTTTCTGTGATTCTATGATTGTAACACACTAGCTTTTAAAAAAAAAAATTCCCTTAGCTAAGTCAAGTTCCACTTGCATAAGAGTTTTAAGGATGTTCAAACAACCATTTTCTTGTGAGAGGTGTTAGGAAACCTGCAAAATTTTGATGCACTTGTGGGATCTTGTTTTCTAGAGTTTCTTTTACTGATATGGCATGTGTAGTCTCTACGGATAGGTGCCATTAAGCTTCATTCAGCTGTATCATTCATATGTTTATACACATTGTGTTAGTTGATATAAAGTATATGACTTATATAGTAAGGTCAGGATTGCATAATATGAAATAAATCTAAAGTGTCACTCCCTAAAGATTGAGTTTCTCTCTCACTTGGGAGAGGTTCAAACCGTCCATGGCTCAAAACAAGTCACTACTGAAAATTAACATCTAAGACAGATGTTCAATAGCCAGGCAAAAAGACTCCAACAGTTGCTCTGAGGCACTTGAACCAGGTCTTCCAGATACTGACATAATTTTATTTTTTTTAAAGAATTTCTCATAGTAAGGAAATTAAGTTAGAAACAGTGTCTGGATCCAGCTATTTTCCTGATCCTAATTAGATCGGAGTGATTTTTAGTCTTGTTAAGAAATACACCCGAGGGAAGTTATATGCACAGTATGGGCTCCCTAAGGCCCCTGTGGATAATGCATGTTAGAAACCATGCTAAGACTTTCCAAGAGAGCACAGGTTTGTCTAAAATTTCCTGGGCATAAGGCTCGTTGGTCCCTCAACCAGTGGACCACGTAGAAGCTTCATTCTTAGGTTTAAGATGCAGAGTAAGATCAGGTTATTGATCTGACATTTTCTTGTATTGGTTTATTGTTATATCTCTGTCTGTATCTCAACATATGATTATTGATTTCTTCCATTTGTTCTTGCTTTTTATAATAAATCATTTTGTTATCATTTCTAACACACATCGTTAATGACAACTGTGATTGAAAAGCATTTGACCTTAAGGGTCGACCTCTTCCAAAGAAGAGGATCTAGCTTTTTTGAGCATGTCATTGGACAAGATATAATTCTTCTAGTTGCCAAAATCCCCTCTGCTAAAAGCTGGTAAAACCTGCATGTTACCAGAAAGGCTGAGCTGCCAGAAGCCAAGACAGTTCCCAGTGTATCTCAGTCTGTTCTCAGTGGTTAAGAAGCAAATGACAGAAAGTGTTTTGGTGTTGATGGGCACCCCAAAAGTGTGATAAACACCCGGGAGTGCATCTCAAAGGGGTACCTGACTGCATATGGGGTCAAGGTGAGTTACAAGTGGCTTGTTCACAACTTAAGTAAACAAGACTCATGGAAAATATACACGAAGGATAGCCAAGAAACAATGTGTCAGTAGAATGTAATCCAAAATGCTTAGAAGTTGTAACCATGAGTATTAAAGCTTCCAAACTATATTCTTTGTGGACTGCAGTAGTTCTAAAAAATGCAGTAAATTAGCCACAATGTATACCCACACTCTGGATTTTTTCTTTCATCACTGATTACATTGCCTCTAAATTTAGCTTGAAATCTCTTCAGATTCAGGTCCCACATGTGTTCTAATTACAATGAAAAATTATGGGCCTGCATAAATATTTAAATCTCCACTTTATATGCATTGGGCGCTGCCCATCATACTCTTGGAAAACTGCCAATGCAGCCCTCCTTTCTGCATATTTTGGGCATTCCTTTTCTACAAAATTCTGTTCCTAATTTATTTTATTTATTTCTATTTATTTTTTAATTTCTCTATGATCTATTCAACAGCTGGCACAGCTGTTTCATCTATAATGAGAGAGATAAAAATAAAATATTTATCTTGTGTACATCTATATAGTCAGTTTGCTATCTTCAATATTGAGATTATTATTTCTTTGTATTAGGCTAGTGTGTGGAAACCGGAGCCAAGACCACACTCCTTTGTATTAGGAATCTTATACATATAGTGAGAGAGGCCAAGCAGAGAGAGGCCAAGCACTAAATAAATTGCAGTCTAAATATATGACAAACAAGATCTCTTTTTCATGCCTTTTAACACAGCTGAATATCATAAAAAACTGAGTCTGAGTAAAATTAAGGGATGGGTCCAAAGTTACAAAACAAGTGCATGGCATAGACAGGACGTAAGCCAGGGTTATATGCTATTCCCTTAGCCAGCTCACAAGTCCCCCACAACAATATAGCTGTAAACTCTGTTGCTGCTAAATTTTCTTTTTTCAAATGCATCATAAAGGCCAGGGCTTATCAGACCACAGACGTTTTCCATGACAGAAATATAACACACCTTAGCATACCCCCACTCCAAGGCTAGGTACAAACAATCAAAAAGCCTAAGGCTGAGTCAATTCAGTCTGTGTAGGTTAGTCTAAGCTGCACAGATTAAATTGAAACAGAAGTGAACAGACATTTACCTTTGATTCAGGAAATGCAGCCACATGCCTGCAGTGGCTCAGGCCAAGGCGTGCTAAAGCATGGCTCTCTGGCTGTATGTTCACTTCCTCTTCCTGCTGCCCCCAAGGTCTCTGGGATTTGCAGTCCAGAATTAAAGCAGCAGCATTCTGCAGGGTTGCTCATCACTTCTTCCTGCTTCCAGGTGCCCCTGGGATTTGTAGTACACAGTTGCAGCTGGCAGTAAGTTTGAGCAGGGGAAGGGGTGTTTAACTCCCTTCTCTGGCTCCCAACCCAAGTCAGGGTGTGCCTTTGGGGGGCAGGGGTAGCAGGTCATTCCCCCCTGTAGACTGGGCTGCATCCTCAGCCGGGCTTGTCCCTCCACCCCCTTGTTGGCCAGCCCTCACTGCTCCAGGTAGGGAGCAAAGGGGCAGGGCCAGACCTGCTCTCTGGAGCAAACATCACAGCCCAGCTCAGGGTTCAAAAGCATGCTGGGATGCCAGGGGTCTGTGATTTAACTGGAACCAGGAAGCTGTCTGGGACAGAAGTTTCAGAAATTTGACCTGAATCAGTTAAGCTGGATACTATATTCAACCAGATTTATCTTTTCGAAGCTGGTTTATGTGCACTGAGCTTCTATTCTGTTACACGTTTAAACCAATTTCTGATCACTTCAACTGGTTCATGTGTAACTTCTGTCCCTAGCCCAAGTGATAAGCTGATATCCTGGATTTGTAGTTGCATTCCAGTAAGAGAAATGGATGAGGTCACTAATTTCTTTAAATTCTTTTCTTTCATTTTTATTAAGTCCTGGTTAGCTAGAAGAGATATGCACACAGTTTTGTTTCCTTGAACACAGTGCAAACAAGTAAACAAAAAAAAAAGAAGCAAGCAGAAGCTTCTCCATTCATATTTTCAGGCCTCTCTTTCTGGCCAGTATTCTGCTCTTAAAAGCACATACTCTTGGCTTCCTTCCCGGGATATGCTACTATAGCTGTTACCACTTTCTTTCTGCTTCCAGCTATACCCATGCAGACAGTTTTAATCATGTAATTTATATCAGTTGAGTCTTTGGATAGTGGCTCCCAATGTTTCATCTATCACTAAAAAAAAAAAAAAGGCTATTGAACTTTTCCTCCCTCCTTTAGCCTAAATTGGGGTAAGCAAGCATTTCATCCAGCAGCAGTACCATCCAGTCCATGCAGCTATGTGATCCAGTCTGTGGGGATCCCAACAGGAACAGTAATTTGGCAGTGTGGTGACCGATAGCATTGCTAATTGCCTCAGCTCCCGGGGACACAGCAATTAACAGTCTTGCTGCTCAACCTGCTGCCAAATTTCGGGACCTGTAGAAGCCCTGCTGGGCAGACCTAGAGCATGAAGCTGTCATGTGGTTCATAGGACTAGAAATGTTGTGGGAGAAGTGGTAGCTGCTGCAGTTCTGGGTGGCAGCAATTAATGCCACCACAAAATTCCAGCCCTGAGGGACAGATGACATGGCTCCATGCTGCAGATACAGCCCATGGAGCCAGATAAAATGGGTGCTACTACCCTATATGGAAGGTTCCTAGCATAGCCATCAATTTCAAGGAAGTCTGTTTACTGCTCACAGATCAAAGACATCCTTTCAGAAATCCACACAACCTCCAGAATAATAAACTTATATCCAGCAGCAGTTCATCTTGTTGCACTTGGGTTTATCTGGGATTATTGCAAAGCAGAAAAAGGGTGTCCATCTTTAATAAATTCACCCAAATTACAGATGAGACAGTCTGACCTCAGCATCTGGGAAGATCATGAAGCAGGCCATCAAGGGATCTATGTCTAAGGACCTAGAAGAGACAAAGGGTGCAGGCAGAAATGACATTTTTTGTATGATTTGGCCACAGAAAGCAGTCTGTACTTGTGACCAAACACACAGCTTCAGACTGCTTCAAAAATGGCAGATTGGGTGAAAATCTGAACCTGCATTTCATGAGGGGTCAGATGAAGATGTTTAAAAAGATGTTAACATCTTCTGTAACTTCTGTCTGCCTGTCTGCAATCCTTTCACTGTTTTAAGAATGGGAGGGAGGTTTGGGGACTCTGCTGGAGGGTGGAGTGGGTGTATTAGAGCCCTACCCCCAAGGTGGGGTGGCACCACTTCACCTACCCCACTCTCCAGCACCAATTGGGGAAATCCCTAGAACAACAGTTCCCAACCCCAGGTCACAACCCAGATGAGGGTTGCAGGGACAATGCTGGCAGCACCACACACAAAGAACAAGCCACACCACATGCCAGGAGCTTCCCTGCCCTTAGGCCACCACCGCTGCTGCTGCTCCACTCTGAGCAGCAGGTCATGGCAAAAAAGGTTGGGAATTACAGCCCTAGAACAAGCTCCCTCTGGTCTCTTTCCCCACTCCTAGTCAGAAAACAGAGACAGGTCGGGAGAGAAAAAGGGACATTTCTAGGGGAAACCAGCTACAGGCACCCAGCTAGCAGCTAGATTCCCCTCACCCCTGGAACCAACGGTGAACTTCTGTTTGGTCTGGGTTAACATTGTAACTTAAAACGCTTGGCAAAAATTGTTCTGTTACAGCTGGGAGATGCACTTCTGTCTGCATCCAAGGTGATCAGTAGGGATCCTGGTTTTCTCTGATTAAAATAAAAAAAACTGGGGATATTTTTTTAAGTAGCCCAAAATCCGCATTTTTTCATGATTAAAATGAAACACTACTACTAGATCTATATAGTGGCGTTTCATTTTAATCACAGAAAAATGTGGCTTTTGGGTTACCTTTCTTAATCCAAAAAGTGGGGATTTTTTATTAGAGAAAACTAAGATCCCTGGTGATCAGGAGAAAACAACAAGGTTTCATCAAAAACCTGACTAATCTTCCATAACAAGGTTCTATGGATAGGTGGAAAGGAGTAAATGTGAAACATCCTGATTTCAGCAAGGCTACTGACATCATGCACCATGTCATTTTCATTAGTAAGTCCGGGGAACGTAGTTTAGATTAAGGTGTTGTAACGTGACTTGCAACTAACTGGATCATCATGCTCAAAAAGTAATCATAAATAGCTTGAATTTTAGTTTGGCAGAGATATGGAGTAAAGTGTCCCAGGATCTGTTCTGCACCTGGTATTGTTTAGTATCTTAATGCTTGTAGAAGGGGACTGAGTGCACATCTGGGACATTTGTAGATGACAAATTTGCAGATGCATGTGGATTTGCAGATGCTCTGGAGGCATAGGATTCAAAATTACCTTGATCAACTGGGCAAATGGTCCAAATTAATCAGATGAAATTCACTAAGTACAAAGTGCTCAACTTGAGACAGAAAAATCACATGTAGAAATAAAACTGGACCATAACTGACTAGACTGCAGTATGGCAGAAATGTACCTCAGGATTAAAATGGATGATAAACTGAACGGGAGCCAACAATGTGCTCTTGTTGGGGTGTGTGGAAGCATATTGGGCTATGTTAACAGGAACATGGCTTGAAAACCACACTTCAGGAAGGATGTAGGCAATTTGCCAGCAGAGAGCAATAAATAGTATTAGAGGTCTTGGAAACACAATGATGAAAAACTGGAAAACTGAGATAGGAGGATTTATGGGGATTGGGTCAGTCTTGAAGCAGCTGAAACATGATTATAAAAAGGATGGTGACAAACTTTTCTCTCTAGCCACAATGAGCAAGGCAAGAAATAACTATTTTAAATTGCAAAATGGGAAATTGAGGTTGTTTAGGTTGGTTATTAAGAAGCACTTTCTAACTGGTTAAGCAGTGGAACAGATCACCTAAAGTGACTGTTGAATTTTCAGAGCAGGCTAGATAGATGCCTAACTAGAAGGGCTTAGTAAAGAGGATCCTGCCTTGAGCAGATTCTCTGGGACTAGCCTACCTCCTGAGGTCCTTTCCAGTCCTATGTGACTATGTTGTTATCTCATTTGCGGTACAAATTGCTTTCTATACTCTTCTAGCATTGTCTGAGTGCACCATCAGTCAGTTTCTGGGGCAGTGTGTTGAAAATTCTATTAGAGTGCTGCTCTCTCCAACACTAAAATGTTTATTGAAGTAGGAGGTCTGAAGAGACAATTTGCATAATGTTTTAACTAGGAATATAACTGAGATTTAAAAGGAGAAATTGCTTTAATGTCTAACAATAAACACTGGTTTTGCAATGCACACACCTAAATTTATACATTAAAAAGTAGAAACATAGAATCATAGGAAATTAGGGTTGAGAGGATCCCCAGAAGGTCATCTAGTTCAACCCCCTGCTTAAAGCAGGATCATCCCCAACTAGATCATCACAGCCAAAGCTTTGTCTAGTTATGTCTTGAAAACCTCCCAGGATGGATATTTCACCACCTCTCTGGGTAACCCATTCCACTGTTTTATTGGCCCCCCCAGTGAGAAAATTCTCCCTAATATTTAACTTAAACTTCCCTTGCTGCAACTTGTGACCATTGCTGGTCTGTCATCTGCCACCACTAAAAACAGTTTAGTTCTGTCCTCTTTCAAACCTCCTTTCAGGTAGTCAAAGGCTGCTATTAAATCCCTTCTCAATCTTCTCTTCTCTAGACTAAATAAGCTCAGTTCCCTCAGTCTATCCTCATAAGTCATGTTTCCTTCCTCCCATCCCCACCATTTTTGTTGCCATCCACTGGATTTCTCTCCAATTTGTCCACATCCATTCTGTAGTGGAGGGTCCAAAACTGAACACAGTACTCCAAATATGGCCTCAGCAGTTCTAAATAGAGGAGAAGGAACACTTCCCTTGATCTTCTGGTAACAATCCTACCAATGCAGCCCAGTATGCCAGTTAGCTTTCTTGGCAACAAGGGCACACTGTTGGCTTATATTCAGCTTATTGTCCACTTTAACCCCCAGGTCCTTTTCTGCAGAACAGCTGCCCAGCCAGCCAGCTCCCAGGCTGTATCGGTACATGGGATTGTTGTGTTCAAAGTGCAGGACTTTGCACTTGTCCTTGTTGAACCTTCATGAGATTTGTTTTCTCCCAATCCTTTAATTTGTCTAGGTCTCTCTGAGTCTTAACCCTACCCCTCAGCATATCTACTATTCCCCCAAGCTTGGTGTCATCTGCAAACTTGCTGAAGGTGCACTCTATGCCATCTTCCAGGTCACTGATGACAACATTGAACAAAACCAGCCCCAGGGCTGACCCCTGGGGGACTCCACTTAATACTGGCTGCCAACTAGACATTGAGCACTACCTACTCTCTGAGCCCGATGATCCAGCCAGTTTTCTATCCACCTTAGTCCCATTCATCCAGCCCATACTTCCTTAGCTTGCCTGCAAAAATGTTGTAGGAGACCATATCATAAATCTTGCTGAAGTCAAGGTATACCACATCCACTGGTCTCCCCACATCCACAAAGACAGTCTTCTCATCATAAACAGGTCTGTCAGGCATGACTTGCCTCTGGTGAATCCATGCTGACTGTTCCTAGTCACATTTTTCACCTCCAAGTGCTTAGAAATGGATTCCTTGAGGATCTGCTCCATGATTTTTCTGGGAACTGAGGTGAGGCTGATTGGTCTGTAGTTCCCTGGATCCTCTTTCTTCCCTTCATTAAATATGGGCACTAAGTTTGCCCTTTTCCTATCATCTGGGACTTCTTCTGATCACCATGAGTTTTCAAAGATGATGCCCAGTGGCTCTGCAATCACATCAGCCAACTTCCTCAGCACCCTCACATGCATCCCATCTGGCACCATGGACTTGTACATATTCAGCTTTTCTAAGAAGTCCCTAACCTGTTCCTTCACTCCTTAGGGCTGCTCACTTCCTCCCTAGACTGTGCTGCCAGGTGCAGTAGTCTGGGAGCTGACCTTGCCTGTGGAGACTGAGCTGAAAAAGAAATTGAGTACTTCAGCCTCTTCTGCATCATCTGCCACTAGGTTGCCTCCCCACCATTCAGTAAGGGATCCACCCTTTCCTTGACCCTTATCTTGTTGCTGATATACTTGTAGCAACCCTTCTTGTTACCCTTCATGTCTCTTGCAAGCTGGAACTCCAATTGTGCTCTGGTCCTCCTGCATGCTGAAGCAATGCTCTTATACTCCTCCTAGTTGTCTGTTCAAGTTTCCACTTCTTATAGGCTTCCTTTTTATTATTTAGCAAGGGTCGAGTAGAAATTGTCCTGTACTGCCCAACCCTAGGAGCTGGCTGTGGACAACAGCTGGAGACTAGGGCTCTGCAAAGCTTTGGACAGAGCTTCGGATCTAGAGAAGCATGTCCAGATTGAAGTACTGGCTTCATTAGGCTTTCCAAAGTGGTTCAGAGCTTCTGAAGTGCTTCAGAAAAGCTTTGGAGATCCAGCCATAGGGCATAACAGGGAAACAATGAAATATCTATAGCTTTGTTGGTTTTTGTCCGATTTGGATGAAATGTACAAGGATTGTAGTTTCTGCTGAAAGCATGAAGCCTTCCAAATTTCAGGAAGATCAGTGCAGGGGTTCAGGGAGAACTGCACCCCAAATTCTTGAAAGCAAAACTGATGTCACATGTATGTGTTACATCATGGGTGGGGGTGAAAACTGCAGGGGTGGTAGCCCCTTGTGAAGCCACAAAGCCTGCCAAGTTTCAAGAAGATCAATGCAGGGGTTTGGGGGTAACTGCACTGCAAAACTTGTGACATGGGTGACATTGTGTGTGTTAAGGCACAGCAGGTTCAAAGCTGCAGGGATGGTGGCCCCTGCTGCGGCCACAGTGCCTGCCAGCTGCTGAGGAGATTGGTGCACGGGGCTTCTGGGGTCCTGCACCCCTAGCTGCTGATGGACAAACCTCATGACATGGATGCTTGTGCAATTGTGTCTTTCTTGGGGCATGGGAGACACTACTGCAGGCCTGGATGCTAAGCTACTGTGTTACCAGTTACCAATCAATCACGATTCACTCAGGGACCAGCTCAATACACAGTACCTAGCTAATGTAACCAGTTTATTACCATCAATTAACACCTACAAAAGCAGAGACTAAAGAGAGGAAATAATCAATACAGACAATCAACTACCCCAAGACAGAGACAGTCAGTTGCACATGCACACAAGACACGAGTTTTGCCTGTCAGCAGCTAGGGGTGCAGGGCCCAGAACCTCCCTGCACCAATCTCCTTGACAGCTGGCAGGCTTCATGCCCACTGCAGGGGACACCATCCCTGCAGTTTCACCCTGCTGTGCCTTAACACACACAATATCACTCATGGCACGAGTTTTGCTTGTCCACAGCTTGAGGTGTAGTTCCCCCCAAACCTCTCCACCCATCTCCTTGAAACTTGGCAGGCTTTTTGGATTAACCAGGAGCTACCATCCCTGCAGTTTTGACCACCTTGTGTTGTAACACATAGACATGACATGAGTTTTGCTTTCAAGAGTTTGAGGTGCAGCTCCCCCCAAGAATCTGCACTGATCTTCTTGAAACTTGGCAAGATTTGTGGCCTCACTAGGGACCATCATCCTTTTATGTTTTATCCAAATCAGTCAAAAAACAACAAAGTTACAGATATTTCATTGATTCCCCAGTATACACCATGGGCAGCTCTCCGAGTTAGCTCCAAAGCTTTGGAGCCGCTTCAGCCAGATTGAAGCAAAAACCTGGTCCGGAGCTCTGGATTGAATCACTGTCATCCAAAGCGGCCAGATCCAAAGCCTGACTGGATCGCTGCTGACTCTCACAGGCCTACTGGAGGCCCAGGGCTGTAAAACTAACCACCTCTCTCCTCCTCTCCTCCTGAAGGGCGGCACCCAGACAGCGGTGGTGGATGGGTCATTTTTAACCTGGAGGGATGTGGGCAGTGGGGTTCTCCAGGGCTCAGTCCTCAGGCCTGCACCGTTCAATATCTTCATCAGCAACTTGGACAAGGGTTGAAAAGCACCTTGTTCAAGTTTGAAGATGACACTAAGTTGTGAGGAGAAGTGAGCATGCTAGAAGAGAGGGACAGGCTACAACTAGATCTGGACAGGTTACAGAGGTGAGCGGATGAGAATAGGATGGGCTTCAATAGGGACAAGTGCAAAGTATTGCACCTGGGGAAGAAGAACCAGCAGCACGTCTGTAGGCTGGGAGACTCCCTTCTCATCAGCACAGAGGCAGAAAAGGATCTTGGAGTCATCATTGATGCCAAGGTGAACATGGGCAGTCAGGAAGGCTAACCGCACCTTGTCATGCATCCATAGATGCATCGTGAGCAGGTCCAGGGAAGTGATCCTCCCCCTCTACATGACATTGGTCAGGATGCAGTTGGAGTACTGCATGTAGTTCTGGGCACCGCACTTAAGGAGGGATGTGGATAGCATTGAGAGGGTCCAGAGGAGGGCCACTTGCATGATCAAGGGGCAGCAGGGTAGGCCCTATGAGGAGAGGCTATGGGACCTGAACCTGTTCAGCCTCCACAAAAGCGGCTGAGAGGGGATCTGGTGGCCACCTATAAACTTGCCAAGGGGGACCAGCAAGCAACGGGAGAGTCCCTGTTCCCCAAAGCACTACCAGGACTAACAAGGAATAAGGGCCATAAGTTGACTGAGAGTAGATTCAGGCTAGATATTAAGAGGCACTACCTCACAGTCAGAGCAGCTAGGAGCTGGAACTATTTTCCAAGGGAAATGGTGCTTGCTCCTAACATGGGGGTCTATAAAAGGAGGCTAGACAATCACCAAGCTGGAGTCGTTTGACCCCAGCAACCTTTCCTGCCCATGGGTGGGGGTTGGACTTGATGATCTGCTTAGGTCCCTTCGGACCCTACCTACTATGAAACTGTCTCGGAGCACATGAAAGTTTTTCCCCAGGCACAAAACTTATAAACTGACATAAGCACTTCTATTTCAAGTGGGCCTGAGCTTGTGGTGGTTACATACACAATGCTAGGAAAAAAGGTTATGAAACAGCAGCAGGAATACTGGCTGTTCATTGCCAGTCACAGGTGTTGAAAAATCATTCACTTAGGACATGAACAACTGTTTGCTGCACCCAAGCTAGGTGTAGGCTTTCTTTAAGCCACCTACACCTAGACCAGGAGTGGATGCATGCAGCAGTTCACTGTTTCCAGGAGTAGCACATACATTAATTTGCCACTTCCAGGAGCTGCATGAGGAAACTGGAGCAAGTAACCTGGAGCAGGATCAAGGGGGCTAGCCGATCTGCATGGGAGGTTGTTGGGTCTGTGTGAGGGGAGTAGTTGGGGGGGTGGGGTGGGAGGGAGGCTAAAAATAGCTCAGTCCAGGTTGGAGGGATGGGACTAGCATAGCCCTTGGACTGGTGTGAGTGGCTGGGCTTTTCCAGCTCTGGGGTTATGCTACACACATGAACAGACATTCACGAGATCAGGTTAATCATCAGGTTAATCATTTTCCAGATTGGGTTAACCTAATCTCAGTCTAAAGTACATCTTCTTGTGTAAACTAAGCTCCCCATTTTTTCCTATTGAGCACCCCATTTTTATCCTCTGTATAGACAAAGGAGGGCATTTAGATCAATCTAACTCTAGTCACAATGATCTAAATATAATGGCTGTACATACCCTTACTTATTTAATTATGAGTTTGCTGTTGCCTAAATATAGGCAACAAGGTATAAAAGGCTGGCCACAAAGTGCTGGTCATGTAAACCTGAATAGTATTTAAGACCATCTAACAGAATGCATGTTACTCACTTATTTTGGATTGGCTGTTCCAAAGGTTTCTAGCAGGAGTATTAGCGTATCTTTTGTTTTTGGTTATATACTCTTAGACTATGGAAGTTTGGTTGAAGGTTTCACATGTGATTGCAACTTTGGCCAGAATATTAGGTACAAATAATTTGGTACAATGTAACTATGGAGTGTCTTGGATGCAGATCTAAATGGATATCTGACAACACAGTTTTGGGCAACTTCACCCCTTCGAGAGTTTTCCAATGGAAAAACCAGCTCTGAATGTGTAATTTGCTATCCCTGTGACTGCAAGTAAAAAATTCTATTAGGTTACTAAATTGGAAAATAAAGTTCAAGATTATTTCACACTCCAATTGGTGATGCCCTACAGACCCGTCTTTGCTCTGAATGTAAGGGAATATGCAATATTAGGAATTCGGTATTCAAGGGCATTCCTGGGAGAAGAAAACCTAAATCAAGTGAGCTCAGTAAACAATTAAGAAAAGAAAAAAAAAGTAAAAGCAAATAATTGTAAAATCTCAACAATTTTCTTGACTTACAAATAAACAAATTGAACTTAAACATTGTAAGGTTGAACTATTAATTAATTAAATATTATATTTCTATATAAGGCAGATGAATGAGAATAGTTATGCTTTCCCCCCTCCCCAAAATGAAAACTACGTTGAAATGGATCTTATAGACTCCTTTACAGGAAGCAAGGGGAAACTTCCAAACCAGATGGCCTAGTTGCTTTTTGAGAATTCAGACTTCAGGAGACAAAGAAAAACCCCCCAGAAGTCCTAGCATTTGGCTGAAAATAAAATTGGTTAACTAAAAGTATATTTTTTCATGATGTGCAATGACTAAATAGACAAAATATCCAAATTAAGACTAGAAGGGAATATTACCGGTATTAATACTCTAATCTGTGCCTCCAGCATAACACATTCTAAATAATTTTACTAGTAGTTCTGACAGTAAACACATAAAAAATAAAATCTTTAACTCTGATGCATCACTTTTTTCCCCCCAAAAAACTTAGAATCATAATAAGAATCTATGCTGAAAAAACCTATCATCTCCCTTATTTTTCTGCTTTCTTAAAATGTTGATGGGCGCAGGCTAAAAACTGTGATGAACAACATATTGCCATACGCTTCTTCTTCCCGCACTTGTCTTGTGTATTTTGGCTCTCTATTGGCTTCAGACATATGTATCTTCTTCTTCCAAATCCTTCTCTTTCATGTCCCTCTCCACTATATTTCTCCATCTCATCTTCAGTATTCCTCTTCCTCTTCTCTATGGTAGTACCATTCTAATAACCTCTTTTCTTATGTATTCTTCCTGATTCCTTTGAACATGCCCATACCATACCAGTATTCTCTCTTGTACATTTTTAGAGGCCTCCACTACCTTCACTGATCCTCTGTTGCAAGTATTCTTCATTTTATCAATCCTTGGCACTCCATACATCCATTGAAGCATTCTCATCTCTCTTACATTCAGTCTTCTTTCTTGAGTTTTCTTCAGGGGCCATGACTGTTCTCCATACAATAGCACTGGATGTACAAATTTTGTAGATTGTCATACAATATTTCCGTCAATTTCCAGTTCATCCACCCTGCTGTTATTTCATGGTTCAACTCTTCATCTAACTCTGCATTCTGCTGAATGGTTAACTCCAGATACTTGAACTTGTAAACTTTTAAAACATATTTCTTATTGATTATCACATTTCCAGCATCAGTTACCTCAGAGATCATATGTCAGGATGTGAACATATTCCCATACTACTTCCTAATATTAAATCTCTATTTTTACTCCTTTTAACATAAATCTGGGTCTCTAGGAAGCTTCAAGGAAACCCCTAATCCTATTAAATCTTAAAAAACTGGGTTAGAAGGAAAGTATTCCATCATAAACCTAATGAGGGATGGGCTTGTCATCACCTCTACTGCAGTTAGCAGCAGGATGGACAATAATATCTAAGAAATCTTTAATTGAAGCCTCCTGAGTGCCTAATAGGAACAGAGGAAGATCTCATCTCTTCCTTGAGGTATATTTCCCAAATGTATTCTGAAGCACAGGAACAAGGGTAGAGAGGAGATCACTACGACTGAGCAAATGCGTTTTCCTTGGAGGATATCAGGGACTTGTCTATTTACTTGCAAGTCTAACCACATTTCACTTTCTTGTCTGAGAATTAGTAATGTATGTAGCAGTGTCTGGGCCAACCAGAATATTACGAAAATGAAAGACTGGTACACTTCCACCTTGAGGAATACAGGAGAAGCGATGAAGGTGAATACACTGCAATTCCCTACACTATGAATGGCATTTGCAAGGCTGGACAAACACTACATACTTTTCAGAAAATATGCTCAATATCCTTGATATTCAAGGTCAGACAGAGACCAGCAAATATATTTCTATAGTTCAATTTGTCATTTGGGACATTGCTCACTAATATTTATAAGGCTTTATTTTATTCTTCTTTCAATCTTTCTGATAAATCTATCCATTTAGCAGTTAATGTAAGTAATGCAAATTTTTCATCCTCTGTTTTATTATTTTTGATCAAACCTAAATATTCTCAATGATAGGATTCAATTAACCTAGAACTCGATCACTAAAATGGCTTTCTGTGCACATAATATGCACAGAATTTCATTCAAAATTCCTTTCAAAATTCCATTTGCTTTGGTGGCTGACTGAGAAGGCAGAACAATTACTCCTGCAAGGTGCATTGTTTCATGGTACTTCACAGCTAAAGTTGCACTTGTTCAAAAGATCCATTAAGTGCATATATTTTGAGAATAAAATTGTGTACTAATCTCATCTATTTAGGCATCTGAGGGGAATATAGAATTTTTGAATATTCAGTTTATCTTGTTTAAAGTATTGAACTGCCAATAGAAAAACAGAGTAATAGGGATTGTGAGATCAAGCACTACCGTAAATGAATCATTATCAAAATGATCTATCATTATGAGGATACCATCTTGTAGAACTCCCTTCACCCTTTGCTACAATTTTTCACCCTATAATTTTTAGATTATAAAATTATTTTAAATTGACCCAAATTAAATTTGTCTCAGAGAAATTAAATCTGATTTTGGAATCACATTTAATTAAAAATCATACAACTTTTACTAATTTTTTAAGTTTATCTTCCAGTAATGTAAATAGGAGCTCTATATGTAGAGACTCTATATGAGTCTCTGGATTAGAGTCAAACAGGAAAGTAACAAAGGTCATGTCATGGTGGGGGTCTGCTACAGACCACCAGAACAGGAGCATGAGGTGGCGCTGAAGCTTTCTTCAAATACCTAGTGGAAGTTTCCAGATCACAGGCCCTGGCTCATGGGGGACTTCAATCACCCTGACATCTATCAAGAGGGCAATACAGCAGTATGTAGGCAATCCAGGAATTTTTTGGAGAGTATCGGGGACAACTTCCTGGTGCAAGTGCTGGAGTAGCCAAATAGGGGCCGTGCTCTTCTAGTTCAGGATCCTGAGGAAAAAAAAGATGGAGAACAGCAGAGTAAGGACTCTGGACTTCAGAAAAGCAGACTTTGACTCACTGAGGGAAAGCAAGGGCAGGATCCCCTGAGAAGACAAACTGAGGGGGAGAAGAGTCCAGGAGAGCTGTACTTCAAAGAAGCCTTACTGAGAGTGAAGGAACAAACCATCTCAATGCGCAAGAAGACTAGCAACTATGGCAGAAAACCAGCTTTGCTTAGCAGGGACCTCTTCAGTAAACTAAATCACAAAAAGTGGAAGTGGAAGCTATAAGAAGTGGAAGCTTGGACAAATAACTAGGGAAGAATATAAGAGCATTGCTCAGGCATACACGGATGAAATCAGGAAGGCCAAAGTGCAATTGGAGTTGCAGCTAGAAAGGGACATGAAGGGTAACAAGCAGGGCTTCTACAAGTACTGAATGGGGGAGGCAACCTCGTGACAGAGGATACAGAAAAGGCTGAAGTGCTCACTGGTGATCAGGAGAGGTCCCAGATGATTGGAAAAGGGCAAACACAGTGCCCATATTTAAGAAAGGGAAGAAGGGGGATCCAGGGAAGTACAGACCAATCAGCCTCACATCAGTTCCCAGAAAAATCATGAAGCAGATCCTCAAGGAATCCATTTCTAAGCACATGAAGGAGAAGGTCACAGTCAGCATGGATTCACCAGGGGCAAATCATGTCTGGCTAACCTAATTGCCTTCTATGATGAGATGACTGGCTCTGTGGGTGCAGGGAAACCAATGGACGTGGTGTACCGTGATTTTAGCAAGGCTTTTGATGTGGTCCTCCACAACATTCTCCTAGGCAAGCAAAGGAAGTATGGGCTGGATGAATGGGACTAAGGTGGATAGAAAACTGGCTGGAGCATTGTGCTCAAAGAGCAGTAATAAATGGCTTGATGTCTAGTTGGCAGCCGGTATCAATTGGAGTCCCCCAGGGCTGGTTTTGTTCAATATCTTCATCCACAACCTGGAAGATGCCACAGAGCACACTCTCAGCAAGTTTGCAGATGACACCAGGCTGCGAGAGTAGTAGATATGCTGGAGGGTAGGGCTAGGATTTACAGTGACCTAGACAAAGTGAAGGATTGGGCAAAACGAAATGTCATGACGTTCAACAAGGACAAGTGCAAAGTCCTGCACTTAGGACATAACAATCCCATGAACCTGTAAAGGCTGGGAGCTGACTGGCTGGGCAGCTGTTCTGCAGAAAAGGACCTGAGGGTTATAGTGGAAAATCAGCTGAATATGAGCCAGCAGTGTGCCCTTGTTGCCAAGAAGGCTTACAACATACTGCGCTGCATTAGTAAGTGTTGCCAGCAGGTCAAGGAAAGTGATTATTCTTGTCTATGTAAGCACTGGTGAGGCCACATCTGAAGTACTGTGTTCAGCTTTGGGCCCCCCACTACAGAAAAGATGTGGACAAATTGGAGAGAGTCCAGCAGAGGGCAACAATAATGGCGGGGTGGGCAGGAGGGAACATGACTTATGAGGAAAGACTGAGGGAACTGAGCGTATTTAGTCTAGAGAGAAGACTGAGGGGGATTTAATAGCAGCCTTCAACTATCTGAAGGGAGGTTTGAAAAAGGATGGAGCTAGACTGTTCTCAGTGGTGACAGATGACAGAACAAGGAGCAGTGGTCTCAAGTTGCAGCAAGGGACATTTAAGTTAAATATTTAGGAGAATTTTCTCACTAGCGGTTAGTTAAACAGTGGAATGGGTTACCCAGAGAGGTGGTGAAATCTCCATCCTGGGAGGTTTTTATGACACAGCTAGATAAAGCTTTAGCTGGCATGATTTAGTTGGGGCTAGCCCTGCTTTGAGCAGGGGGTTGAACTAGATGACCTCCTGAGGTCCCTTCCAACCCTAATTTTCTATGATTCTATGTAGATACTGTTTAAGTAACTTTTGAAACACTTTTCAAAATAAACTAGTTTTTACGTGCAGAATTTTAAAAAGTTATGCCATTGAGGTTAGGCAACTAAAAACATTTTCAATCAAATTAAATATCCTGACATAAATTGTGGAAAGTAGATTAAGTGCCTTGTTACATGGTAATTTTGGGCAGCTCCTGGGGCTCAGTTCCTGGACTGTCTGCATGTTAACACCTGAAACTGGGCTGAAGCACTCATTATGTGGCTCAAAGTTACACCACTCCAGGGGAAGATTATCTCTGATCCACACTACCCAGCTTCTGTTACACTAAGCTGTGGCTACGCTAGGCTACATGTTACAGTAAACACCCCACCTGCCCCCTTCCCCTGTTGGCCTGTATTGGGCTCACTGATCCCTCCCCACCTCCAGCAGGCCAGATCCCTGCTCACTGCTCCCCACTGCTAGCCCTCTGGGCTTACTTATGGCTTTCTGTGTTGTCTGTCCCAGGGGAGAAGGTAGGGAAGGGTTAAATTGCTGCCTGGCTTCTGCCACTGCTGCTGCTGGCTGGGCCAGAAAAACAGCAGCTCAACTGCAGTGGTGGCTGAGCATCCAGGTTAAGCCTTCCCTGCCTGCTCCCCTGAGATAGCATGGGCAGCTACAAGTAATGCCCCAGGAGTAAGTGGGGGGAGGCAGGAGGGCACTCTGAGGGGCAGAGAAACTGGGAGAGTCCTGGGGCAGGAGGGAAACCCAGAATAGCGGGGCAGGAAGATTAGCACCTTTCAGCCCCTACTGGCCTGAATGTGCGACTGCTCCAAACAAGCTAGCACTAACTTAACCCATCAATATTTGTGGTTCACAGTGTAAGACATAACAAAGCCCTAAGCCTCATGTTCAAGACTAAATCTGTTCTCTCTCATATATTAAGGGGGAAAAAATTAACTTGGTGGGTCAGATTATTTAGCATCTGCCTATAAGAGTTCTTCAGTTGTTTCAGGAACATCTAGTACTTATCGCCATCAGAAAAGCACAGTGGACTAGTTAGGCCTGGAGTCTGATTCAGTATGGCAACTCTTGTTCCTTGTTTCTTTTCGCCAGTCTAAATCTGTCCTGGAGCAAACCGGTAGCTGTGGTGTTGTGTAAAAACAACTGCTTTTGGGGACTTATAACTAGGCCAGTTCTGTGCAAATCCACTGTGTACAAGCTGAGGATTAAAGACACATAGCAAAAAGTTGTTCTTGTTTTAAAAGCATCCAAAGAGGACTACACATAGATGTAGATAAGTAGCTGAAGAGACAACAATGAAACCATCAGTTGTAACTTGTTTATGTATTCAACATAACCATCACTTATCTTATAGATTTTCCAAACATGTAAGCTGACATTTTTGTATAATTTATTTGGCATTTGATACAGGAAAGGAACATGCAGGTGCAGTGCCTTAGCAGGATGGTGGGCAAGCTGGGCAGCTATCCCAGGTGCCAGAGTGAAAGGATGTCAACAGGCACTGCCCAGGTGGGGTGAAGTGTGGGATAGAGCTTGAAATGGGTCATTTGAGAGGTGCAGGGACAGGGGGAGGGCGGCTCCTGCCGCTACATGCACTCCAGGGCAAGCATGGGTGCAACATGTGCCCCTAGATCTATGTGTGGGTTGAGGTTGGGCTGTTGCTGTGGGCTTTGCCCCAGGCACCAAACTTCCTTGCCATGGCACTGTGAAGGTGACTTCTCCCTCAGTGCAGCCCAGCCCCCTAACTGAACTCTCCTAGGGAACAGCTCACTTCCAGATGAAGTTTCCCACAAAAGCAACTGCAGAGTAACCGAACATAATATTGTTGCTTCACTTTCTTTGTCTTCTGAACCATACTGTGAATAGTTGGAGAATTGTCAGATATGAAAGAATTCAGGGAAACAGGAATTCCCTAAATCTTTCAGCAATCTACATGCCTCAGAGTGCTAACTGTCCAATGTCTGGTCCACCTGTCAGGCTACTAGCATTTTGAGGACCCAGAGGACTCTGCTACAGAGCCCAAGAGTGCAATATGTCTATAATGCAGCTGCAAAATAGTGCTGTTAAAGTGATTTCAAAAGGCTCTTCTCAGCACCCAGGATGCACAATCCCTTTCAAAGACATTATTTCCCTTGACTGACACTTAGGAAGTGCTTACCCCCACACATTATCATAGGGAACATTTCATAGGAGGCAAAACTGAGAAGGAAGCTGTATGGTAACTGGATATTATATTTTTACAGACTTAGCTACTGAAATTAATGGAATCCAATGGAATGCAAGAGTTCAATATAGAAAATTACTGGCATACCTGTCCAGACAAAGTACATATGAAAAGCACACTGCACATTATGTTTTTACCAACTTAATGAATGTCTAGAAATGGTTAACTTCTGGCTGTCAAATACAGGATTACACATGCTTGAATTATCTCCCCACCCCACGGTAAACTCATTAAGGATTTCAATAACTGTAAGAAAACCACATGGGTGACACTGTAATACTGGTAAGTATTTTATTAAAATGTTGAAAACAGCAATACTGCTGTTATTCACTGTAGAGGTTTCATGTGTTTTGTTGTGTGAATGATAGGGAGATGATTTTGCTATAATGCTGTCAGATACAGCACGTTATTAAATAATAGTTTGTTGTTTGGTTTTCCTTTTTTCATTTTTTGATATAGCATCATACACTCATACTCGCTAAAATTCTTTTCAGCATACTTTAAGCACAGCTATTTTAACAGTCAATCATAATGTATGGCTATGTTCTTTAAAAATCCTCTGGAAGATGTTCTCTAAAATTATTCATATGTTTGTATATGTGTTTTTAGGAAACTCAATCTGAACTTCAAAGGGACCAACTAGTTCCAGTATTGTGATTATTGGTCAAAACAAAGTTCCTTCAAATGGATATGTTTATTACTGTTATTTATGTATTGAATGTCTGTAGGCAAATTTACTTAGCAAAAGATGTTTTGGCAGTTCATTACCTAACCTGACCACAGTTACTGAAAATCACCATCCAGCACAGGGTGTCAAGGGCCTACAGCAAGGCAATAGCACTTGATTTTAAGAGGGCCAACTTCAATGAGTTGAGGAGATTAGTGGGAGAGGCACTGGGGTCCAGGATAGTAGGGGAACTGGGTGCCCAAGATGAGTGGTTGTTCCATAAGAAGACCAAGGGGTGACCATCCCAATGAGAAGCAAAGGGGACAAGAGTGCCCAAAAGCCCCTCTGGCTCACCAAGGGCATTTGGGAATGCCTGATTGCCAAAAAGGAGGCATACACCCAGTTGAAGGGAGGGGCTATCACCAAAGAGGAGTATACCTCCACCACTCAGGTCTGTAGGGGGGCTGTTAGGAAAGCTAAGGCAGATATGGAACTAGGGCTAGCATCAAGCACAACAAAAAGTCCTTTTTTTTTTTTTTGTAGGGAGTAAAAGGAAGGCACAGGGCAGCATTAGACCCCTACTGAACAAGGAGCAACACATAGGGAGTATGAAGAGTATGAAAAAGGTACTGGGTAATGTGGGGCCCCTGCAGGATATGCTTGGCAATCTGGTGGTTGCATCAGAGGAGAAAACAGACCTCTTTAACAATTTCTTTGCCTCCAGTTTCTCGTGCAGGGACCAAGACTCCCCTACTGAGATTCAGGATGGACTCAGGAGAAACTCTGCCAGACCTAGGGTCAGGGAGGACCGAGTTAGGGAACTTCTGGAGGGGCTGGACGTGTTCAAATCAGTAGGTCCAGATGTACTCCACCCCAGGGTGTTGAGGGAATTGGCAGGGGTTATCGTAGGGCCCCAAGCATGGCTTTATGAGCACTTGCGGGGCTCTGGCCAGGTGCTGGATGACTGGAAGAAGGCCAATGTTGTCCCCATCTTTAAAAAAGGGAAGAGGGAGGACCCATGCAACTATAGGCCTGCTAGTCTTACTTCTATCCTGGGGAAGCTCTTTAACAAGATTATCAAGGAGCACATCTCTGATGGGCCAGCAGCAGGGAAGATGCTCAAGGGCAACCAGCATGGTTCCATTAGGGGCACATCCTGTCAGACCAACCTGATTGCCTTCTGTGATGAGGTCACAAAATCATTGAATGCAGGTGTCGTGGTGGATGTAGTCTTTCTGGACTTCAGGAAGGCCTTTGACACCATCTCCCACCCCATCCTCATTAAAAAGCTAGGTGACTGTTGCATTGATACCTACACAGTCAGATGGATTGCATATTGACTGAGGGGTTGTTCTCAGAGAGTGGTGGTGGATGGGTCATATTCAACCTGGAGGGACGTGGGCAGTGGAGCCTCCCAGGGATTGGTCTTTGGGCCTGCACTGTTCAATTTTTTTTATTAGCGACTTGGACGACGGGGTGAAAAGCACCCTGTTTAAATTCGCAGACAACACCAAGATCTGGCGTGAGGTGGGCACACTAGAAGGGAAGGACAGATTACAGCAGGACCTGGACAGGTTACAGGGGTGGGCAAATGAAAACAGTATGGGATTCAATACTGACAACTGCAGGGTGCTGCACTTAGGGAGTAGGAACCAGCAGCATACCTATAGGCTGGGGAACACCATTCTTGAAAGCATGGTGGCAGAAAGACATCTTGGAGACATTATTGACTCCAAGATGAACATGGGCCAACAATACGAGGACACGGTCAGTAGGGCTAATCATACCTTGTTGTGCATCCACAGATGCATCACGAGCAGGACCAAGGAAGTGATCCTCCCCCTCTATGCGACACTGGTCAGGCTGCAGCTGGAGTACTGCATCCAGTTCTGGGTGTCGTACTTCAGGAGGGATGTGGACAGCATTGGGTCCAAAGGAGGGCCACGTGCATCATCTGGGGACAGCAGGGCAGATCCTATGAGGAGAGGCTACAGGATCTTAACCTGTTCAGCCTTCACAAGAAAAGGCTGAGGGAGGACTTGGTGGCCATCTATAAACTTACTAGGGGGGACCAGCGGGGATTAGGAGAGACCTTGATCTCCCAAGCGCCTCCCAGAGTAACAAGGAATAATGGCCATAAGTTGCTAGAGAGTTTTTTTAGACTAGACATTAGAAGGCACTACTTCATAGTCAGGGTGACTAGGATCTGGAACCAACTTCCAAGGGAAGTGGTGCTGGCTCCTACCTTGGGGGTCTTTAAGAGGAGGCTTGACGTTTACTTAGCTGGGGTCATTTGAGCACAGTTTTCTCTCCTGCCCAGGGCAGGGGGTCAGACTAGATCTACAAGGTGCCTTCTGACCCTACATCTATAAATCTATGAAAATGTGCATGTGTTTCGTTTTGCCCAGATAGAATTGAAGAAGAGGAACTTCAGTCACTAAGAAATATATCTGCTGTATTTTACTGTAATTTCATGTTCGTGCCTCCACAACATTTACTTATTCAGGCCAGTGTCCAAACTGTGAGGTTTGTCTATAAATTAAGTTATTCAAACTTTGGCTTAGAAGCTGAGCTGATAATAATTAGAAAAACAGAATATCCTAAACGTTGCCACTTCCTAGTTCCAGCCTGATCCAAGATGCTTTCTGTAACAAAATTAGGTGCTTCCTATTCCAGTCTTGATGCAAACAATAACTCTGCTTGTTACTGAATAATATACTGTTATGTGAATACATACTTGTTACTATATGTCTTGTAAACATTTGACCCATTTGAAAAAATGAAACTTAATTAGAAAGCATATTAAAACAAATACAATATCATTATTTCTGAGTTATGTATAAATTAATCCAACATTATCCTAAGGGACAAACATTTCTGCCAAATTTAAAACCAAATATTTTAATTGTGTTATTCAGAGGAAAATGTTAATGTACAGCACACAGCCCTGTTGGAATAAAATTCTCTTTCAAGGATATTACAAGAGCACAGGGATTTTGTTTTACAAGATTTCCTCAAGACAAAATTTAATTATTACACTTCGGTTTTTTCCCAAATGTAGAAGTCATAAACTATTGTTTACCTGGAATGAAATGATATTTTAATATAACATTATTTTAGTCCTTTCTAAGTACTGTAGTTCCTGCAATTTCATATAGGTAATGAAGTAAGGTTGAGAAAACCCTTCAAACAAGGAAATTCATTTTTATGAGCTCATATTTCATTTCTGTCCTTGTTTGCCAGAAGAAAAGATTAAACCTATGCAGCACTAAGACAATTCCATTAAAAATCTACTGTTTGTGACTAACTTTTATTCCCTGTCACAGATTTCAAGAAGATCCAGTAAAAATACTTCACTAATTTTGGAGAATTAACGTACAAGATTTTAAAATAACTATTTGTTAAAGGCAACACTGCTTTCTATTTTTAATAAGCAATTGACATAATCTAGACCAGTTATTCTCAACCAGGGTGCTGGAGAATCTTGGGGTGCTGCCCAATCTTTTGGAGGGTGCCATGAGGCATGAAGAGATAAGCAAGGTTTGAGGAATTAAGCATATTGGCTAAGTAGATAAATGCTGGTTCAGCCTTGTCCCTGGCTGAACACTTCCCAATTCCTCTGCAAGGAAGGAAGTACCATGATATATAATCAGTTTTTGAAATCGAGTGCCACTTAATTAACGGTTATTGGGGGAGGGCAGGTCCTGAGTCCAGTCAGAGGTGCAATGAGCCCCAAAATGTCGAGAACTATGGGTCTAGAATAATACTGGTATAGAAATGGAAGCCATTAAGTCCTGAGCTTGTAGGTCTCCCACTGACTCTCTGCCAAACACTCAGCACAGAGGTTCAACCTCCCTAGTACATGCTGGGTTAAAAGACTGATATTTACTTCATGCAAATATTACAAGCCTCAATTAATTAATTTTAATATTGTCCAGTGCTGAATCTCCATTAAGTAGTCTTGGGCCAATCTCACTGCCTTGTTTCCCAATCCTTAACAAGCAAAACTCTCATCAATTAGGAGTAAGGATCTGAGGAAGAACTTAAGATTCTCATCCACTGATTGGAATATCCCATGGAATGGAGTTAGTCACAGAGATGGGTTTAAGTGGTAGGTCAAAGTTCATTAATACAAGGAAGAAGCACCCACTGCCCCACTCCGCCATCAACCTTTCATTTGGGTTACTACAATACAGCTACCCATACTTTAGGATAGGACCTCCAAAATCCCATTCCTTCAAATCCTCTCACTCTCACCACCTCTTATGAGGAGAAAAAGGGCATAAAAGAGAACCTCAGTTGTGACAATTACAGGTCTTCCCTCCTCCCATAGTAACAAGGCTGACCAATAAAATCCCAGTTCCTTTTTCTACCTTTGCAAAGTGATCCGATTGGCTTTTATCTAAAATTAACAATTCCATAAAGTTGCGATAAATTATAAATTCCTATAAATTAAACATTTTAATTTCAAAGCTCTATGCTTACTAGCTAAGGTCCTACTGAAAAAGGTACCTTGCTTGTACAGCCATTTGTGAGTATGACTTAATGAGTTATGACACTAGTTAGATCCACAGCATGGCCAAAAAATACAAGCTGTATATTATGGCCACAAGAATGAGGAGGGAGCAACCAAAGAGAGTATGGAGTTCCCAAAAACCTAGGGAAAAGGTTATACAAAAGTACAAATGAGTACTTGTCTCTATCTGACTGCCTAATAGACTACGGAAAACTTCTGGAAGAATCATGGCCCACTCCTGCACTTTCAGGTATGAACCTCCTCTCCTTTCTATTAAGTTCCCTGAGACTCTCCAGCATGCCAAAAGCTAGATAAATGTGCCATCCAATAAAAAGGTGGTGTTTACTTTTAGAAAGACATCTGCTTTAAAAAAAAATTTTAAAGGACTATTTCAGAAGAAAAAACTACTGTGACACTGATGCTTTCACAAAAAGAGAAGTTTCTGGGAAAGCAGGACAATTTACAAAACCAAATATTACAAGCTTGAGAGAAATTCAAAGGTCACGGTTGTCCCCGGGGACGACTATCCAGACGAGTATGGCTATGCGGTATGTGGCACTGCAGGTATGTCTGCAGTGCCACATACCACATATTCACTTGTTCCCCATGCTGCAAGAGAACAGGGGGTGGGGAGAGGGGGGCAGAGGAGCAGGGGTTTGACCCCTAGATATCCAGGAATTTAAAAAAATGCACAAAAAAAGGGGAGCTGTGCATGTAGGGGCAGCATGCATGGCTCAAAACTGGAGCCTGGCTAGCCAGAGCCACACTCTGGCTGCCAGTCAGGCTCCAAGCGGCAGGATCGCTGCTGCTGCAGCCATGGGAGCCATGGGAGGCTGCAGCCATGGGAGGCTCAGTGCTGGCCCCAGCCTCCCCTACCCCATTACCCCAGCATAACCTGCCACGTGCCAGAGGTTGCATGGCACGGGTGTTTTCCAGGAACAACTAGTGGCAGCACAAGGTGTACCACCATTAGTTGTCCCCAGGGAACCAAACATTCATGCTCATGTGGATGCAGCCACAGTCACTACCAAGGGACTCAAACTCCTTTGCACAGAACCACATGCAGAAACCGTTATTTCAGGTATACTCAGGACTTGCCCCTTCAAATGAGCTCTCTGTTGGTAATGGGATCCTGTGCCGAAGTCCCTGAAGACTGCAAACTTCATTATCTTCTATAGGAAGCTGGACTAAATTAAAACTTCAAGGTTTAGAATAAAGAGAGAAGCTTCACTCTTCAACGTATAACGATAAACATTAATATAAGGGAAAACTGTTTGAGCAATCTGTCTGGTTTTTAACTGCTTCCAGATTAAAAAAAATACTTCTGATATTAATCTCTTAGTTGGCATATATTGAGAAAGTAACTCTCAAGTATCACATTGTGGCACGTCTACATATGTATAATTACATTTTTCTAAAAATACCACATCTGTAGAATTTATCATTTGATCTACTCTTTAAAATTCAGAAATAGATGAATAGCTCCTTTGAATATATTAAGTATTTAAAATTCTACAAATAGAAAATCTCTAACCAAGATAACACTTTAATGAATCTACTCCACTGCCTCAGAAGACTGGATCAAAAGGTATAACTAATCTAGTTAAGAGCTGGGAATGAAGAACCTATATATTTCCGGCACTATGTATTCTTAGTTACAACAATGGTATTTTCACTAATGAAATAAAACACAGATCGTACCCAAACTGCAGTGAGCCATGTATTCATCAGAACAGGAAGACACCCCAGTTGTAATGTCTCTACCTGCTGCATTATGAGGTGCAAAAAGGACAATAAAAGATGATGGTCTAATTTGAACAGGAAAAAAAAAACTGTGAAAGAAGGAACCTCACATATATTAAAATTCCAATTAATACTAGCAAGGTTGTCAGACACATGTAACTGAGAATCAAATAAAACATTCACTATGTTTCATGAAAAATATACTGCTGAATTAATAATTATTTTGAGTACTGCGCTGCATGTTTAGGTAATGACATCTTTATGAGTTTACGTTGGGATTTTTTTGTTTTATACTTTGCAAGATATATGTGCTCACATTTCATTTAATCTGTCATACAATTTCACTAGAAGATAGTTGCACATGGAATTTACAGTAAAGTAAATGCATTTCAGGAGAAATTAACTGTTACATTTTCTTAAAATGCATCTATATCTAATAAGAGGAAGGTAACAAATATACAGCGCAAAGGTTGATGAGAGAACTCCATAGGTTTGGCACCCAAGCCAGACACCAAAAAAATTCAGGTTCTTATGCAAACTTTATCAGAAATTACCTGAATTATTGGGACTCTATAACTGCAGTGAATCTTAGATAAGAACAGGGTTTTTCATGAGGCTTTGGCTGCTAACTGCTCCTGCTCAGGCTGCAAGAATCTGAAAACAGCCCCTTTCTTGATAATATGTTTCCAGTCCTAAGGAGTGTGAGGAAATGATGCAATGCTATTAAGTTTTGTTTTGTTTCATTTTTAAATGCAGCAGTTACCACAATAGGATTACTGAAATTACAGGGGCCAGATTAGGAATTGGCTAAAACAATCGTAAATATACGACTTTGCATCAGCTACCTGTACAATATCTTCAGGGAATAACCACAGAAAGTATTCACATATATATGGAAAATAAGTGAAAAATGTGTTCAGTGCAAGATGCTTGTACCAATTATGGGGAAAGAAAAGGTATATCCAATGAATATAAAACTGGCAGTCTTTTCAATTAAACTTACACATTACAGTCCAAGTCTAAATTTATATTCTTATTACATTCTATATAATATAAAAAGAGCATTTAATTAAGGGGTTCATGATCTGCATTTGAAGTGATGAGAAGCTGTTCTATGAAAAATAAATACCCCTCAGTAATGCTTGGCTGCTGCCTTTCACATACATATTATTTTCCAGGCAATTTGGCAAAATTTCTACAAGAATTGCCTCAAAAATGAAAACAAAAGATATATACTTCTCATAACAAAAGTATTAGGCCTTTGAAAAATACAATACTTTAAAAAATATTATTACATCCTCTTGCATGGAGTAACATAAGGTAGCAAAATCACAACTTACTGCGATCAGTAATGATTGTTCTGGCCTCTTGATTGGCAGTCTTGTTTTTCAGATTCTGTGCTGCAGTTATTAGCTCATCCAACTGGGGACGCCTTTGCTCCAAATCCTGTAGTGTTGCCTAATCATACAAAAGTAAACATATGAAACTAACAATAGGTCCAAGCAATTTTTTAAATTGTATTTCACTGTCATTAAAATACTATACCAGACTGGACCAGGATGTCAATCTGCCCCAGCAGCCTATTTTGAATGGCAACCCTTTCTGAACATTTCAGTGGAGCAAGTCTAACATTATCCTGTATTATATGCAGTTAGGGAGGTCTGTAGTAGACTCCCACCATGGTGTCCCCTGTGCCGTATTCTCCATGGATTTTAACCCAGAGGGTCTCCAGTCGTCCATCCTGGTTGCCTATATCAACTTGCAGGGACATGCAGCTTTCCTTAACATAGAGAGCTACACCCCCACCCCTTTTAGCTACACGATCCCTCCTGTACAGGGTATAGCCACCTATACCTGTGGTCCAGTCATGGGTGGAGTCCCACCAGGTCTCTGTTACCCCTATGACGTCATAATTATTTGCATTGAACAGGAGGACGAGCTCCTCCTGCTTATTCCCCAAGCTCCTGGCATTTGCGTACAGGCAGGCAAGTGTCCCCTTGGAGGCTCTTGCCTTGCCCACAGATCGTAACAGGGCTGGGGCAGGGGTGGGCTCCCTTAAGTGCCTTGGCTGAGAAGAGCCTCCTCCCCAGGGGAGAGAGGTGGAGGCCATCTCTTCCCAGCAGCTCGCTGCCTCTCTTGCCAAAGAGCAGGCTATGGTCATGGAAGCCAAAGCCTTCCTGATGACACCAGCACCACAGTCTTTGGTTGACTACGTGGATCCTCCTTTCCCTCCTCAGCCCATACACCAAGACTGGGAGGATTGATGAGAACACCACCTGTGTCCCCAGACCCTTTTAGATCATCCAAGTCACGGCTCTGTCTAGCCAGGTCTTAAAAACTCCAAGAATGGAGATTCCACAACCTCTCTGGGTAGTCAGTTCTAGCACTTCACTACCCTCCTCATGAGAAAGTTTTTCCTAATATCTAACCTAAACTTCCCTTGGCTGCAATTTGTGGTCATGTGACCACACTTTCTGTTAATCCTCCATGATCTGTCAGTGGATGAGGGAAATACTTTCAGATACTTAGTCCTCATGGATTTAGTCCACATTGAGGCTCTGCACTTTTGGACTGATATGGAAAACAGATTTCTTTCTTTCATGGCTAATTGGAAATTGTGAAGAAACCTTAAATGGAAAATATTTTGCAAGTTGATTTAAAGCACTAGGACTTTATGCTACATGAAATAGACTTTTAGCAAATTACAAATAACACTGTTGTATGAGGCATAAGATTCAATAGATTTTTTAATAACTGCTAAAGAAATAACCCTAAAGAATTAAACAGAAAGCAATGACCTTTCTCTACAGTTTTTGAAGCAGCTATAGAATTACAAGGTGAATAATATCCTTGGTAATAAGGAACAGAAAGGATATGGTAATATTAAACCCTTATTTTTCACAATATATTTTGGTTGAACCTTGTATCAATATGAATTTGATACAATTCCCATTAAATTCTGTAGAACTTTTCTACAGTACACAAGTTTTAGTAAAAACCTTTACCAGTTTAAACTGTTTTTAAGATCAATGTAATATGGCAGGTACCTTACACTGTATCACCTACTTATTTAGCTGAAAAGTCTTCTAGTAGTTGTTAACGTTTATAGAGTATTTAAGCAGACGAGTGGAACCCTGTAAGGATGACTTGAGATCCAGAGAGTGAGCTGGTTGGCTACAGTTTTCACAGATAATCAAGATAGTTGTCAAAAATTTATTGCAAATTTCAGGAAGGGCACCAATATATAGGAATACATGAAAAACTCCACCAGAAGAATCATTTCCACCTGGATGAGCTGGATCCCCCCCCTATATAAACTGCCTTAGGCAGCAACCTAGAAGCAACACCAGAAGGGTTTTGGCCATTCTGTAGGTCTGAATTGTGTTTACTCTGTTTGATTTGGCCTGTTTTTTAATTTATGTAACCTTCAGTTACAGCATTGCTTATTTCAGTGTGCAGCAGCTGGTCTTTTAAACCACATTGGTTTATCAGTTGGGTGCTAAAGATCCAATGTACCTTTGGGAAGGAATTCCTAGATCTGGGTAACAGGTTTATAATGGACAGCTCTTGCTATTGTAGATATGATCATTAGCCCACTCACAATAGAAGCACCCTTTGTCCCTGTGGCTTTGTTGTCAATAAATAGAGATCTACCTACGTAGCTACAAATTACACATAATGTTATGCATTTGGAGATGCATCAATGTTATGACTATGAAATATGATTGAGTCAGCGAGAGGAAATAATTGTATGTTGGGTTATAAAAACTGCTTTTATAACTGCATGCATTACTCTACATTTGGGGCTTGGAAGGAATAATTAGGGAAGTGACACAACGGCTTCCCAGATAAGAACATCCAAGAATTCAATTCAAGATATGATGAACAAAAAAGGATCAGCATCAAAAACAGTACAACCTCTCTCAACAGAAAAGATGCCATTCCATTTTGCCAGACTTGGAACTCGGAAATGAAAAGTATCATATGCAGTTAGATAACATCTTGCCCCCAATCCTGTTTCCTGAAAGAAGGTGATGTGAGTTATGAAGTTGTTCATAATTTTGTTTTGTGGTTTCCCATTCATTATGTTTTCAGGTGCTTTTTAGTAATAGCTATAAATCAGTTTAGAAATAAGGTGTTTTTTAACCAAGTCTATATGACTATATAACAAAAATTTCTATAAACATACTCTTCTGGGATCTTTTGCCTTCACTAGTATATTGGAAACTGTAGAAGGAACATTTTTGGCTGCCTGTGCTCATGCCCATGTACTTGGATGGCATTATGTCGACTTTCTTGTTGATTATATTACTTACTGGAAAAAGGTTTCAAATAACAATGAGTTTAAATATGCAGTTTACATAAATCAGAGGGTATTGTGTTCACAAGAAGTCCTTTATCTGTGATGGCACTCAAACATACACTGCCATAATGGGTTTTATATTTTAACATTGCTAGATATTTTAGTATTCCTGAAACTCTGGAACCCCATCCTGAAGAGCTGGAAACTCAACCAATCAAGAAGTGGATGAAATAGTTATCTTGTTTCATTTCATAAAAATTATAAATGAAACAAAATAACCACAATGCAATGTTCGGCTGCTGTTTGCTAATGTTTTCACAACTGACACCCAAACACACTGTGGGAGCATCTATGTGAGATGCTGACTAGACAGTAGCTGAAAAATATGGTGTAGTACTGTGTCACAACATGGACGGTACTAATATGCTACTGGCACAGTATTATTAGGCTTCTGTGCAGTAACATGAACAAAAAGACATTTGCCAGTGCTACTGCATAGTTACTTTGGTTACTGTGCATTTATTTAGTACTTATTTAGTACTGAGTAACAACTACTCAGTAGCATCAGATGTGCTCTGTATGGAGAGAACATCTCAACACAAACATTTAAACCCATTAAATATCCATCCATTCATAAATATATTTAGCCTGCCTATCCTATATGGTGCATCAAACATTCAACTTAATACTAAGCGCAGGTAAAACACAGTCATACATATGTTCAAGCAGTTTAGCGTGTGTCAAGTGCCTATGTGACATTAAAAAGTTGTTCCCTTTCAAGCAAGGGTTCTCTCTTAACAGGTACTAACTTTAATAGGTCACCACATTCCAATAATTTGCAACTGCTGCAAGTGAACATGTGGCAAGGCCCTTAGAAGCAAGAGTGCTTTTTCTATTCAGTTTTCCTTCACCTGGAAGCTGCCTAAAAGAGGAAAAAGTATTTAAGTGGTTCTGACATCCTTTGCTAAAAAAGTGGTTCCCAAACCATTCTACAATGCAAGTTCGATGCACTCTGTTATGTGTACTGAACAACACAGAACATTTCTCTGATTCTGCATGAAAGCAGGGACAGTAGGATCTGAAAGCACCACTAGATCTGTATTCAGTATAATTAAAAGCAGCATTCCAAGTCCAGAGTTAAGACTATCACCTGAGAGTTTGCACCACACGTATGAAGAATTCATTCACATTTTCCTTGCTTCTTGTTAAAGTAACAAAACAGTGGGCAACCCTAAAACATCCTGCCCCACAACCATCAGTCAGTGGGATTGACTAAGGTGCTTATATGGTGTATGGATCCAATATGGATGGATCTTCTATCTCATTAGTTCCTTGAACCAGAGCTTCAAGAGGAATCCTGGCTTAACACTTTTTAGCATTACCATTTTCTCTGGGAGACGATCTAGGCTTGTATTTGTGAGTACTTTTCCCACCTTGATATGGAATATATATATTTCAGATTACTTGCCCTCACAAATATTTATCCGTATTTTTTACCAAAAAAAGAAAAAGAAATCCTGAAGTCCTGACTGCATTGTCACATATGGATGCCAAGATGCTAGGGCCTTCCATGTGCTTGTAGTACAGAATCACTGTTAAAATACTTTTCTTCAGGGGAAAAAAAAACCTCTTCTTTTTTTGGCATAAGAAGGAACTGTATATCACAGCCATCTTGCATGGAACACTTAATGGAAGCACACTCAAGGACACTTCTATGCTTACTCCTAAGAGTTATGTCTGACCACCAAAAGCTCATGATGTTCCAGTGTTGATGCAGTCCAAGGACACAGTGGGACACTCCTGTTCAGAGGATGTCCTGTAGCTTAAAATGTCAGCAGGACCAGTGAGATCAGATCCTGGAGGACCTCATGGATCATGGCCACATACTGAGCCAATGCTACTAAGAGCTGGTTTTCTGCCTATAAGGACTGGTGGAACCAGTCAGAGGAACTGCTAAGAACTCTTCAGCAGGCTTTTGTGATGACTTTTGTGACTTAGGACTGCAAGTTCGTGGAACTGGTACAGGGGCTGGTGAGGGACTCAGAGAGGGTGTAGGAATTATCTCTTGAGATAACACAAATTCTTTTTTGTAGGAAACAGAGATTGCTTTGTTTGGTTTCAGTTTTGTTTGGAGGGTGGGAGTGGTGGTGGGGGGTGGTGTTATTTAAGTCGTATAGTACTTTTCATCTCAACGTTCCAGGTCTGGCAAAACAGGATGGCATCTTCCCTCGGGATGGGCTGTAATATCTTTGAAGTTGGTAGTTTTGGTCATCATTATCTTGAATGAATGCTTAAACATCTGTATTTGAGCAGCTATTGTGTTGCTTCCATGAGCATTCCTTGCAAGCTCCAAATATAAGTTAGCTCATATAGTTATACTCTATACCCATGACAATTATGCAACGATTTCTTGGACAGGGTGGCTAACACTGAAGAGTTGCCTAAGGCCTTCCTAGACAGGGTGGCTACAGCTGTGGTGGAGTATGTCCACACCACAACAGTGAGGCACCAGGCACCTGTAGCTACCTCCCCTTCCCCACTCAATCAGAGGCAATGGCACCAATCTTACGTCAGCTGAGGCTAGCATGGAAACCAGCTGCCTCCCATCCATTCTCTCTCATCTTTTCCTGGACAATAGCCACTGCTAAATAGTCAGGGGGAGCAAGGGGAGGCTGGCAAGCTGGAGCCTTGCAAGGTTGCCTGACTGAATGCCAAGTAGGGAGTGGAGATCTGAGTAGTAGGTCCACCAAACACCATTGCACAAATGGCTGTTCCCTTTCCTCGGGTGCTAAGAAATGCCACCACCCTTCCAGGTGCCTGCACCCTAGCAACAAACACCATAAAAGGGTACCTAAACTTTGATGATGTGATGAGAGGATGATTCCTGGTGCTATTTGCCCCCACTCAGCTCCCCAGCAGCGTGGATTTAGATTGCCACTCCCCATGGAGATGAGATTATCCAGCTCTTGGAGCCCCTCAGGCTCAAACTGGGGCGGGGTTGGGGGAGGGCATGCTTAGTGGCCAAAGTACCTCTATGGATTCTCCTAGCCAGGAAGATGACCTGACTTGGGTGGACCCCAAACCTCCCCAGAGCACACTTAGCTCAATTGTACATTTAGCACAGTTTGCACAATTAATTTGAAGAAACAAAATTTGCAATTATGAATTTTGTCCCTTGCATATTTTCTGTCCGTGCTGCTCAGAACTCTGACCCACCCCACAGCCAATGTCTTCGTTTCCCCCTTCTAGCCAGCCCTCACAAACTCCCAAGGTAGGGCCCCATGCCTCAGTTTCCCCCTCCCAGCTACTCTTGCACACTCCCAATGCAAGACCTTAGTTCCCCCATGAGTCTTTCAGTATGCCATTCTTTCATCTTTTCCTTTCACTGCCCCTCCACATGTCTCACCACAGGGAGCACTGAGCCCAATAGTTAGCCTGGAAGGTGTCTAATGGTGGTTTGGAACAGCACATTAAAAGGTACAGTGCAGCAAATGAAAGGTTCACAATCACTCAGAAGTCCCTTGTACTCCCTCCTGCTTGGCAGAATGCCGTCCCAAAAAAGGTAGTCAGCTAAGGTTTCCCTGATTGGCAGTTGTTCTGTCTGGGACACTTGGCTGAGAGGGCTGTCTTTGGTCTGGGCACCATCCAAAGTCCCTGTGGCATCCCCCACTGTGGGTCTGTTCAGAGCCAGACCAACTTTTAGAAAGGCTTCCTCCCCCTTGCCTCACATATATTGTAGAGGATGAAGGTGCTGGCTACAAAGCTGGGAATATTCCTCAGTGTGGATCCCCAGAGCATGTTTAGGTGTCCAAAGGCATGCTCCACCACTATCTGGCAGCTGTTCAGCTGGTAATTGAAGAAATACTTCCTAGAGTCCAGCTGCCCAGTTTATGGCTGCATGAGCCAGGGAAGCAGTGAGGGAATAGTCAACCTACTAAAATCCATGATGGGAGTGCCAGATGCAAACTCACTCACTCCAGTCCAGCTATAGGAAAGCAGTTTCTGAATACACAGGTATGTGCCTGGCCCAACCACCCAACAGAGATATTAGTGAAGCACCCTTAGTGACCCATGACTCCCTGGCGTATAACTGAAAAGAATCACTTACAATTTATATAATCCAAGATACGGAGAGAGGAGCACAGAATGGGTACATGGGTCCCATCAATGGTCCCACTCAATTCAGGAAGCCCATCTGTTTAAACCCTGCAATGACCTCCAGTAAGTTCCTGAGCTGGATGAACTGAGGCCCCAGGTCCTCACAAAAAGTACATGCACAAAAGCACCTTGTGAAGTGCTCCAAGTCAGTTTGATCCCTGCTGCTCCTCCCCCACCCTGGTGCTTGACGGAAGAAAGATCTGCCAGGGGCCTAAGTGTAGGCAAGGGGCACAGCATCCTTGGGCACCATCTTAGAGAGGTACAAAATGGCAGCTATCCGTGCTGCCACCTGACCATTGTTGCCCAGGATGCGAAACTTCAAAGTTATGCCTCCACTTACAGCAGAATAAAAACACATCCACTTGGCATTTTTAAAAATCCCAGATGACAAGCAATAGCAACAAACACAGCAGTCCAAATACTTGAGGGAAAACAAAATGGTTTACACAGAGCGTATACATGAAGAGTAATAGCTACAACAAAGCTGGTGACCTATTCCCATGAATGCACAGTGAAGACACCTGGATTTCAAGATAGCTCATGTGCAGAATTCTGTAACCCAGATACAGGTTTAATGACTGGCTTAACTGGCTGTGCAAAACAGTTTTTCTCTTTTTGTTTCTGAACAGAAAACTCTGAAAGGAGAAGTCATCTGATAAGGATGTAGGTAGACATTTATATATCCATTCTAATTTTCAAAAAAGTTTTCAGTTATCTTCTGACATTATGGAGGTTTCAGAAAGCTAGACTGAGGCACAAAAGTTATTTAAATGTTCAAAGGAACTCTTCAGAATCTGGGCTTCACCAAAAGTTATTTAATATAATATAACTGGACCCTCAAGTGAAACCCTTAAGGAGATTTTTGTATATGGACAATTGCAGTACTGTGTTGATTGCTTTTTTTTACATTGTAAAATAACTGTTACAACCACATAGGGAAGTACAATTCACTAATAGTGCTATTCTGATAGTGGTGCTGCCTCAGGATGTCAACATGAGAAAAATAATTGTCTTCTGTTATTAAAAACTGACATACTACAGTAAAACTTCCTGTGACATGTTTATCAAAGGAAATTAAATCAATATTAGCCCTGATCCCACCACATCACAGGAAATGTTGAAGTCTATCCTGGCCCAAATAAAGGGTACATCTGTATAGCACAATGCAGTCCTGTGCAGAGAAATTAGAGCTAGCTCCAAATGAGACTGCTCAGATACTGGGAGCTGGAGAGCTGCTTTTCCCTAGCATTCTGCTAATTAGTCCTACTGAATTTGCAGGTATGTTAACCTGGGAGAGCACTGTACTAACACACACATTTAGAGCTGCTCTGTGCTATGTAATTCACATTATTCACTGACAGTAACAGGCTCTATATTTCACAAATACTTGGGGCTTGGCCTTTTAATTCCCAATAGTCTTAAGTCACATAGTACACTCTAAATATAATATTTAGATCATATTTTGCAGAGCTATGGTCACTGTGTTCTTAATCACTAAATATGAAAAATATAACTTCTCAGCTACATATGCCTTGAGCACGGGATGGAGTTTGCAAATGTTCAGTGGGATCATGCCTGTCATTCATTATATATTTGAATATTAACTAACAGCACAATAGAACCTCAACAGTTTGCCTCTAAGTGCTGCTAAACTACAAATGTTAATTAAAAATAGATTGGATTTTAGATATGGTTGTGGCTATAACTGCAAACTGCATCCAACTGGAGGGCCCAGTAGCAATCTGTTGGGGCTACTCAGAGTAAGGCAAGCATAGAGTGTGTGAAAAGCCTAGCCCTCATTGCCTTGTGGGTACTCCTTGATTGGAGAAAAGCTAACAGACATCACCCTGACAGAAACATACTTTCCCTGAGGCATTAGACAGTCAGCAGCAGCTCTAATCTGTTGATTTCTGATAGAAAATACAGTCATCTAGGCACGGAACATCTGGATTTGGTCTGGCCTTTGGATTCCATCTCAATGGTTTAAATTAGGGATGGTAGGTCTAGGTCAGGCTCCCTGCCTCCTAATTCATGCCTAGGCATATGCTCTGAAGGTCTTAGTGGGATGGTCATGTAGACCTCTTGCACATACACCATGATCCAGAGGATCAGTGGTTGCCAAGTAAGTATTTAGATAATTGGATCTGAATTTATTTCCAACTTGCATACACTTTGATTGCTGATGCTTGAACATCTATTGTACACAAACATTATTATACGGTTCAGCTTTCTATCTCTCCCCTAACATTCTGTCATATGATAAAGGTGAGGCATGTAGTATCACAGACAGTACGTGACTCAATCTGGTCAGTGAGGATTACAAATAAGTACTGAAATGTAGCTACTGTGAGGTTTAAAGTCAATAATCCAGTACTTTAGAATAGGAATGCTCTTATTGAGTAAGCTGTTCTGCTTTATTACAATCTGCTGGCCACTGTGCTTCACAGTTCATAGTTTTTTAAATTTTGAAACATTTCTCATGTTACTATTTCCACTAATGAAAACAGAGCTTCTTGCAGATTTGGCCCTGCATTTGGAAATCAACAGTTAAACTTGTGCATTATTGTGGTGAATCAGACCACTGGCTTCAAAGGCTGAAGAAGTGGGCACCAAACTTGAAATTTCTTTGTGAAGACTATCCATTGTTTTAAATACTTATGAATTTAAATATAATAGGTTTAGTAGCATCACAATAATGGTAAGACATGATTCAAACATCACTTCTTTCTGCATTTTGTTAAAAAGTGGTACGACTGACTTAACAATATTTTCCACCTTTGTGGACAGTGACTGCTCAAAAGAAAAATCCAATTTTCAGGTTCCTAACTTTTATGGTTTCTTTACACAAAAGGGTGGTTGAAATATGGAACAAATTGCTGCAAAAGTCAGCATTTGAAGCAAGTAGTGAAAATCTACTGAAGACAAAACCTGAAAAAAACCCGAAAGGCAGAAATGTGATAAATATAAACATAAGTTGAAATTGATAGTATTAAGACAATTGTTCAAAAAGTTCATTAAATTTATAATGATTGATTTGCATGTGCTACACTCCTCCCCTGGCCTTATATGAAAAAAAAACCTCTGTGTGATCTTTGGGTTTTGTCTATATTTCTGGCTGGTCTTTTAAGACAGCCGTAACAAATACAAGTATTGGAGGCCCCCTACAGCCATGAGTTCCTCCCTGCTGCACTGCCATTTGCCCCAAAGAACAGACCAAGGTTGTGCTAGGATAACTCCTTAACCCAGAAGGCCTCAGTTCCACTACCATTCTCTATCAGAACCTGCAACTGCAGTAAGGGAAACCCTGCCAGCCCCAGGTGGCCATCCCATTGGGCTGAGAAAGAAATTATAGGCTCCCCTTTTCATAGAAAGGACTCGCCTGGAATACCACTTGCTTAAAGATAATTCTTTCCACAGGCAAACAGCCTGGAGAGAAAATAACAGAAGGATTTATTACATGGGAGAAAAGAATTATACACAAAAACAGATTATAGGTCTGGAGACAGAAAAGCAAAACAGGTGCATTCTTTTACCTTCTCATCTAGCTACACCTTAGCCCTTCTGAGAGACCTGCCAGTGTTTATAGAGATCAGCCTTCCTGCTGCTTCTATCAGCCATGGCAACTGGGATGTCCAAAAAATCCAAAAGACCCAGCATAGCCCACAGCTATCTTTGTAAATCATTTCCAACTACCCCTGTGTAAGTCACTGGAATTCTCCAAAAAATTCTTGTTACTGAGACATGTGGAGCTCCTCTCAAGGGAGGGCCATTTTTCCAGGTGCCTTTCTATCATGAAGTTGATTTCCCTATTACAGGTAGACTATGCTCTGCAATGCCCAACTCAATGTTGTCTCCTTCTGCCTGAGTCTAGGAGGGGCAATTGTCTTTGAGTATGCATACCTCAGCCCATTAGCTGAACCACGCCCAAAATTATAAAGATTATATATAGACAGCATAACAATCTATACAGTGATAAAAGCAACATAAATGGATACTACATAATATGGGCTTTCCAATGAGATGGCATACCAGTACAATAAAGCGCAAGAAAACATGCATGACATGCCATGAACCCCAAAGCATAATGTAGCATTATTAAATTAAAGGATATGTTTTCCGTGATGGTCTCAAGCACCTATCTTGTTATGCCCTATATAGTATAACCTCATCAATCTGGCATGCTCGGGACTGAGCACCTGCTGGAAATGTGAAAATTCAGAATTTTTTAAATTGGAGTGAGAGCTGGTCCTGGAGCTGGGGGTAGGGGGTAGCAGCAATCGCACATGGATCGATGATGCAGAGTGGTGGATGGTGGCGGCAGCCACCGCATGCAAGCTTCTTCCTCTGCTGCTCTGGGACTGGCTGCTCTACTCCCCAGTGGAGTGTGGTTTAAAAAAGTGCCAGATTTTTGATAAGTCTGGATTTTTTATATCTGGATTTATAAGATTTATATCTGTATTCTAAACCCTAAGCTACCAGCAACTGAAATCAAGTAGGATTTTTTCATATAAAGCAACTTGGATTTATATTTTCTGTTGGTGAACATAAAGCAGAATACATTAACTGAATGAAGGGCTGACAGTTATTAGCTTCCCTGCATTTGACCTGGTTGTGACCTATTTTGAAGTTTCTTTTATACAGGTTTTGGGCCTGCTTCACCATAGTGTTGGACCAGCTTTACATCAATAAGATGCCACTGGAAACAATGGAATTACAACGACTTAAAACTGGAGTGAGTAGCAGGTGAAGCTCAGCAACTTTACTAAGAGGTCTGCTACAGTAAAGGTATATATCTTGGGGCCATAACATTACATGTGTCTTTGGTATTCTTATCATACACACTACTATTGACAGAGTCAAAAGCAGGAAAGCTACAATGTGTTGCAACTAGCAGAATGGAGGTCTATGATCAAGCACAGAACAAGATATCATTTATATCTGTCCATACAAATTCAAGGTCAAATCTCAGAATTCTTCCAGGATCTGTCACTCTCTCTCAATATCAGCACTGTCATGCTGATATTTCTTTTTTAGGCAGAAAGCAGATTTGCTTCTTATAAACTAAATCATAAGCTTTCATGAACCCAAGCTCACACAGCATCTGATGAAGTCTACAGACCTTAGTCTATAAGGTATAAATCTATCCTGTCTTCTGCCTGACTTCAGACTAACATGGCTAATTACCTCTTTCCATTCTTTTCTTAGGCAATTTGGAGACAATTCAATTAAAGAGGCTATTGAGGAAGTGGCTTAATCATTTTTCTCTAAACCTTAATGTGTTCTAAATGAAAGATGACCAAACTGATAACTTCCTTATAAATGTCTTTGGCATTGTCAACTTAAAAGAGAAGCCTTTCAGAGGGGTTTGGAGCCTGTTCACAAACTGGCCAATTCTCTAAATCTGAGTTGTTATGCACACAGCGAGGAAGACTGAAATTTGTACATTTTGGAGCAAGCTTGCTAACAATCTCAGAAAATGTAGATAATGTAACACCTACAGTTAATCTGCATAACAAAATAGGCTTTGTTAAATTATTCCACCCAAGAACAATTTGTATTTGTTTTCTTTTTCACTGATCAGTAACAGACTATGAGAGAAAAAGGATCTTCATTTACATATGCTACGGATTTAAAAATAAAATTACAAATCATGCAATTTACTAATTTAACTCTCCAGAATTTTCTTTTTAAAAGGAACATTTTGTTATAGTCATTACAGTATTCCATGATAATACAGTTGTTTATGGTTTCTCTCCCTCTATCTCTCTAGACATATATACTTTAAAGAAAGAGAAAGAAAGAGAACCAATACAAGTAAGCATCTAGAAGTTTTACTACATCGACTGGCACATGTCAGTGGAACTAAAATGACAACAGAAAACATACCACTGTGAAAATAAGAAAATAATTCCATGCTAATCCAAAAGCTGTCTCAGCAGTCCTGTATATATAGAATATCATCTGCCTCAGAGGTGATTATGCAATGTTATGAAGAAGCCATAACTTTTTTTTTTTGCTAGGCAACTGCATTCATGGAAGTGACTCATGGAATCAATATGCTTATATTAACATAACAGTGAGTTTGCCAGTAAATAATATTAAAGGGGTGCAAAGAGTTTAGAACTCTATGTACAATTTAAAAATCCTGGGAAGCAGCAAGAAGTTGTTTCTATAAAAACTGTTGCATCACAACATGCATATCTGCATATCCATCTTTGCAGACGAGGCCTTTCAGCATGTACTCAGGAGCCCCAGGGCAGGGAAGAATACTTCAGTGGCTGTGCTTTGACCAACACTAGATATGCTGATGGAGGAGGCTGAAACTGTGAGGACCATTTTTTCTATGTAGTAGTTTTCAGGAAGGGAATTTGGGGAGTGAAACTTTTCCCCGGAAAAACAAAGGGATAGATGTGATGAAAGAAGGTTTAAAATGGATTCACAGGTCACGGATAAGGAGGAAACACATTAATCTTAAGGCAAGAGATAGGAAGAGCTAAGCAAGCTTTGTAGCAAGGAGGCGCTATTTTCACCAACTCAAGAAGTTAATAGGAACTACAATGGGAATCTGATCCAGCAGGGTGAACACATATGAAAGATACTGTCAGGGGAAGAGAGCGGTGTTTCATTCAAGGTGTTTTTACACTATTCCCTCTTCCCCCTTTAATGATCTATATACCCCTATGGTTTATCTTTTCTAATAACAAATAATGGCACTCGCAAAATCCCTCTGGAAAATCTGAGTTTTAGGTTGCTTTCACTACCACATGCACCCAAAGAGTTAGGTCATGGCCCAGTGGGCTCCTGGGGTGGAGTTCCTAGAGAGAATGGCTAGGTACAGACATTCAAAAAGATTGAGGCAAGATCTAACAAACCATTGTGGGTTTCTCTAATCTGCAAGATTGGATTGAGAATGAACAGAACACACATTCACCCTGCAGCTGGGCAGGTGCGGGGAGAGGGAATCAGATGCCTGCACTGGCTGAGGCAGAAGTTGTACAGTACTCCTACATGCCTCCCAGCATCCCAGAAATCACTGAAGGGCATCTAAGTGCAGCCCAAAGGGGGCCATGCCAAGAGGGGGCCATCCACCCCCTCCCAATGCCCTGCTGCCTCTGCAGATTCTCCCCTGTGCCAGGCCCTAGGCTTCCAGAGCAGGCTACCATGGCACACTTGGCAGCCCACTTGGTGGTGGCATGGGGGCGGGTGGGAAGAAGTGCTCTGCAAATGGATGGTTTGGGCCCCTCAGAGCAATGGTGGGGCAGGGTGCAGGGACTTTGGCTCTGTCACACTACAGCCCTACTGCCTAGCCACGGGTCCTGCCTCAGCCAGCAGGCAGCCCAGAGCAGAGGGGAGAGGTGTGGGGGTGTGAAAAGGGAGGCTTCTCAGCTTGGTTGGACAGCCCCCCTACTTGCCAGCTGCTGGGGGAGAAGGGGGGAATGCAGCCATCCTCCCCCCTGCTCCTGAAAGACAGTGACTGGCAAGGGGCAGGACTGTGGAGAGGGGCCCTGCTGGCCAGACAAGTTGGGCAGCGGGCAGTGGGGGGGGAAGGTCCTGGCCTATGGGCTCCACCAAGTTGCACAGGTCAGAACTTTAGGGGGACCAGGACTGGGGCCAGGAGCTCCATTCCCACCCTCCCCCTCCACTTAGAGACAGCATCTGGCATGGACATGGGGCTGCTGAGAGGAGCCCTTCTGGCCAGATTAGCCTGGGAGTGGGTAGCGCAGGGGGATGGAAGCCCCCTGCCATGCAGGCACCTCCCCGCTGTGCAGACTTGAGTTCTGAGGGGCCGTGGCAGGGGGCTCTGTTCCCCCTTCCTCCCTGCTGCCCAGTTCAGCTGACAAGTGTAGGCATAATGCAGGGTTGAGGGGCAGAGGCTTTACTCCCTCAGCCCTGTGACAGCCCAGGGGCAGGCACTTTAAATGGTGGTTTAGCAGGTACCCACAAAGGAGCCTGGGATGCCATAGGACCAAGACCTAAGTTGTGTTGGGGGGGGGAATCTGGTGCAGAAGTTTGATAGATTGGTCTAATCTAAACCAATTAAGTCTGACACTACACTGATCCAGGTCTATCTTAGAGTGGGTTCCACCATTTTTAAACCAGTCTATGTGCACTGAATTTCTGTGCTGTTACAGGTTTAGACCAGTTTCCAATCACTTATACCAATGTATGTGTAACTTCTGTACCTAGCCAAAGTATTTAAATTATGGTGACTGAGGAGCTGAACTTTGAATGTGACCCTATCCAGATCTGTAACAAAATGAGGAACCCCAAGAGGTCTGTCAGCTGTAAGTTCCATTCTGGAATTCAACTAACATTAAAAGATGTTTCAAATTCAACAATAATCAGTGAATCACCCCATGCAGTATCCACAGCTTCTTATCCTGACAGCTGAGATAGGCTCATAGATTGTGCTCCACAGTCCTCTTATCATTTAGGAATAGGTAATGCAACCATCCCACAAATAGACAACATGAGATCTTTTTTCTGCCCTTCTCTTGGATTGAAAGAACCTCCTCCCACAGCTCAAATAAAGGAGAGCGAATACAGGATAAGAATGATGAAGAGAAAGAGAACTGGCACCTGAAGCATTATATTTTGGGACAGAGATTTTTATGGGCTAGAACTAGTCTTACCCAGTGGGTCACCCTTCTGCAATATAGAGTGGCTTGTAGCAGAGCCAAAATTATACAAGTACAAACTTGGATATTTTCTGTCATGTCACAGCAAGACCTTGAGATTCTATTTACAAGGGACATTTTTTGACATATGTTGTCATTTTTAACCTAATATATATCAATATCTTAAGAGATGATATGCGTTGGCAGCAACCTCAGCTGCTATCTGTGGGAACACAACACTGAACAGAGGGACACTACATAGGAAGTTTACTACTCATGCTATTTGAGAACATATGGTAAAATGTCAACTAATAGTCAGATAACAGCTTACCATTTCAAGATCAGATGCCATGATGGATTCTGCTAGCTGAGAGAAGACGGAGAAAAGAAAAGAGGTGGATAAAATGACAGCCCAGAAAAAATTGTAACTATGCTTTGAAACGATCTCTGGAAGTGGGAGTTCACACTAGAACCATCATAACAAAATGAGAAAAAAAATAATGCTGAATGTGTAATAAAGTGATACATTATTTAAAGATTCTTAAAATATGTGTGTAATATAATACAAAATGTTATTAAAAATCAGTTCACTGAAAACAGTAGGTGATAAATCAGGTGCTGAGGACAGTTTGGGAGTCAAGGAGGAATCAAGATTATAAAGCCTGGAAGCAAATCTTTACAGCAGATTTATAGGAAAGAAAGAAACAAATGAAGGTCAGTATAAGGGTTATAGCTGCACATAAACCAAAAACGTACAGATATATTTTGCAAAGTGACTTTTCCTCTTTATTAAAATATTATGCTGTATAAACAGGGTATGAGTATTTGGAATGTGTAAAATGGTGCTTAATTTAGAGGACAAAAGCTACAAAATATTGCTTGAAGAATAAATATATTCCTAGTCAACAGAGGGAACTTTTCTTTCTTTTTCTTTTTTTAATTACCAAACTGCTGCTGGTTTTTGGGTTTCGTTTCCTTTTAATCATTTTGCCTCACTCATAATTTTATCCCAGCCATCCTGATGTTTGTTATGTTTTATATTATTTTAAAAACATTTTCCTGTTTTCTTAATATAGCAGATGTTAAGTATAACAAAGATCATTTATATTTTATACTTTTCAATTTTTCTACTGAACATTTATAATTCTTTAAGCATTTCAGTGTGGTATATCAGTGATTTGGTTTTGGAAAGCCCCAATGTATGAGTATGCACATAATCTACTAGCTGATTTTCTAGGCAATCAGGATAAACTGTTTTAGGCAATCTCACACTATTCCAGATGATCAAACTTAATAACATAATAGATGGAACTCAATTTTGTGCCGTGTAAAGTAGCTTCAATTCCCAGGAAAGTCTAAAGAATGAAAATATCGCAACACACTTAGTTATTGCTTATAAATACATGTAAATATGTAATTTCCAAAAATTCTCTCTCATAACATATATGATTTCTCTGTTTTAAAAATTAAATTCTTTTATTAACCCTGAAAACTTGTATCGTCATGAAAACTCAGAAGGCTGATTTAATTTATCCTTGACTATGCAATTTAAATACACAAAGTGAAGGTCCTGCCATCCTATTACACACTAGATAAATAAGATGACTTTACCCTATAATCATAACAGTACCTTAATCAAGTTGTATCACATAGGTATCTTTAGCCATCTGCCTTCAATTTAAAATCAAGGAAAGACTTTTACTGGGGCTAGGGGGGGAATGGAGAACCCAAAATGGGAACTTTTATGCTAAGAATATTTTTGCTTTCAATGCCCTTCAAATTCTCTAGCCTCAAAAAATCTGAAAATCTTTTCTTCCAGAAGCCATGCTGAGGCTTAACTAATGAAAAGGCCTTCCTCAGTTCCTGCTAAATCCTTACTTGGTCTTTTTGTGGAAAACTGCCATTAATTTTAATGAGAGTTTGTCTGAAGAGAAAAACGAGTTAGAAGAGAAGACTGAACAGGGCTTTACTAACACTCCTCAAATACCTGAAGGGTGATCATAGAGAGGATGGGTTTTTCTCTGTGGCTGTAAGGGACAGCTAGGAGCAATGGCCTCAAGTTGCAGCAGCAGCAATTTAGACTGGACATAAGGAAGAACTTTCTGACTATGAGGGTGGATCAGGCACTGGAACAGGCTGCCAAGAGAATTTGTGAAATCTCCATTCCTGGAAGTTTTCAAGAGCAAGCTGGATAGACACTTGGCTGGGATTTAGTCAGAGATGATCCTCCCCCTGTGAGATAGACTAGATGACCTTGTGAGGTCCCTACCCAGGCCTACTTATTATGATACCCTTGTCATCAACCCTATTATGTTTTGGTGTTCATAACATTTCATAAATGTTTTGTTGTGCCGTTCTGTACTGACATGGAATGTGTGGGTCTCATGGAAAGCCACTGTTATGTTGCATCTCTGTATATTACGGTTATGACCATATTCTTCTCTCTGTACCTATATTTTATGGTTTTGGATATGGTTTAGTCAAGAAAAGAGTGGGTAGAACTGTTAAATTTCTCTTGTTGGGCATAAAGGAGTTATCCCTGTGTAAACTCAGGTTGGGAAGGGCTGGGTTAGAGACCTGACCTCAGGCTGGGGAGGACCAGCTTAGAGAGCTTCTGGAGGAGTTGGGCGTGTTCAAATCAGCGGGTCCAGATGCTCTCCACCTCAGGGTATTGAGGGAGCTAGCAGGGGTTATTGCAGGGCCCTTGACATGGCTTTACAAGGGCTCGTGGTGCTCAGGCCAGATGCCAGATGATTGGAAGATAGCCAACGTGGTCCCCATCTTTAAAAAAGGGAGGAGGAAGGACCTGGGCAACTATAGGGCCATCAGTCTTACCTCAATCCTATGAAACTCTTTGAGAAGATCATCAAGGATCATGCTGGCGACCGGCATGGACAGGTAGAGACTCTCTGGGTAAAAATTCGTGGGAAAAACAGCACAGGGGACACAAC